>NC_092777.1:32444042-32755709 GCF_047496795.1 Chiloscyllium punctatum | reverse complement strand
ATCAATGGGTGGGAATCAGATAGCTTCCCAGTCAGATCTGGAGTCAGGCAGGGCTGCCCTCTCTCTCCTGCCTTGTTTGTGTGCTGCATAGAGCCATTTTGCCGAGTCCATCAGGAAGGATGCGAGCCTGAGAGGGGTGACTATTCCTGGCAGCGGGGGCCTGCAGGTTAAGGCCTCCCTGTACATGGATGACGTCGCCGTTTTCTGCTCGGATCCGCTGTCTGTGTGCAGACTCATTTGCATATGTGACCAGTTCGAACAGGCCTCGGAGGCCAAGGTAAACCGAGGCAAGAGCAAGGCCATGCTCTTTGGGAACTGGGCTGACCAATCCTTGATCCCCTTCACTGTCAGGACCGACCACCTGAAGGTGCTGGGTATTTGGTTCGGGGGGGCTGGGGCATGTGCCAAGTCTTGGGAGGAGCGCATCAGCAAAGTGAGGCAGAAACTGGGCAGATGGAAGCTACGGTCGCTCTCCATCGCGGGAAAAAACCTGGTCATCAGGTGTGAGGCACTGTCATTGCTATTATACATGGCACAGGTCTGGCCTATTCCCAGAACCTGTGCCGCTGCAGTCACCTGGGCCATCTTCCAATTTATATGGAGGTCAACGATGGACCGGGTCCGAAGGGACTCGCTGTACAAAGATCTGGGCAACGGGGGAAAAAATACACCCAATGCCACCCTCACCCTGATGGCCACCTTTGTGTGTGGCTGCATCAAGCTGTGTGTGGATCCCTGGTATGCAAACACCAAGTGTCACTACGTACTGAGGTTCTACCTGTCCCTGGTGTTGCAAAGGATGGGCCTGGCCTCGCTGCCGCGGAACGCTCCGAGTAGTTGGACCGTCCCGTATCATCTGTCCTTCGTGGAGAAGTTTATGAAGAAAAACACCTTTGACCACAAAGTGGTCAGCACGTAGTGTCCTTGAAACCCTTCGGGAAAAGGAAAGGGCGGATCCTATCGAGCGGTTCCCTGAGCAGACTGTCAAAGCCATTTGGCAGAATGCCTCATCGCCAGAACTTTCCAACAAGCACCAAGACATGGCTTGGCTGGTGGTGAGAAGGGCTCTGCCTGTGAGATCCTTTATGCACGCCCGGACTCTCTGCTGCACTGCACGCTGCCCTCGAAGCTGCTGCAGGGAGGACGAGACTGTCACACACCTCCTTCTGGAATGTGCCTACGCAGAAGAGGTCTGGAGAGGAATGCAGTGGTGTTTGTCAAGGTTCATCCCGAGCAGCGCCGTGACGCGGGACTCCGTGCTCTACGGCCTTTTTCCCCGGGATGCATACCGAGACGAACATCAACTGTGCCTGGAGGATCATCAACTCGGTGAAGGATGCTCTCTGGGCGGTCCGAAACCTGTTGATCTTCCAGCAGAAGGAGTTGACCCCGACTGAGTGTTGCAGACTGGCACATTCCAAGGTCCAGGACTACGTGTTGAGGGATGCGCTAAAGCTTGGGGCAGTTGCCGCCAAGGCGCAGTGGGGAAAGACCACCGTGTAACATCTGCCGGCCTAAAGAAGAACAGGATGCCCGCGCAGTCATTTGGGCTCTGCTGATGCATCAGCTAAAAATGTAATCGTACAGACCTGTAAATAGGAATGATTACTCTGTTTTCGGTATGCAAACAAATGGAATGTTACATATATATGGCATGTCCAGTTGTACAGATCTTGTGGGTAGGCCATCCTGTGAACCAGAAGGTGGGTAGGCTGCCCTGAAAGCCAGAAGGTGGATAGCCCACCACGATGCCAGTCGCCCTGACAGCCGGAAGGTAGGTAGGCTGTTCTGAGGGCTGTTGTACCGAGAAGGGGTTATCGGGACAGGCTGTCCTTGAGGTGGTTGGAAAGTGTGTTGGAGCAGCCGAGAGCCAGAAGTTGTGTAGGGGCAGGCTGAGATCCAGAAGGTTTGTGGGCTGCCCTATGTACAGTTGTCCCAAGGGGGGGAATGGGCTATCCTAGAAGTGGCCCAAAGGTGTGTCAGGGCAGTCCACAGGTCGGATGGCACATTGGGATTAGTGAAAGCCAGATGGTACATAGGGGCAGACTGAGAGCTGGAAGGAAGGTAGGCCATCCTCAGCACTGTCACCCCGGGCAGGTACCGGTGTGGCTGTCCTGGAGATGGCCAGAAGGCGTGAGAGAAGGGAAGCCCAAAGGTGGGTAGACTGTCCTGATCGCTGTCGTCCTGGGGGCGGGGCAGGGCTGTAGGGAAACAGGATAGGCTGTCGTAGAGGTGGCTAGAAGGTGTGTCAGGGCGGACTGAGGACCAGAAGGGGCATGGGGCAGACTGAGAGCCGGAAGTGGCAGGCTATCTTTAAGTGGCTGTAAGGTGGGAGGGACAGGTGTTGGCTGGGTTGCCAGGGATGTCGATGATACATGCACTGTTTTATTGTTCGGTTTGTATGTGATTGCGTTTACTGTTTCATTCTTGATTGATGTAAAGTGGGATTCGAGGTTCATCCTCATTTCCCTGCGAACTGATTGTATGGTGGGGTTTGGGGTCTGGCTTTGCTGCCCCTTTCCCTTGTAAATTGCTGATTCTTGTATATAGCTGTTAAATTTAACTGTTTGTAATTTGTACTGGTTAATATGAAAGAAAGGAGGGTCAAACATCTTGTTCACACTAGGAGCTGGCTCTGAGTGAGCTGGATTAGTGTTAAGGACTCTCCACATGTAAGTAAAGGGTCACTTGTTGTCAGGAGTTATTTCATATACCACTGTGCCATTACCTCTGGTGGGTCTGTCCTGTTGATGGGACAGGAAATATTCAGGATGGTAATGGGACATTGTAAGGTATGATTCCACTAGTATGGCTAAGTTGCACTGTTGCTTTAGCACTGCCCTCCATATTTTGACCCTAGCCCTGAGATGGTTGTGAGATGATTTCATCCACTGAAAGATCATAAAAGTGACACTTGTAGTTCATTTCTCAGTGAGGGATTCCTGTACTGAGCACACCACCAACCCAGCTTACCTTCCTCAGCACAAACTCCACCTCACGAGCCTGGTATGCTGGATTAATATTAGCCTGTGATCAAAGGAGAGGAGATCAGAGTTAAAAAGTAAAATTTAATATTTTGTGCAGTGCAAAGCAAACTCAGCAGCTTGACACCATTTACTGCATATTATTGAGAAACAACTTGGCTATTCGTCAGTTAGTGCAAAGAAGTTTAAAAAAAATCAATTTTCCTGATCCAACTTAGGAATTAGATGGGAAATTTCAAAGCTGCTGGTTTCTTTAAAAAAAAGACTATTCACATTTACCCAGTGAGAACAAATATCATGAAATGTTGTTACTAAGCTCACAATCAATAAGCTCATGTTACATGTATTAGAAACAAATGTTACAATTTCAAATCATGTGGGTCAGGGATAGAGCCAACCCTCACCAATATCACAAGGCCATGGAGATTTGACTCCTGGCCCTATCATTATGCTTTCAGTGAGTTTCCCACTCAATTCCAGCAAGAAGTCATTAATTGGTTGGTAGGCGGGTGTGACATTTCTGGTGGCATGTTGCCGAGGAACTGACTCAAAGAGCTATAGCCATGTGATTGCACGATTGGAATTAAGAGGGATGGAGGCATTCACTGCAGTCAGGGAAGAGAGAATGGAAGGGGAATCCTAGGAGAGATCCAAGAACAGAAATGGATGGCACGGTGGCACAGTGGTTAACACTGCTGCCTCACAGCATAGAGACCTGGGTTCAATTCTTGCCTCAGGCGACTGACTGTGTGGAGTTTGCACATTCTCCCCGTGTCTGCGTGGGTTTCCTCCGGGGCTCCAGTTTCCTCCCACAGTCCAAAAATGTGCAGGTTAGGTGAATTGGCCATGCTAAATTGCCCATAGTGTTAGGTAGGGGAATGGGTCTGGGTGGGTTGCAGGTCGGTGTGGACTTGTTGGGCCGAAGGGCCTGTTTCCACACTGTAAGTAATCTATCTAAATACTATCACACATGGAAACTAATAATCATACTTGCTGGGTTGCCTCTGGCCCTAGGACTAATTGCTGTCAAGTTGGCCTCATGGAGAAACTACAGCTGACTTAAGTAGGATTTGGGAGGGTGGGATAAAAATGCTGTTGACATCAGCTGAGTCTGGTTTAAATAATTTAAGGGGATCTTGCTGCATACTGAGTTTCATGCTGAGTTTCCTAGGTGCTTGCAAAAAGCAGAGGATTAAACTTGGATCCTTGAAGTTAACTGGCAAAGAAGAGGGATGTTATAGATTAGATTAGATTACTTACAGTGTGGAAACAGACCCTTCGGCCCAACAAGTCTGCACCGACCTACCAAAGCGCAATCCACCCAGTCCCATTCCCCTACATTTACCCCTTCACCTGATCTGGAAGGCTGTGTGAAAATAAAGACTAAAATGATGAGCATTCTTATGGTATGGGATGAATTCATCAATAGCTTCAGATTTAATAACAACTATTTGGAAATTTGGCATATTGCAAAAATGATCTGTCAGCTAAAGTTACTAATAAGAATTGCAAATGGGAAATATGATCCCTACAATCTTAACATAAGGAATAATCAGGATTCTCTAAATTATTATTAACCTATTCATAAATAACGTGGGTAAAACTGAGATTTTGATCCAGCAACAAGTGAAGAAATGGTGCTAATGTTCCAGGCTATGATGGTTTGTGGTTTGAAGGGGAACATGGTAGTGGTCCCATGTATTGCTTCTGGGAGGTAGATACTGCAGGCTTGGAATATGTTTTCTAAGCAGCTTTGAATTCTTGCAAAGCATCTTGTAGATGGTACACAATCCACTGTTCATCAGTGGTGAAGGGAGCAACAGTAAAAACTAATAGTAGGAGTGCCAGAAATGCAGAATGCTGAATCCCTCAGGGGAGAACTATTACATTGCAGCAGACTCAAGAAAAGAAAGGAAACGACACCTTCCTTTACACATGAAAACTGCCATATGGGAAAGTGAAAGGTCCGGTGTGAGTGTTGGTGAATGGAGAGAGGACAAATGAATGAATTGTATGGTGGGTAGATGAATAAGGTTGCTGGGAAGAGTGGCAAGTAAAAAAGTTAGGGAAAGAGGCAGTAAATGTAATGGAAGGTAGGTAAGGTGGTAGACGGATGAGGTGGTAGGTGGATGAGCTGGTAGATATGTAAGGTGACAAGTGGGTGATATTGTAGATGTGAAGTAGCATTTGGAACTGGAGCTAGTCAGGATGTGAGTGGGATAATCAAGTGTTTGTTGGGAGGAGGAATCAGTGGAGTTAAAAATGAATTAGGTGTTAGTTAGAGGGGATCAGGAAGGGATTAATAGGAAATTCAGGGGGTATACTGCAGCAGGGTTACCAATGTGATAGTCAGTGCTGTCCAGTTAAAGCCCACCAAATGGGGGTAGCTGTTCACTCATACAGGCAGGAAGGGAATGCTACAGTTCAGGCAATGCTGGAATCATCTTGGAAAACAACCAACAGCACGTTTAAACACAGAAACCCTGGAAGGACCAGTGACAGAGCCCTTGTGGCTAAACAAAGACCTAAAATAGCAGGAGGCAGTTCAAGGCTTTCTATCTGATTCACTGATTCCTCCATGGAGGTGCTTCTCAGGATCGGAGAGTGGTTCAGTTTCCTCAAGACCAAAGGGGGATTGGCCATAAATCCAAATAAATTTGGATGGAAATAATGTCATAATGAGGTGTAGTTGTGATTCAGGGTGTTCAGGAAGGGTGAGGCAGAATTCAGAAAAGTAATACAAGAAACAAAAATAATGTAAATCTTAAACAGATACTGGAAGAAGTCAGCAGGTCTGACAGTATCTGTCTAGAGAGGTACAGAGTTAGCATTTCAAGTGCAAGTGATCCTTCAGAATAAGGTCCTGGACAGTGTTGCTGAACAAAGAGACTTTGCAGTGCAGGTTTATAGCTCCTTTAAAACTGAGTTGTAGGGAAATAGGATAGTGAAGAATCCATTTGGTATGCTTTCCTTTATTGGTCACTGCATTGTGTATGGGGGTTGGGAGGACATGTTGCGGCTGTGCAGGACATTTGTTAGGCCACTTTTGGAAAACTGAGTACAATTCTGGTCTCCCTGCTGTAGGAAGAATGTTGTGAAACTTGAAAGCGTTCAGAAAAGATTCACAAGAATGTTGCCAGGGTTGGAGGCTTTGAGCTATACGGAGAGGCTAAATAGATATGGGCTATCTTCCCTGGAGCATTGGAGGATGACCTTATAGAGATTATAAAATCATGAGGGGCATAGATAGGGTAAATACACAAGGTCTTTTCCCCAGAGTGGGCAAGTCCAAAACTAAAGTGAGGGGGAAAGATTTAAAGGGGACCTAAGGGACAAGTTTTCCATGCAGAGGGTGGTGCGTGTATGGAATGAGCTGCCAGAGGAAGTGGTGGAGGCTGGAACAATTACAACATTTAAAAGGCATCTGGATGGGTATATGAATAGGAAGGTTTATAGGGATTTGGGCCAAATGCTGGTGAATTAGGCTAGATTTATCTCAGATATTTGGTCAGCATCTACAAGTTGAGCCAAAGGGTGTGTTTCCATACAGTACATCTCTCGGACTCTATGATTCTATAACTAAAAGTGGTCAGAAAATAGGTTATTTTATACTTTTGACAGAGGCAGCGAAGGGTAAAAGGAACGGATGGTGAAGAGGCCAAATGCAAAAGATAAAGGAGTTGTTAATGGTAGTGAAAGAGAAAAAAAGATGTTTAATGGGTGTAAATTAATATGTGAATGGGAGTGAATGGGTCCATTCTACTGAGAGCAAAGTAAGCAAGATACAAACAAGGCTATGGGAGTGGGTGGAGTGGTATGGAGTAAGTAAAATGGAGAACAGACATCTTCAGCTAGTCGGGAGGGTAGTCAGAGGAAGTCAGTGTGGGTAATTATGGAGTTAAACTAGATGTTTTCAATGTCTAATATTACCAATGTCTAATATTGTCCAGGTGCTCTTGTATTGTGGAACTGCACAAAGACATCCATGGAGTATCCCAAGGAGCAGGTGAATTGCCCATCAGAAGTTTAAACAAAATATCTGGTGACTGGAAGATTTGGGCCAGAGATTTAAAATCTTTGTGTTTCCAAATCCATCCATGGCCTCATCCCTTCCCTTCTCTTTAATGCTCCACAACACTCTGAGATATCAGTACACCTTTTGTTCTGGCTTCTTGTGGATCTCTAATTCTAATTTTTCCATCATTGATGTCCATGTTTATATCTGTCACATAAGATATTGTGCTTGTTGTATTTGTGTGTAATCGTCTTTTTTTTGTTGTTGTTGTTTAATTTTCCATGATTCACAATTAGGTGAGGCAACACTTGGATGCAGCACTTTACTTCGATCATCATTTGATCAAGTGATTGTGGGATTGCTTAGTTCTGTCTATTGTTTGCTGTTTCGGCTGTTTCACATGCAGATAGTCCTCTAGAATAGTCTTGGCAGGTTGGCATCTCCTTTTTAGATATGCCTAATGCTGATCTTGCCATGAACTCCTACACATCTCTGAAATGGGGTGATCGCCTGGCCTGATGACAATGGTAGATTGAGGGATATGCCATGCTATTAGGTTAGACTGTGATTAGATATAATTCTACTACTGCTGATGGTCACAATGCTTTATGGATGGTTAGTTTTGAGCTGCTGAATATGAATGCTGAAGCCACCCCATTGCCACAACAATGATGGATATCATCAGTAGGGATAGGATTTTGACTTGGCAAGGACTGAACACTCCTACCGACATGGTCATGGACAGATGCATCTGCAGCAGATAACTTGTTAAAGACAACAGGCAAGGTTTTTTTTCCTCTTGTTGGTTCTTTCACCATCTCCTGCTAACTCAATTTGGCAGAGACATCCTTCAAGACTCAGCCTGCTCTGTCAGTTGTGGTGCTACTTGTGGAGTTGTAGACAGTGCAGAAAGATATTGGAGGTTACAAAGGGACATAGATAAGCTGCAGAGCTGGGCTGAAAGGTGGCAAATGGAGTTTAATGTGGAAAAGTGTGAGGTGATTCACTTTGGAAGGAGTAATCGGAACACAGAGAAGGCGTAAATTCAAAGTGACAAAAAATGCGAGTGTGGTGATAGAAAAAAAACAATTTCACACAGTGAGAAATTAGAGAATGGAATGTACCATTGGAAATGTGATTGAGGCAGGTTCTATTGAGGCATTCAATAAGGCATTGGATGTGTTTTTTTGGTTAGTAATGGTGCGCAGGGATATAGGGAAAAGGGAGGAGATTGGCATCAGATAATTGAGCCAGCAAAAGCACAATGGACCAAATGGCCTCCTTATGCACTGTAACAATTCTGTGATTTAGTCTTGTTGCTCAATAGCAAGTTATTCCAATCCTGGAGACATGCAGTTTACTTGTTATTAAAAAAAGACAGCTTCTGCAATTGTTTTCAGATCTGTGAAGAAAATACAAAATCATTGGCATTCCCTCAGAAACTCTGATAGCCATTTATGGCGGTCTTGTTTGAAGGTGGCCAAATAGACAGGCCAAAACACTTTAATTCCTCCTCATTTTGGCCTGATAGCTCTAAGGATGAAGCAATCACTTCAGGAATGGGGGTGCTGCTGGGAAAAGCACTGCTTTCTGAAACATTGAGCAAGTGGCTTCATGAGGATTACCTAGCCCATGCCAATATTGTTGAACTTTTTCACTACTTACCAAAATGATACCAGCTTGTGCTGTTGCAAACTGCATCAATACCCACTCATACATATTTGGTCCCCATATACCTAGCCGGTCTCCTTTCTCCAGTCCAATGGCGAGCAGTCCTGCAGCCATTTGGTCAACCTGTGAAAGGTCAAATGTTACATAATCAGAATACAGAAGATGCAATATACTATAACACATCTAAACAAATGCATGATCCAATAAAATCTCTTCAAGCTGGTTGCTTCAAACTGATTGCAGAGGATGTTGTGCATTAAACAAAAAAGCAGAAGGAAGCACCTCCAATAAATGTGCCATCCTCAGTAATGACCTGTGCTGGAATGAGTGTAAGAGGCACATCTGACCTTGACTGATACTGTCTTCAAATATGAGTGCATGTGTACTAAGGTCAGTTGTCAAACCACTAATAAAAACAGAAAATGTTGGAAATATTCCATAGCTTTGGCAGCATCTATGGAAAGGTAATTGTTGGGAGAGATATCAAAGAGAAGTCTCAATTCTGCATTCAGCAGTATATGCAACCTTTATTCAGAGTTCTTTCATCATATGAGTGTTCATCACTGATATATTATTTTACAAGATTAGATGTATAGATTAGGGAGGTGAAACAATGACATCATGATCTCATGATAGTTCCCAGACCTCATTATCATCAGGATCTTACAATATGTCCTATTAATTTACTTCCCAATTTTAACAGTTATACTCTTTCTCAGACATTTGCTAGACTTGCTTATCTCTGAAGACTGTGTTCAAAAATTCTGTCATTCACTGTATTTATTACCATCCTTATCGAATTCTGTTATTCATCTTGTACTTCCTACTATTCTGATCACTATTCTATCCTGTTGACAAGGTGGACTGAATGACAAATGGGAAAGCAGATGACCTCTAAACGGCACTAGCTTGAATTCGAGAAAATAAACAATGGCAGTTTCCCAACCGCAATAATGGAGGTAACTCAAATGAATCATTATGTCTAACGATCAAGGGGGGGGGGGAGAAGGGCAGAGATACGTTGGAAAAACCTTAGGAATTCACAAAAAGATGCTAAATCCTACTAATCGCTATAAAATTTTAATATCAGTTCTAATATAAGACTAGTTATATACAAAGTTAAATGGTTTTACCTAAAGTTAGAATTCTTTAGCCAATGAGTTGTGAGCAGCTTTTGTTCCAGCTGACCTTGAAATGTCAAACAAACACTACCCCTCTATCTAGTAGCAGCATGGTGACTCAGTGGTCAGCATTGCTACCTTACATTGCCAGGGACCTGGGTTCAATTCCTATCTTGGGCAACTTTCTGTGTGGAGTTTACACATTCTCCCCATGTCTGTGTGGGTTTCCTCCCATAATCCAAAGGTGTGCAGGTCAGGTGAATTGGCTATGCTAAATTGCCCATAGTGTGAGGTGCATTGGTCAGGGATAAATACAGGGTAGGGGGGTGGGTCTGGGTGTGTTATTCTTCGGAGGGTCGGTATGGATTTGTTGTGCCAAAAGGCCTGTTTCCATACTGTACGAAATCTAATTATAATTATAAGTCCTTCTATTCACATGCTGTCTGTAAGTTTGTTTTGAACAGGAGATTGCTTCTAAGACGAAATTTACTGTTCCTACTCTAAATATTTCTGTATCATTTTGATAATAAGACTGAATCAATAATATTGAAACTCAATCACTTTCCCAGCTCAAGAATCTTGGCTGAATTCCTAAGGTTTTTCAAGATAGCTCTGTCCTCCTCCCCCTATCCCCCTTGATCGTTGGACATAATAATTCATTTGAGTTATCGCCATTATTATTTAGGTTCACTTACTTCAGTTGGGAAGCTGCCATTGTTTATTTTCTCGAACTCAAGGTGCCGTTTAGGCGTCATCTGCTTTCCCATTTGTCATTCAGTCCATCTTGTCAACAGGATACTGGCTCCTCTCCACTATCTATTTATTTTAAAGGAATTCAACCAAATTTCTTAAGAAATGCAATCTACACCTAACATAAATGTTCAACATTCAATTACCTATAGAGTCTCTGTTATTGTGGGATCACACTTTTAATTCTTGCTAATTAGAAAGGCTGTCAGTTCACAAACATCTCTTATCAGACTCTTAAAAATAGCCAACTCTGTGAATTTGTACAAGACTTCCTGTATTTTAATTTGTAAGATTCTTTGTTTTATCTGTTAATTTTGGGTTTATCTTCCATTCCAAGCTACCATTGTGCTAACTTATGATCTCACTTTAATTATGAACTCAGCAAGCCAATTCTGTTGCTGCAGTTAAAACTCTTTTTCTCCATATTTATGTGAACTAAAAAATGCACAGACAGCCATCTTGTGCCACCTCTGGCCATGGGCTGCCTCAATAGTGATGTTTCAGGTTGATGATCTGCTTTTTGACAACAGGTCACAGATCTGAAATATTTTCATCTCACCACTTTTGTTGGAATTTTAAATTTTCTGTGCCTTATCCAGCCGACACTTAGTGTGGCTGTTTTGTGGGTCAGGAATGGCTTGGGTAAAAATCTCATGTACACATGCCAAGAAGATCCTCAGTGGAAATTTGTTTTTCCTGTTGCCCCAGTCTTTTTATCAGATCAGGTGAGGAGCTGATAACATTCTGAAAGGTAAATGTTAGATGTTTTGACAGCTTCAAATGGCATTATTAAATGCTACCTTCTAAGTTAGGCATGTTTTTATTACAGTACAGGATCCAATCATCAAAAGAGAAGTTGACCATGGTAGACTGGTTGATAATGTTAGATCTCATGGAATACAGGAAGAACTAGCCATTTGAATACAGAACTGGCTTGAAGGTAGAAGACAGAGGGTGGTGGTGGAGGGTTGCCATTCAGACTGGAGGCCTACGACCAGTGGAGTGCCACAAGGATCGGTGCTGGGTCCACTGCTTTTTGTCATTTATATAAGTGATTTGGATGTGGACATAGGAGATATAGTTAGTAAGTTTACAGATGACACCAAAATTGGAGATGTAGCGGACAGCGAGGAACGTTACCTCAGAGTAACGCTCTTGATCAAGTGGGCCAATAGGCTGAGGAGTGGCATTTGGAGTTTAATTTACATAAATGTGAGGTGCTGCATTTTGGAAAGGCAAATCAGAGTAGGACTTATACACTTAATGTTAAAAGCCTGGGAAGTGTTGCTGAACAAAGAGACCTTGGAGTGCAGGTTCATAGTTCCTTGAAAGGAGAGTCGCAGGTAGTTAGGATAGTGAAGAAGGCGTTTGGTATACTTTCCTTTATTGGTTAGAGCATTGAGTATAGGAGTTTGGAGGTCACATTGTGGCTGTACAGGAGATTGGTTAGGTCACTTTTGGAATATTGTATGCCATTCTCGTTGCCCTCCTATAGGAAGGATGTTGTGAAACTTGAAATGGTTCAGAAAAGATTTAAAAGGATGTTCCCAGAGTTGCAGGATTTGAGCTAAGGAAGAGGCTGAATAGGCTGGGGCTATTTTCCCTTGAGCATTGGAGACAGAGGGGTGACCTTACAGAGGTTTATAAAATCATGAGGGGCATGGATAGGGTAAGTAGCCAAGATCATTCCTTTGGGGTGCGGGAGTCCAGAACTAGAGGGCATAGATTTAGGGTGAGAGGGGAAAGATATAAAAGCGACCTAAGGGGCAACTTTTTCAAGCAAAGGGTTGTGTGTGTATGGAATGAGCTGCCACAGGATATGGTGGAGGCTGGTATAATCACAACATTTAAGAGGCATTTAGATGGCTATATGAATAGGAAAGGCATATGGGCCAAGTGCTGGCAAATGAGACTAGATTAGGTTGGGATATCTGGTTGGCATGGGCAAGTTGGACTGAGGGTCTGTTTCCGTGCTGTACATCTTTATAACTGTATAACACTACAGATTAAAACCCTAATCTCCTTATAAACATCCCTTTATGCATGCACAGACAGATAGCCATAGACGGACAAAAATACATATGGACAGAGATAAAACTGGAAAAGCAATTCAGTAGTTTTTGTTCTCAAGATCTGTGAGCTGTTTTTTGTTGACCAGAAGGCTTCTTCTAGCATTCCTTTTCTGAATGTTTCACTTAGTTTGTAGGAGGCACAGAGTGGTTGATTCACTTATAAAGATTTGCTGACTCATCAATTAAAAGTCACGGCTTGCTGCTGAAGGTAAGGAAAACACTTCTTCAAGTTTTTTTTACTGCCAAGAATACATTGGTGAAGATCTGATCCTTTTTTCCCAGTACCTTGTCCCAAGTCCCAAGCTGTTCAGTTATCTGAGAGCCAATCACAAGGTTGTTGATAATTCAAAAGGCCTTTGTCATTGACATTATGACTATAGATCAATCAACTTCTTGTCAACCAAAGACCCATGTGAATATAGAACCTCACAGCTCCAGAATGTTTGGAGCTGCAATCATTCAGGAGTGGAGAAAATTCCATTTCACATCTGACTAATGCTTTGTAGATGATGGACAAGCCTTGGGAGACAGGAAGTGGTGTTCTCACAGTATGATTCCCAGCCTCTGGCCTGCTTTTTTAGCCACAGTATTTATATGGTTAGTCCAGTTCAGTTTCTGGTCAATGGTAACCCCAGATTGTTAATAGTGAGGGGTTCAGCGATGATTTTGATATAGAATATCAAGGAACATGGTTGTAATTTGTTTTGTCAGAAATGGTCATTCCTTGGCATTTCTGTGACACAAATATTACTTGCAATTTATCAGCACAAATTTGAGTGTTGTCCAAGTCTTGTTGCATTGGACATGGACTGCTTCAGCATCTGAGGAGTTGAGAATAGTGCTGAATTTCTTGCATTCCTCAGTAAACATTCCTGCTTCTGACCATATTATACAGGGAGAGTCATTTATGAAGAAGCTGAGGGCAAGAAGTTGGGGCAAGAACATTACCCTGAGGAACTCATGCGGTATTCTGAACTAAAAGGGAAGTGAATCATTAGGAAAGCTGCAGAGTATTGATTCACTTCTGCAAAAGACTTGTATAAATGCTGCAAATTATTACTGAAAATATTTTCAAAGATTGCTCCTTGCATTGGAAGATTTGTCATCAGGACTACGTTTATAGTTGCTACTAACTATTCTGGATGAAAAGACTATATGAGAAGGATTTCATCATTGAATATTGTTGTTTCTGACAGTTTGCATAAAATGCTAGATGAACTTAAAAAAATCTTCTAGGCGCTCATGCAGAAGGAGAACATTATTTTAATGTCCTAGTTTTTTCTGAATGACTCTTCGAAGTTTGTTCTCTGTGATCCTTTCCATACTTCTCAGTTTTAATTGGTTTATTCAGATTGAAACCAGTTGAAAGATCATTGTGATCACCTTGTACAGATGACAGTATTGGTACATGATTGGACATGTAGCATGTCTTCATTAACATTTATTATCGCCTAAACTAATCTCATCATAGGAAGAGGTGGCGAATCCTGCTGACCCTGGTCATGAAGAATATCAGAGAGATATACTGCTGTGCTGCATCAATGACTGGAGAGTCAAAAACTGCAGGATTTTCTTCCTGAATTGCCAAAACTGGGCATGAGTGGCATATTCTCTGGTTCACCTCAAGGTGCATTTCCTGTGAAGGAACTTCTAAAGAAAATTTCAAACATGACTGGAAGTATTCATCTTGAAGCTGATCAAGATCATTTTTCCTCCGGGTGCTCCGGTTTCCTCCCACACTCCAAAGATGTGCAGGTCAGGTGAATTGGCCATTCTAAATTGCCCGTAGTGTTAGGTAAGGGGTAGATGTAGGGGTATGGGTGGGTTGCGCTTCGGCGGGGCGGTGTGGACTTGTTGGGCCGAAGGGCCTGTTTCCACACTGTAAGTAATCTAATCTAATTTAATCTAATCTAATCAAATTCTTAAAAGAGTGAAGATGCATCTTGGCGAAAGATTAATTAATCTTTTGGTAAGATGTTTCAGTTATTTGAAAAATATGAGCAAAAACTTCATAAAATACTGTCCAATTTTTATGGGTGAAAAGTCATGTTTCTGGAGAGACTGAGGTAATTCTTCATAACATGGAATATCATCATCATCTTAGCATGGAATGTCTTTTACTATTTGGAGAAAACATAGTTCCAAATTCGTTTACCAACTCGGTGAAGGTTCTGATTCAGCTCTAATTCTGTAAGATGTAAGTATCAGGTAGCACAGTAACTGTTGCTCTTGAATTAAGAAAAAAAGCATCAAAATTCTTGACTTTTAAGATGACTGACAATGAGCAATCATCAATTTCTGCTGTAGGGTCAATGATTTCCACTTGACCAAGATTGTGTGCAATGCCCATGTTTTCTTTTCATTCTTGTTCAATCTGCTAGATTCGCAATCATTCAGGGGTTGATCTGATGAGGATTACTGAAGAAAAAGCGTCAGATGGGGAAGAAGTAATAAAACGCTTGATGTCTATTTCAATCTGTGAAAAATACTAATGGCAAGCCAATTAAATAGAAGAAGCATGCACAAAGGCAATTCAAATGAGCAGCAAACTGAGGTTCAGGTCGCAAAATCTTTTGAGGATTCTGGATTATAGGAAGAACCATATACAAAAACTTACTTCAGTGAAGTATGATAAGTTTAGGAGATGGCTGTACAAAAACAGGAGAAGCAGGAAGAATGTGTATCAACAACCCCAGTTAGCTGTTGTTGATGCAGTGAGGCTAAAAACACATGCAAGTGCCAGTTTTGCAAGAAGGCTCAGTTGAAGCTATTTTGGAGCAAGAAAATTTACAGAATAAGCCAAAAACAAAACCCTCAAAAGATGCAAGATTCATGCCATACAAAATAAGAATGATCTGGAGAAGCCTTTTCTTAATAAGGTAAGGGAAGGGTAAAGTCACCATGAAGTCTTTTTATTTTATTGACTCATCTATTTTACATTATGTTTACCTTACCTTATGAAGGAAAGGCATTTCCATAGGGCAACTCCATTATTACAGAGGGAAAACTGGCGGTGATTTAATCTGACGATCATCATGCCTCAGCTGAGAAGAGAGATTGCTAACAAGAGTCCTTCATGGCAACACTTCAGCCAGTGTGGGAATTTAACCCATGCTGTTGTTTTCAATTAAGGAACCAAGTAGAAGTTACTGGAGTGCTGATACCCTGGTAAAGGGAAAAGTGGTATGTTTTAGATATAGGATTTAGCTTTATAATTTTGATACAGAACAATGGCAAGAGGTTCTCTTCAGCCACCATGTATAAAACCATATAGGCCAGGAGGTGTAGAACGCAAGGTAAGAGGACAACATGAACCAGGGTCGTTTGACATTAACCAGGAAAGCCTGTAGTGAATTTCACCAGATTTGCAAACTGGAGGAACTTGAAAGCTGAGAAGACCAACCTAATAGCATCAGAGTTAAATTTCCATTGCTGTTCAGAGGAGTAGAAGACACCAAAATGCATCACTCTATACCCCAGTGTGTCTGTCTACATTCTTCATCTACTACAGATAAAGATGATAAAAAGAGAAAATTGATTATGTTGAAGCAAGGAACTATTTCACCGATGATAAAACAGCAGGCTGGAGCTGGAGAATGGTTCCAGTACACAAAACCAAAAGAATCTTTCAGGATCTGAAGAGATGAACTTCAGTTAGGCGTTAGACAAGGTTCCCCACAGGACACTGGATAGTAAGGTTAGACCTCATGGAATACATGGAGAACTAGCCATTTGGATACAGAACTGGCTCGATGGTGGTGATGGAGGATTGTTTTTCAGACTGGAGGCCTGTGACCAGTGGAGTGCCACAAGGATTGGTGCTGGATCCACTACTTTTCGTTATTTATATAAATGATTTGGATGTGAGCATAAGAGATATAGTTAGTATGTTTGCAGAATACACCAAAATTGGGGGTGTAGTGGACAGTGAAGAAACTACCTCAGATTACAATGGGATCTTGATCAGATGGGCCAATGGACTGAGGAGTTACAGATGGAGTTTAATTTAGATTATTGTGAGGTGCTGCATTTTGGGAAAGCAAATCTTAGCAGGACCTATACACTTAATGGTAAGGTCCTAAGGAGTGGGGCTGTTTTCTCTGGAGCGTCAGAGGCTGAGGGGTGACTTCATAGAGGTTTATAAAATCATGAGGAGCATGGATAGGGTAAATAGACAAACTCTTTTCCCCTGGCGGGGGGAGGGTCGGAGTCCAGAACTAGAGGGCATAGGTTTAGGGTGAGAGGGCAAAGATATAAAAGGGACCTAAGGGGCAATTTTTTCATGCAGAAGGGGGGCTGTTTATGGAATGAGCTGCCAGAGGAAGTGGCGGAGGTTAGTACAATTGCAACATTTAAAAGGCACCTAGATTGGTATATGAATAGGAAGGGTTTGGAGGGATATGGGCTGGGTTCTGGCAGGTGGGACTAGATTGGGTTGGGATATCTGGTTGGCATGGACAAGTTGAACCGAAGAATCTGTTTCCTTGCTGTACGTCTCTAACATTCTATCTCACACAAATGAACAACACAGCGTGAATACAAATTTCACCCAATGTTGTTTGTGAGTTAAATCTTCGCAACATTGGGGTAAAAAAAGAGTTTAATCTTCATAAAGCTAGATGCTAATAGTGTTTTTTTGTAACTGACCCACATACGAAGAACCCTAGTTGTTCACGACCTTCATTCCACCTGTTGGGACAGTTTTGTTTCAATTGTTTACCTTTCAGTGTCATATCAAGAGCAGAAATTCTGCAGAAGACATTGTCAAACATTCCAGTAGAAGTGGATGGAGCTATATTGTTATAATGATGATGTCTTCATCCATTGATCCACTCAGACACAGCATGACACGAGCACACGCACTTTGCTGCAATGTGTACAGGAAGCTTGCTCTCATCAAGAAACACAAATCCACACAGTCCATTGTCATGTTCTTTGAGCATATTGTGGATGCATTCAGTATCAGAGTTGACCAAAAAACATGAGCAATTAAGGAGATTCCAATCCTTTGGAACATTGCTGAGCTTCAGAGATTCATAGATCTGGTAAATCAAGTTGCAAAGTTTCTAACCATAATAGTTGTTGTCAATGAGCCATTACATCAGCTGACAGAACAAGCCAACATATGACATAGGAGGAAGCACAGCAGAGGTCTTTTGAGAAAATCAAACCTGTTGACATCAGCTGATATTTTAGCTCCCTGTGAGCCATAGCTTCCTACAGCTATTACTGCAGATGCATTTTCTGGAGGACAAGGATCCGTACTTTTTCCGAGTATACATGGATGGAAAACGTCGCCAGTTTACTACACAACCAATTCTCTGACAGACGCTGAACAGAGATGGATTCTGGATTAGTGGTGCTAGAAGAGCACAGCAGTTCAGGCAGCATCCAAGGAGCTTCGAAATCTTTCAGGCAGCATCTAAGGACAGTGATAGAGTTAGAAGTATTAATTGCTATACGGGCTTGAGAGAATTTTACAGATTATGTTCTACGTCGTCATTTCAAGAAAAAAGCAGCCTTTGTTATCTTCATAAATTCATGCAAGTTGCCAAAAATGTCTCCAGCAGTACAACAATTTACATGGAGGATGATGAGATTTGATGCAGATGCCTTGTCTCCTGTATCCCCACGATAAGATGTGAATAAGGATACAGAGTTCTCATTGAAGAGGTGGAAATCTACCTTTACATTGTTAACAACTAGAACTCAAGATGCACAGACATCCGACATGAACCTGTTCATGTCAGAGGCCAATGCATCCAAAGATGGCCAGCTGACATGTTACACAATCCCCTTCTTGGGCAATAAAATAAACAGATCAGACTTTTTTTTATTTGGTTTGATTTATTGTAGTCACATGTAACTAAGTACAGTGAAACATTTTATTTTGTGAGCAGTATAGGCAGATCATAGGAAACCATAGCAAACAAGGGCATACAGATCTTAGGGTGCTTAGACAGAATGGGGAATACAAGGTTACAGCTGCATTGGAGGTGCACAAAGCAACATCAACATTAGCAAGGTCCCATTATTTGAATTTAGAGAGGTCGATTCATCAGTCTATTAACAGCAGGGAAGAAACTGTTCTTAAAACATTTGGTGCATGTGTTCAAACTTCTGTATCTTTTGCCTGATGGAGTGGATTGGAATAGAGCATTACAAGGTTGGGAGGAGTCTTTAGTGATGTTGGCAGCCTTTTGGGGGCAACAAGAAGTGTAAATGGATGGGAGGTTGGCTTCCATGGTGGTCTGGGCTGTGCACACAATCTTGGTACGGTCTTGGGCAGAGCAGTTGTCATACCAGGATGTTATGCACTGGATAGAATGCTTTCAATGGTGCATCTGTAAATGTTTGAGAGTGTCCTTTATGGACATGCTGAATTTCTTAAGGTGCCTGAGGAAGAAGAGGCATTGTTGAGCCTTTTTGACCAAAGCATCCAGGACAGGTTGTCAATTATCATCACTCTCGGAACTTGACACTCTTGACCCTCTCCACCTCAGCTCCACTGATGTTGATGGGGCATGTCCTCCTCCTTTCTTCCCAAAGTCAATGATCAGTTCTTTTGTTTTGTCAGTATGGAGAGAGATTGTTATCACTGCACTATAACACCAAGCACTCTATTTCTTTTTGTATTCTGACTCATCACTGTTTGATATCCAGCCTACCACAGTGGTGTCATCAGTAAACCTGTGGATAGAACAAAATATCCTTTGCTTTTTTGAATAGAATATCCTTTACTGTCACATGCACTCCAGTACGGAAGTACAGGAGTACAGTGAAACGTTTTTCCAATGGCTACCTTTAACGGTGCCACCTTAGGTACAAGTACCTAGGTACAAATATTACAGTTAAAAAAAAAGCATTGTCACAGAGTAAAAGAAAGAATATAGATTAACATGAATCTGTGAAAAAAAGTTCAGAACGATAATAAGTAACCATAAGTACTTAGGTTCCAATCCATGGCTGCAGACCCAGAGCATCAGGCAACACTGCCTCCATGTGCCAGCCTCGCTGCTGCCACTCCAGGAATCACCTATTCACTCTGCTGCTGCCTCAGGACTCAGCTCGTTCTGCCACGAGACTCAGCCCATGCTTGCTCTGCTGCTGGACTCGGCCCGTGGTCACTCTGTTCTGCCGCTTGACACAGCTTACTTTGCTGCAGGACATGGCCCACTCACTCCACTCCTTGATTCCATTCTCCGGTGGGGGTGGGGGGTACAAATAGGGAAAAAAAAACTGAAGGAAAAGAGAAAGGGAGTGGTGAGCAAAGGAGCTCCAACTGGGGCTTCCAACTCTGCCGCCATCTCACAGAGAAGGTGTTACAGCTACAGAGAAGGTGTAGAAAAAGATCGACTCTAGTATATGAGGGGCCTGTTCATAAGTCTGATAACAGCAGGGAAGAAACTGTTCTTCTGCCAAACAGACCTGAGATGCTGCTTTCATTGAAAAGTCCAGATGATGGCCTATTCACTGAACTGGAGTTCTCTGTCAATTCTCCGGCCCAGCATATCCAAGGGATCACACAGAGGACCTGAATCCTCACTCTCCTCCAAAGGAGCTGAGATAATGTGCAGGTAGACTTGTAATAGCACCACAGCTGTTATTCCTTCATGAAAGAAATAGAAGTCATAGACCTGCAAGAAACTGTAATATCATGGGTAGAATCAGAGACATGGGTTAAGGTGTTGTATAAGGGGTTAAGTCCGAATGTGATACCTTAATGAGAGACACAATACATCCCCATTGCATGTTTGTGCAATGTCACATGATCTTGGTCTCTCCTGCAGCTTCGTAACAAGATAAACATACAGTTAGATGGTTCTTAAATAAAGTTAATGTTTTCAATATCTCAGCAGACTAACCCAATATTTTTAGGAGCACAATGAGTTAAAGAATATTTTAGTTCAAACATTAATAATGACACAAAATATTTGAAACACAAGGAGGGAATAAAATATGAAGAATCTTTAAGTCGAAGCAGTGTTCTGACCTCCTGTTTGAATTGTCCAAATGTTTTCCTGATTCCATCCTGCAGAAACACCATAGCCTCTTTATCAGGGCTCTTATTGGCTATTTCTTCAAGGCACTGACCAATGCTTTTGGAAACGAGTGGGATATCCACAGCACCATGAACATAACTGGTAGTGAGGGTTGGCTTCGTTGGGATAATTACTGGATAATGAAGTTTTCTAAAAAAAAATGTGACATTTTAGTCATGTTACAATACATGGAGATGAAACATTAAACAGACTCCACCTATTTCACAGGAGGGTTTAAAAGATCCAGCAGTAGAATTCAAAGAGGAACTAGGTTATCCTGACCATTATTTGTTCTACATCAACCAACATCACGAACAGATTACCTTATCGTTGTTTACAGGACATTAGCATGGAATCTACATTTCTACTTCCATATAAGATACAAGACTCTATTCGCTAGTCTAAATTTTACAGCTGCTACTAAGTCCTACTTTCCTCCATTACTACTTATTTACCCTCACTTTAGCACCTAGGTTCCCTTAATTACTCTTCCCAATTGTCATTATTCCTATTTTCCTCTTGTTGTGTCATCATCTTTCCCTTGATAATCCATTAGTCTTCTTTTGTTTTCCCCTCATTGTCCTCCATCATGTTCAGCAACAGCAGTCACTATTTTTCCCAGAACAGTGACCCCAATTCACTTACTCACATTAACCACCAACTGTCTGATTGTTTGAAGAGGGAGAAACTATCATGCTGTTCCAATTCTCTCATTCGACTCAAAATTCCCATCTTGTGCTACCCTTGGTAGCTATGCAAACTTCCTCAGTGAAAGATATGTAGTCCTCCCTTGAATCCTAAGCTTTTCCACAGTTTCACTATACTTGGCCTGCTTTCTGCAGCTTTACAAACAATTACTGCTTTTTAACAAGTCCTGCTCCTCATGATTTAATAAATGATTCCTGTCTATTTTGCAACCTGAATAATGTCTCCCAAACTATCCTTTCTCATTGGACCAGGTCTTCTCAAGCTTTTAATCTTGCTGGCTTTATCAAGTTAATGTTGGTTTGTTCGCTGAGTTGGGGGAGGTTGCCATACAAACGTTTCGTCACTGTGCTAGGTAACATCATCAGTGCAACTTCACAAAGCTGTAGTTCTACTCTGCTTGATAATATATGATCTGGTCTGTTAAGGTGGATGTTATCATTTCTAGTTTTTCTCTGCAGTGGTTTGTATATGGGGTCTATTTTTACATACCTTGGCATTCCAGATTGAAAACCAGGCCTCTAGGAGTTCCAATATATGTCTCTGGTCAACTTGTCCTAGGATGGTTATGTTATCCCAGTCCAATTGATGACCCTCCTTGTTGCATATATTGAGATGAGGGAGATGGGTGGTTCGTTGCTAGTTGGTGCTTGTGTATCCAGGTTGTCAGTTTTCTGCTGATCTATTCAATGTAGTGTGTATGGCAGTTGTTATGTGGGATTTGTTATGAAGGTGTAGAGGTACTTTTAAGAAAGTTAAACACCAAAAGAACTATTTGACAGCACCAAGTGTTCTGAACAAGATACAATGGCACCAGGGAAACAACACATCATTCTGCTTTTTCTCTGCTGGCCACAGAAACATCTGTCTGTACCTCGGACTACAGAATCCCCTAACACAATTGATCTCTTGGAAGCCGACGTACCCCTCGTTGCATTAGAGCTAGTCTCAATACCAGAAACTTGGCTGTTTGTGGTACATTCCCCTGAGAATCCATCACCCCCTACATTTTCCAAAACTGCATAGATGTTGGATATATGGATATATCCACAAAAGACTCCTGCACTAGCTGCCTACCTCTCTTACCCTTCTTGGAGTTAACCCATCTATGTGACTGTATCTAAGACTTTCCCCCCTTCCTATAACTGCCATCCATCACATACTGTTGCTGTTGTAAATTCCTCATCGCTTCTATCTGTCTCTCCAAACGATCCACTCGATCTGATAAGATTCACATCCATAGGCATTTATGGCAGATATAATCCGCAGTAACCCTTAAATTCTCTTTAAACTCCCACATCTGACAAGAAGTACATATCACTGCAAAGGCCATTTTTGCTCCTTCACAATCTACAGACCCAGAAAATAACACCGTCTTATTCCACTACAAACACTGCCCCAGGTTAAATTAATAGCTATGGCTTATATTTTAAGTTTAATCAAGAGACTTATCTCCAAAAACATATCATCAAGAAAGAACCCACTGTACTCACTAATACGGCCTTTCTCTTAAACAGACTTAAAACAACAATTAACTTATCTGATTCTGTGCTGTGAACTTCGCCCAACTGTTCCTCCAAGATTAGTTGTGAATTTCACTGTTTGTTAATTTTCCCAGATGAACTCCGATGTCCAGCGATACACAAATTCAAACAGCAAAGGCGGTAACTGTGCATGTTCTCTCTCTCTCTCTCTCTCTCTCTCTCTCCTGCACTGTCCTCATTATGTGCTTTCTTTGTCTGCTCTTCTCCCTTTTAAAACTGCTGTTGTTTTGACTTTTTTTTCCAAAGTTCCAAAACAATGCAACAGCATATAAAACAGTAATTGCTGCTCCTGGAATTTGAGGAAATCACCTCCAACACCTAAAATACCTCAAAAAAAGGAGCAGCTCTTACAGCCAGAAATTTTTCCAGTCCTCCACCTTGGATTACCCAGAATCCCAAGTTGGGCTTCTTGCGTGGTTTACTGGCAGGTACCTTTATCAGAGACGGCAAAGAAATTTCTACATTTGTGACCCCTTCGGAATGAAGTATGCATCCGCCACATTCCAAAGACTTATGAACAAAGTTGTGGCTGGCTTATCAAACTGTGCAGTCTATTTGGACGATGTAGTGATCTTTCAGTCCTGGAAAGATCACATAGTACAGTTGGCAGACCTCTTTGAATGACTACATGAAGCAAAACTGGTGATAAACTTAGCAAAACTAAATTTGTGAAAGCAGAGGTGATATTCTTAGGACGTAACATCAGTCTTGGAAGGTTGAACTCATGGAACACAAAGACGAAGGCTATCGAGGGATTTCCATGACAACCTTGAAGAAAGAAGTGCTTTGATTCTTCGGACTCAGTGGATTCTACTGGAAGTTTGTTCCAAACTTCAGCAGTGTGGTGGCACTGTTAATCGATTTGCTGAAGAACAACACAAAGTTCCAGTGGACAGGCAATGCCCACAGGCATTTGACCATTTGAAATCAATATTAACCACCATACCAGTTTTAGCTACACCAAACTTTTCGAAAACTTTTAAAGTCGCCATCGATGCTAGTGACATAGAAGTTGGAGCTGTACTCCTACAGGAAGAAGAGGATGGAATTGAACTGCCAGTTGGTTACTTTTCAAAGAAGATCAACATCCACCAAAGAAAATATTCCACGATCAAAAAAGAACTATTGAGTTTGGTACTGGCCTTACAACATTTTAATGTGTATGTCACAAGAAATGCATTGGAGACAATTGGGTAGATGGATCGCAATTCACTTACATTCTTAGAATGCTTTAAAGACAAGAATATGAGACTATTTCACTGGAGTCTTATGTTACAGACTTTTAATTTAAAAATCATACATGTTGCAGGTCATAAGAATGTAATCACAGATGCATTATTGTGGATTTAACTAATAACGTTTAGATGAGATTTGTATTATATAACACCCACACACATATGGGAAGAAGTTAAGTTGAATTTATATGAAAGATATCTGCATGTTAGAGTAATGTGTTTAATAAAAAAGCCATCTTTTCATTATGATGGTTCATAGAACATAGAACATAGAAAAATACAGCGCAGTACAGGCCCTTCGGCCCTCGATGTTGCGCCGACCGAAGCCTACCTAACCTACACTAGCCCAATAACCTCCATATGCTTATCCAATGCCCGCTTGAATGACCATAAAGAGGGAGAGTCCACCACTGATACTGGCAGGGCATTCCATTAACTCACAACCCGCTGAGTAAAGAATCTACCCCTAAAATCTGTCCTATACCAACCTCCCCTTAATTTAAAGCTATGTCCCCTAGTAACAGCTGACTCCATACGCGGAAAAAGGTTCTCACTGTCAACCCTATCTAAACCCCTAATCATCTTGTACACCTCTATCAAATCTCCCCTAAACCTTCTTTTCTCCAATGAGAAAAGCCCCAAGTGCCTCAGCCTTTCCTCATACGATCTTCCTACCATGCCAGGCAACATCCTGGTAAACCTCCTTTGCACTCGTTCCAATGCCTCCACATCCTTCCTATAGTATGGCGACCAAACCTGCACACAATACTCCAGATGAGGCCGCACCAGAGTCTTATACAACTGCAACATGACCTCAGGACTCCAGAACTCAATTCCTCTACCAATAAAGCCCAGTACGCCATATGCCTTCTTCACAGCACTATTTACCTGGGTGGCAACTTTCAGAGATCTGTGTACATGGACACCAAGATCCCTCTGCTCATCCACACTACCAAGTAGCCTACCATTAGCCCAGTAATCCATCTTCTTATTACTCCTACCAAAGTGAATGACTTCACACTTAGCTACATTGAACTCCATTTGCCACCTTTCTGCCCAGCTCTGCAACTTATCGAAATCCCGCTGTAACCTGCCACATCCTTCTTCGCTGTCCACCACTCCACCGACTTTCGTATCATCCGCAAACTTGCTCACCCAGCCTTCAAGCCCCTCCTCCAGGTCATTTATAAAAATGACAAACAGCAATGGTCCCAAAACAGATCCTTGTGGAACACCGCTAGTAACTGCATACTTTTTGTCTGGGTATTATGAAGGTGTAGAAGTGTACTGTACCTTTAGGAAAGTTAAACACTAGCAGATAATACCTGATAGCACCAAGTGCTCTGAACAAGATACAATGTAACCTTTCGGTCCAGCAGCTAGTGTAGCTGTTGCCAGAAGACAAAAAACAAATTCAAAACTTAGGCCAATCAGTTTAAATCATGCCCCATAAAATACCAGACTCCAATCAATTTTGAATTGAGGATATTGACAATATTAAAAGCCAATGACACAATCCAATGCTTTGGGGGTATAAGACCAGGAAAACCTGAACAGTTGAGAGAGAACTGCCAAGCCACCAACACATGCAGACTGCCCGCAGAATAGCTCTCTTAAAAAGGTACGTTTAATCGATCAGTGACCTGTGAAACATAATCCATAAGAAGAAGAAAAGACGACAGAGGAAGATACAAAGAGAAAGTTCGACAGCTGGTTGGTTTTGAAATATGAATTTTTGGTAAATCTTAAATCGGGGGTTTTATCGGACTCATATTGTAGAAGGGGAAGTAAAGGATAGGTTGTGAGTGTTTCTTTCATTAATGGTATGTCATTGGAAGTAAACAATGCTGTAACGTCAAAGGATACCATGATTTCATCATCATCGATTTTTATGTTTTTGAGGTTGTTAGTTAGTTTCTGTGCTGAGTGGATGGCATGGGTTAATCCATTGAAGAGGTGTTTCAATCTCTGCTGTAGTTCCTTGGCCAGCTTCTGTGTCGATGTGCCCGGTAGACAACCTATGGGTCTAAGGGGGGTGTCTGGTTTATGGGAGTCTGTAAAAGCGGGAGGTGTTTGAGCCTTCTGGTTTCATTCTGAGGTGATCTGTCTTGTTATCTATCCAGTTTGAGTTTTTTCAGTGTATAAATGATTGTGTTTTCTAACTGTGGCATGGGGTCTGTCTCCACCTGTTGTTATGTGTCAGTATCTACAAGTAGTGCCTGTTTTTTTATAAGTTAATTTCTGGCTTTGTGATGTCCCTGGATTAATATTTATTTTATGGCCCTTTAGTTCAATCTCTGTAGCTGTGCCTCAACATACCCTGTCACTATGGCAGTACTATCAATTTAAGTAATGGTTTGTCTTCTCTCTTTTCCAGCCTGGATGACTGTATCATTTTAAAGACATCCCAGTCTATCAGGATTTGAAATTTTACACAGAGCCTTCGATATCTGTTCGCTTACCAGGGAACTCAGTGCCACTTCCTTAGACCACTGTCTCATGCTGCAGCCTCTGTTGATAATTCGCCTACTTTAGAGAGTTATTAACTCTCCTGTTATAACAAATTTCTTAGCAGGTCTGAAGTTATTTTAATCTTTCAATTAAATATTCTTTTTTGGTGAGGATTACCGTGATGTTTTCTCCAGTGTGTTCTTAAATCTGCAGCACTTCTCCTTGTTTGTGTAAATTACCACAAGTTACTTTAATTCAGCTACTTATTAAGAAACTTCACAGTATATCAAATACAAAAACAATTAGTTCAGCTTTAGTGCGTGCAGCAATTAAAATAAGACCCCTTTGTAGTGATTGTAATGAGGTCAGCCAGAATATGAGTTTCCTGATGGGAGTTGTTAATCTGGTCCAATCAGGGAACACTTGCTGACATAAAAACCTTGTCTGACTCTTTATGAGGCAGTACTCTCATCAAGGACTGTTCATGTGTAAATAAAGGGTGATTTGGTGACAGAATACCAACCTCTATAGAGTTATTGCACTCAAGTAAACAAGTTAAGCCTTACAACCCAACTTAACTATTACCCCAATAAATGGTGGATTTTAGCTACAATTTCAGCCAACAGTGTCTGTCTCTGGATATGTCCAGCAATTGATCATTGTGCAGAGTAGTTCTATGGAGTTCTGTTGCCAAAGAATCCTGAAGGCAAATTCTTACAGGATTAGTCATCTCGTTAAGCTCATGGTGTGACATTATTTAGGAACTTCTGACGTCGCCAGGTTTGTTGCTTGCTTTTTTTAAAATAAGGAATAACCTCTCTGTTCCATGTTACATTCAGTGTTAGCTATCTGTTTGAAACACAGCTTGTCCTGTCTTTGTCTCCTTAAATTCTTCTGTAGGCAATCTTAATGGCCCGTTTGTCACAAATCAGCTAGTTATCAAGCAGATGTTAAAACAGTTTGGCTATGTGGCGTCAATGCCTTCGTTTCCCAGGGATGGCTTATTGGCATGTTGCTTTTAATTCCTCTATAACAGTTTGTCCCTGTTATTTTATCTCAGGAAACAGTTTATTCTACTAAGAGTTACAGCTGATTCTTTCAATTCATGCAGTAATTGAAGTTCTGAAATTTACAGCCATGCTGTTCACTGAGTTACATGAGCAGATGACTTAGGTTTAAGCATGAATCTGAAGATCTCACACTACTTACAGTGTGGTGTATGATCTGGACTGGGATGGACAAAGTCAGAAGCCACACGACATCAGGTTAAAGTCCAATAGGCTTATGTGAAATCACAAGCTTTCAGAGCGCTGCTTGTTCGTTAGGTGAAGACTTCACCTGAGAAGGAGCAGTGCTCCGAAAGCTTGTGATTTCAAATAAACCTGGTGTTGTGTGATGTCTGATTATCTGGTGTATGAGCAATCAAATCAAAACCAAGCTATTGCCTACATGTTTAATGGGCATGCCATTACCCAGTATGAGCTTCTGATCGTGATGAAAACTGCTGCCAATATCATCCTCAAGTCTCAAAAACTACAGGAAATGTTTGCTCTAGTGTGGTAAAGGAAGACTATTTCCTGGTATAACTGGATGAGTATCTTGTACTTAACAAGAATTAGTTAATTGCATGTTAGCAACTAATAACATATTACATTGATGCAATGGATGTTGTTATAGATATTTTAAGGAGAGTCAGATGTTAGGTCTCACCCTTCAAAACTTCAGTCCATACAATATTATCATAGTAAAGGGTGCATTTGTACTCCTCCATATTAACTCTTTCAGGCCCATATACAATCTAATTCTGTAACAAAGTTTCAAAATGAGGTTACATAAACAGAAAATGATAGAAAAACATAAATTTCATCTATTCAATTACTGAGACTCCCAACCAACAGAAACACAGATATTCAATTAACAAACTCAGTGAAAATCCTTATTGAACCCAGTCAAGCCCTGATCTTTGAAGTTTAAGCCATTTTTGACATCATCTCCTTATTCCTTTAATATTTAAGATTCACATTTTTCTCAATAACCTTTCTACTGAACTTGTCTTCTTGGATTCTCTTATAAAATGTCCTTTCCTAAGTGCTTTCCTTATTCAGTTTCATATTGTGGCCATTATTCCTTTCCTTTGAAAAGTCACACTTGATCCATTGCTTATCTCCAAATACTGTTCATTTCTATATTGCCTCTATTCTCCTCGCTCCTCTTATATGGACTTCCAGAAGGCTTTCGATAAAGTCCCACACAAGAAATTGCTAGAAAAGGTGGAAGCTCACTAAATTGAGGGCAAATTACTGACATTGATAGGAAATTGGTGAGTGCCTGGAAACAGAGATTTGGAATATTTGGGACGTTGACCTCAAATTAACAGGACGTAACTCGAAGTGTCCCACAGGAATGTGTTGAGGATTTCAATTATTTACAACATTCATTAACCATAGAGTCATGGAGTTGTACAGCATGGAAACAGACCCTTCAGTCGAACTTGTCCATGCCGACCAGATACCCTAATTTAATCTCGTCCCATTTGCCAGCATTTGCCTCATATTCCTCTAAACCTTTCCTGTTCATATACCCATCCAATGCCTTTTAAACGTTAGAATTGTACCAACATCCACCACTTCCTCTGGCTACTCATTCCATACATGCAACACATTTGCATGTAAAAGTTGCCCCTTAGGTCCCTTTTAATTTTTTCTCCTCTCACCCTAAACCTATGTTGTTTAGTTCTGGACTCTCCCACCCCAGGGAAAAGACCTGGTATATTTATCCAATCCATGCCCCTCATGATTTTATCAATCTCTATAAGGTTTCCTCTCAGCCTCCAATGCTCCAGGAAAAACAGACCAAGCCTACAAAGCCCCTCTCTATTGACCACTTGGATAATGGCATAAAAATTCAAATAGGAGAAAGTGAGGACTGCAGATGCTGGAGATCAGAGCTGAAAAATGTGTTGCTGGAAAGGCGCAGCAGGTCAGGCAGCATCCAAGGAGCAGGAGAATTGACGTTTCGGGTATAAGCCCTTCTTCTTAGCCTGCTTGGCACACCCTTCTCATTCCTGAAGAAGGGCTTATGCCTGAAACGTCGATTCTCCTGCTCCTTGGATGCTGCCTGACCTGCTGTGCTTTTCCAGCAACACATTTTTCAGCTAAAAGTTCAAATATCCAAACTTGCTGAAGGCAAAATTGGGCAGCATTGTAGACAATATTGATGACAGCCTAAAATTATGACAACTATGGATTAGTGAATGAGTAAAATTCTGTTAGATGGATTTTAATATAAGCAAGTGTGAGGTTATCTATTTCAGACAGAAAAGGGATACATCAGGACATTTAGTTAAACAGGCACAAAGTTAAATACACTGGATGTCCAGTGAGGTTTGGGGAATCAGATGCAGAGCTCTTTAAAATGCAACAAACTGGTGCAGAGAACAGTCAAGGCAGCAAATGGAACACTGGCCTTCATATCTAAAGGGCTAGAGTATAGGGATGTATACGTTGTGCTGCAGTTATGCAAAATCCTAGTAAGACCCCACTTACAGTATGGATAGTAGATCTGAGTACCACACCTTATGAAGGATGCTTTGGTCCTGGAGGGAGCTCAACGCAGGTTTACAAGGATGATACCTTGACATCAGGAGTTATGAGGAGAGATTAAATAAATTAGGCTTTTATTCTTGAGAATTTAGAAGAATAAGGAGTGATCTAGTTGAGGTATTCAGGATATTAACAGAGAAGAACAGTGTAGATAAAAATAACCTATTTCCACTGGTTGAAGATTCCAGAACCAGTGTTATACTCTATGAATTAGAGTCAGCTCATACAGGAGAGATGTTAGAAAGTATTTCTACACATAAAGAGTAATAGAGGTTGGAACTCTTCTTCAAATGGTGATAGATGTTAATTCAATTGCTGAATTTATATCTGAGAGCATTTTTTTGTAAGTAAGGGTATTAAGGAATATGGGCTCAAGGCAGGAATTAGGCCATAAATCAGCCATCATTTTATTGAATGGCAAAGCAAGCTCTAGGGACTGTATGACATACTCCTGTTCTGATGTTCCTTTGTTCCTACGTCCCTATATCTTATCACTGGCCAGCTGGTTTGAATCCCTGTTTGCACCCTGATAACAGCATTGGCCCTATTTCTCTCATTGGGAATTGAACACCAGCTACATCCATGTTAGCTTGTGAACCCAGACTATTAGCAATCTCAACTAATGGAGCAATCCAGCAACAAGAGTTGTATTGTAAGTAATCCAGTATGTTCTCTGAACAGTACAGTCCCCCAGGTGAGGTAAAGCATATTTAGTAGTTGCATTCTAAGGTTTCGTATTACCCTTTGACAGAATATTCTACAGGATCTGGAGATAAAAGCTAATCATTGTTTCCACATGAACGTTCATTTGAAAACAATAAATTCCACATTCAACAAACAAATCCAGCTTCCTCCCCATCATTATCCCAAACATCATTTGTGAAGGCCATTCTCTTGCTTGAAGGGAGGTAATTCAACTAGTGTAAAAAGTGCAGCTCAGTGAATAGCACTGCTTCCTCACAATGCCAGGGACCTGGGTTGATTCCACTATCGGGCAACCGTTTGTGTGGACTTTGCACATTTTCTGTGTGTCTGCATGGGTTTCCTCCAGGTGCTCCTGTATCCTTCCACACTCCAAAGATGTGCAGGTTAGGTGGATTGGCCATAATAAGTTGCCTACAGTGTCCAGGCATATGCAAACTAGGTGAATTAGCCATGGGAAATACAGGATTACAGGGATAGATCTAAAAGTTGAAGTTCTAAATTGGGGGAAGGCCAATTTTGATGGTATTAGGCAAGAATTTTCAAAAGCTGATTGGGCACAGATGTTTGCAGGTAAAGGGGTACTGGAAAATGGGAAGCCTTCAGAAGTGAGATAACGAGAGTCCAAAGACAGTATATTCCTGTTAGGGAGAAAGGAAAGGCTGATAGGTATAGGGAATGCTGGATGACTAAAGAAATTGAGGATTTGGTGAAGAAAAAGAAAGAAGTATATGTCACGTATAGACAGGATAGATCGAGTGAATCCTTAGACTGTAAAGGCAGTAGGAGTATACTTAAGAGAGAAATCAGGAGGGCAAAAAGGGGACTTGAGATAGCGTTGGCAAATAGAATTAAGGAGAATCCAAAGGGTTTTTACAAATACATTAAGGACAAAAGGGGTAATGAGGGAGAGAATAGGACCCCTCAAAGATCAGCAAGGCGGCCTTTGTGTGGAGCTGCAGGAAATGGGGCAGATACTAAACAAGTATTTTGCAGTATTTACTGTGAAAAAGGACATGGAAGATATAGAATGTAGGGAGATAGATGATGACATCTTGAAAGATATCCATATTACCGAGAAGGAAGTGCTGGATGTCTGGAAATGTATAAAAGTGGATAAATCCCCAGGACCTGATCAGGTGTACCCTAGAACTCTGTGGGAAGCTAGGGAAGTGATTGCGGGGCCTCTTAGTGAGATATTTGTATCATCGATAGTCACAAGTGAGGTGCTGGAAGACTGGAGGTTGGCTAATATGGTGCCACTGCTTAAGGAAGGTGATCAGGACAAGCCAGGGAACTATAGACTGGCAAGCCTGACGTCAGTGGTGGGCAAGTTGTTGGAGGGAATCTGGAGGGACAGGATGTACATGTATTGGAAAGGCAAGCACTGATTAGGAATAGTCAACATGGTTTTGTGCATGGGAAATCATGTTTCACAAACTTGATTGAGTTTTTTGAAGAAGTAACAAAGAGGATTGATGAGGGCAGAACGATAGATGTGATCTATATGGACTTCTGTAAGACATTTGACAATGTTCCCCACGGGAGACTGGTGAGCAAGGTTAGATCTCATGGAATACAAGGAGAACTAGCCATTTGGATACAGGACTAGCTCAAAGGTAGAAGACTGAGGGTGGTGGTGGAGGATTGTTTTTCAGACTGGAGGCCTGTGACCAGTGGAGTGCCACAAGGATCAGTGCTGGGTCCACTACTTTTCATCATTTACATAAATGATTTGGATGGGAGCATAAGAGGTATAGTTAGTAAGTTTGCTGATGACACCAAAATTGGAGGTGTAGTGGACAGCGAAGAACATTACCTCAGATTACAATGGGATCTTGACCAGATGGGCCAATAGGCTGAGAAGTGGCAGATGGAGTTTAATTCAGATAAATGTGGGGTGCTACATTTTGGGAAAGTAAATCTTTGCAGGACTTACACACTTAATGGTAAGGCCCTAGGGAGTGTTGCTGAACAAAGAGACCTTGGAGTGTAGGTTCATAGCTCCTTGAAAGTGGAGTCGCAGGTAGATAGGATAGTGAAGAAGGCGTTTGGTATGCTTTCCTTTATTGTTCAAAATATTGAGTACAGGAGTTGGGAGGTCAAGTTGTGGCTGTACAGGACATTAGTTAGGCCGCTGTTGAATATTGCGTGCAATTCTGGTCTCCTTCCTATCAGAAAGATGTTGTAAAACCTGAAAGGGTTCAGAAATTATTTACAAGGATGTTGCCAGGGTTGGAGGATTTGAGCTATAGATAGAGATTGAATAGGTTAGAGCTGTTTTCCCTGGGGCATCGGAGGCTGAGGGGTGACCTTATAGAGGTTTCTAAAATCATGAGGAGCATGCATAGGATAAATAGAGAAAGTCTTTTCCCTGGGGTGGGGGAGTCCAGAACTCAAGCGCATAGGTTTAGGGTAAGAGGGGAAAGATATAAAAGAGACCCAAGGGGCAACATTTTCATGCAGAGGGTGGTACTTGTATGGAATGAGGTGCCAGAGGAAGTGGTGGAGGCTAGTACAATTGCAACATTTAAAAGGCATTTGGATGGGTATATGAATAGGAAGGGTTTGGAGGGGTATGGGCCAGGTGCTGGCAGGTGGGGACTAGATTGGGTTGGGATATCTGGTCGGCATGGATGAGTTAGACCAAAGGGTCTGTTTCCGTGTTGTACATCTCTATGTCTCTGTGACTCTATGACAAGGAGTGGGTCTGGAATGCTCTTCAGAGGGTCACTGTGGACTCAATAGGCCAAATGGCCTGCTTCGACACTGTAGGGATTCTATTGTAAAAGTCACGTATGTTTAAAGTAATTTCAGCACAGAAAATCCCAAGATGGTACCATCAAATCAAACTCTTCTGGTAAAGTGTTCGGACTAAATATTTCCTAATTTGTAAATCTGGTAATAAACATATAATACTCCAGAAACTGGAAATCTAAAATAAAATCATAAAATACTGAAAATACTTTACAGGCTCAATAACATCAATGGAGAGAGAAACAGATTTGATCTGTCAGGTTGAGGACATTTCTTCAGAACAGACCACATAATGACCCTAAAAACTGCAGTCAACTATAATAAAAGTAATGGGACATCCTGTGAATTGGCCAATATTTCACACAGTTACACTGATTAGCATTGGTGTTGAGTGAACCTCAGCTAAATTTTAACATATGGTAACTCAAACTGATGAAAGCAGTAAATGTTTAAAGGAACACAGGATCGAGAATGCACCGAGACATCGATTTGCTGCAATGCTGGCTGATGAACACTGGATCAGGACTAGTTACACCAGTAACCTAATTATGCCATGAAATGCCACGATTATTTATGAACAAAAAGAATAGCAAACTGTAAGTTTATTTGAACCTCAAAATTCTCATTTCATTCAAACTGCGAAACTGTTAGAAAACGAAGAAGCAATTTGTTAATTCACAGTGCCCCAGAAAATCAGTTACAATCTCTGGGTTTTGAAATCTGAAGCTGGACGAGCCAAGTTCATGTACGTCAAACCCATAGAATTTGACACCATACCAGAAAGGTGAAAAATGTGAATGAATAACCCAAATCCCTCAGTGTCAATACAGAATCAAAGTCTGAAGGTGACAGTCAGCTAAATTCCATGCTTTTTAACCAATATTTTGCAGATCACAGTCCAAACTTTAGTTTATTTTCAAAATTCAAATGCTTTGCCCACAACATATGAAAGCAAAGTTGCATTACAAGTTCAGTGGGACTTCAGCCTGTAATCTCAACTGCACAAAAAATATCTGATCAAGAGTCATATCATTCATAATTGAAAGTGGGCTTTAAGAGTAAAGTTGGACCAATCAAAACCTCAGATAATTCAGGGGCAATATAGTGGAAACAGTAAATATCACTGAGAAGAAACCACCTGTAGAAATAAATTTAAAAATCAACTAAGGCACTAAAACACACAAAGAAAATCTCTCAAAAGGGGACTGGTTGCCCAGAAGGTCACCTCCCCTTATGGCTATAATGTGCTACAAGCAAGCTAAGTTGACTAATTGCAAGAGCTGCACTGCTGACTGGGATGAAGTCCCATCCTTGGGCTCATAACAGCACAAGCCTAACAGTGAGCACAGTAGAACTGCACACAGGTTCACCTGGAAACATAACAGATCCTGGAGCAAGGGAAGTGCAGAGTATTGGGTCTGGGAGGGACTGGAAAGTTTAGGGAGAGTTCGAGTGGAGTGAAAGGTGGGTTTCTGAGAGAACACAGGCGGGAAGGCAGGGTGTACTACCTTTGGGAGGGCATTCCCCACGTGCAAAATCTTCTGAAGATTTTGTCCCCTCAGGGGCATCCCCTGTGCAAAAATGAGCCCCGAGAAGACATTGCCCCTCTTTATTCCTGCAATTTTATAAATTGCCATTTTAAAAAAAAAATCTCATTAGCACTGAGTTTTTAATAATCTCAATTCAACATTCAATACAGAGTTACACATAGTGATGAATAGACTGCTGATTTCAATGCTGGATCACCCCCAGTATTATGGGGGTGAACTCAGTGGTGGGTTGGGCACCTTACCTGCTGAAAACACACCGCTGGGTGCTTTAAATATTTAGCCTCTGATCTGTAACTCTAGCAATCAGTAACTTTGGCAGCAAATTTCACAGCCTCTCAAGAATGTGGCAGACAAACATTTCTCCTTTTCTCAATTGTAAATCTCCCATATTTCATCTTTAATCAATGTTCATTCAATCACTGGAAATACTCTATTGTAATCTTTTCTGTTCCCTAATTTTAAGTACCTTTATCAAAGTAACTAGCTTTATCCTCTAATAGACACAAAGTACCATACTGGGTCTGGGAAGGATTGGAAAGTTTAGGGAGAGTTTGTTTTGGAATCTTTCATTATATTTATGTTACATCATTGCAGATTGTGTTTCTACAATACTTCTCTGTGCCCTTTCTATTGCCTCATCATTCTTCCCCTTTAGTGCAATCCATGACCGCATGGAATACTTTCCACAGCAGTTCCACCTTAGTTTTAAAAGCTATGCTAACAAGCCAAGGTTTATTAAATTGTTAAATTTCTTCTTCTGCAGAATTCCATAATATTTTCTAGGGTGAGTAGATACTTCTGAATTAAAAATGGTCAACAAGAGAGTAGTGAAAGTTGACCATCATGGTGTGGGCACTGGAGTCACACAAGGTCAGACCATGCAGAAGTGCAACATTTCACAGCCACAGCACTTGACAGAGTGACTCAGCCTCACTCTTGTATCCAGCAATACTAAAGGACAGACTGCTGCTCTCCACATGCTCACTGAACAATGAAAGGAAGGAAAATGTCTTGAGAAAGTTTTCCTAATTGTGATGCAAAGACAGGATGTAGCACATGATGGAAGTTAAATCCAAGCATGAAACAATTACTGAAAAAAAAAGCACCAATATGATTAATTATTGCAAATTGCAATCACAGAACTCCTGCAGCGCAAAAGAAGGTAATTTGGCCCATCATGCCTGCACTGGCTCTTCAAATGAGCATCATTACCTCGTGACAAGCTCCTGCTTTTCCCCATACCCTTAAGTATTATTTTTTAATCCAAATAATTGTCCGATGCCCTCTTTAATGCCCCAATTAATCATGTTTCCATTATAATCCGGGTGGAGATTCAGTTTGGAGGAATGAGGGAGGTAGAATTTGAGGTTCTGGTGGGTATGCAATCAGATAAGCCAGGGCAGAGGCCCTTACACACTCTCCCTTTTAATCAAGGGAAAATTTGTAGTCAAGCAGTTGTGCGCTTTATGTGTGACTGCTCGGGAAACTTTGCCAGGGATTCTAAGACCCCTGGGAAGCTGGGAATTAGGGGAATTCTCTTGACCCCTTGCTGTTAGATGGACCTGGAAGGAAAGGAGGAACACACTCGATGTACCTCATAGTGCAGGGGAATTAGCTAAAATGAGCTAAAATTGCCACCGTCCTTAAGCTAACAGGGAGGCTTGTTGTCAGTAAGACTGATAGTGTCAGGCCTCTCCGATATGCGTGTGTAGTGCCAAATGGGATGGTGTAGGATGACCCCCACTGAAGAGTGAAGTAGGGAGCCACCCCCGAATTCTTATGAGAACTGGAGCTTCCTGTACCACATTTAACACACCCAAAGGAATCAGTTTATCATAGCACACCAAACAATTTTGAGTGGTTTTACCAGCGACTCACAGAAAACAAAGGAAATTGACCCCTAGAATTTAGGTTGGGAGAATGGTTTGTTATTACTTAGCTATATTAGTAAATTTAGATGCAGTAGCCGAACACATTTTTAGCCCTGACTTAGTGAAGAAGTGTAACCTTTCATTTGATCCAGTAAATTGTGGTATTGGTAAATGGAAGAGTTGGCAGATATGCCAGTGGGCCAATTACTGGAAAAATTTGGGATAATCCCAGGGACATGTCAAATGATCCAGAGGTGCAAAATATTATTGGCAATCATAGGGCCACCTTCACAATCCAAAGACACAACTGTGGTTGAAAGATGGGGGAAGTGGTCAGAGGAACTTGATTCAAAGCCACAGAAACAGTTTGGGTTTCCCAAGCAGCAGAAGAAGAGGTTTTGAAGGTGATAGCCAGTTTGTTACAGCAGGGATGTTAAATCCTGTTGCTTCCACAAAGAAGTGACCAATTTGGCCAGTAAGGAAACCAGATGAATCTTGGCAACTAACAATTGACCACCGAGAGCTGAACAGAGTTACCTCAAGTAATAACACCCACGAAGGCAGCTAATCCTGAGACTTTGATTAAGCAAGCCCCTCAGACTCGTTATTTCTCCATTTTGGATAACAGCAACAGATTGCAGTCTATCCTATTGAAGCAAGAATATCAATAAGTTTGCCTCTACAGCCAGCAATATACTTGGACCTGTCTGCCCCAGGGATTTCACAATTCTCCCTCCATTTTCTACCAAAAGTTAGCCCAAGTGTTTTTTTACGACTTGTGTGTTTGATCCAGTATGTGGATATTCTCCTTTTGCCAATGTACTCTAGGGGGGAGCCTCTTAGCAAGCTGCTCACCTTTCTTGCTTGTTTGGGACTCAAAGTCAATCCCAAGAATGCCCAGATCCTGAAAACTTAAGTCAACTACTTACGAACTATAGTAATCCATGTTAAATGTGAAATTGCGAAGAAACACAAAGACGGAGTATTACAATTGCCCCTCCCTTGTGATATCAAATCACTGCGACCCTTTTAGAGCTGATAGATACTTTCAAAACTTTGCCACCAAAGCTGCTCCACCGACTGACCTTTTGGAAAAGGATGCCGCATGGCTATGAACTGAGCAGTATACTCAGGCCATCTTGGAGCTGAAGCAAGCTCTGTCTCAGGCTCTGGTATTACAGGAACCAGACCCAACACTCCCCTTTGCCTTAAAAAGTGGCTGGGACAGAATCAACTATCTTTGCAATCCTCTTACAGGAACACCACAAGCAGCTTGGGTCTGTCACTAATGCATCCCTTTTCCTAACATTGGTAGAGCAGGGGTCCTCAATCCATGAATGACATTTGCTGGCTGGTTTTATGCTGTGGTGTTATGAGGGGCATGGATAGAATAAATAGACAAAGTCTTTTCCCTGGGGTGGGGGAATCAAGAACTAGAGGGCATAGGTTTAGGGTGAGGGGGGAAAGATATAGAGGAGACCTAAGGGGCAACTTTTTCACTCAGAGGGTGGTACGTGTATGGAATGAATTGCCAGAGGAAGTGGTGGAGGCTAGTACAATTGCAATATTTAAAAGGCTTCTGGATGGGTATATGAATAGGAAGGGTTTGGAGGGGTATGGGCCAGGTGCTGGACTAGATTGGGTTGGGATATCTGCTCGCCATGGATGAGTTGGACTGAAGGGTCTGTTTCTATGCTGTACATCCCTAATACTCTATGACTAGACATTTACATCTTTAGAGATATAATGGGTTTAATAATGACTCATACAGACAATCAGCAGCTGCAGCAGCTTAACTGTGATATAGCCTGCAGAGAAACTCACAAAAAGATCAACAAGAGAGAAACAATATTAAATAATAATGCCTCTTCGTTCACACCTGGTAATAAGTATGAGCTAGAAGTTATTAATCTTTGTCATTTATAGATTCCATCACAAAGTGAGAATCTGTGGGAGCAGTCACAGTTAAAAGTTCCACTAGGAAGTGAACAGGCTTCAGAGCACCACGTGTAAAGTTAAAAACCACTGCTGGGTAAAGGAATAAAAGTCTGAGAAGGAAAGAACATTCACTACTTAGAAAGTGCATTGCCATCATAGTGAGGGAACACTATTAGGGGCAGCTCCAAGAGGAAATTCCAGAGCATAGATGATTCCTGAACTTGTATCACCCCCCTCCATTGTGTTAATACCATGATTAATTAACAAAGCCATTCTATCAGGTTTTTAAAGCTTCCTTCCGAAATATCTTATCTTTTAATATTTAGGACCCAATCTATGTCATTGTGCAGATATATATCTGTAATGACTATCAGGTCATATTTACCTACTCTTATTTGCACTATCAGTTCACGGTTTTCTTTGAAATACTACAAGCATTCAGAATGAATTCATTTTTTTCCTTTTGTTATTTTTGTAACCTCTAGTTTTATATGTTGATCCATGTAGATTTAAATTAGATGAACAATCAAGACAGCTAACTATATTGGTAAATTAATTTGGAAGGTTTTCTTCAACAGACAGCTTTTCAGGATCATTATAAAGATTTTTTTTAGTGGACTATATGTAAATCAAGGATGAACAGTATGGATTTATTTCAACTGAAATCAAATGTTAAATATGATGCTTTTAAAACAAAATTTCTGCTGTTGTGTAACATTCATTGTTTTCACAGTTTCCGGGTTACCAATTTGCTTGCTCAAGTTAAATAACTTGCTGATTTAGCTTTCTTAAAAAAAAATGCATCACTTGTTTAGAATTCATAGCATTCTTCCTATTAGTTCATGGAATGTGAACATCACCATCCAAACCAGTATTTGTTGCCCAACCCTAATTGCCATTACGAAGGTTATTGTGAGTCTCTCCTGAATCCTTGCAGTCCATGTTGGGTCAGTACATGCACAGTGATGTTAGAGAGGAAGTTGTAGGGTTTAGACTCAGTGTTTAAGAAATATCAATGAAATCATTTCCAAATTAAGGAAGAGAATGATTTGAAGGGCAACATACAGGAATTGGTGGTCTCATGAGTCTTCTGTCCTTTTTCATGTCAGCAGATATACATTGTGACTTTAGAAGGTACTATCAGAGGAAGTTTAGCAGGTTGCTATAGAGTACCATCTACAAGTGGACATTATTACCATTATGCAATGGTTATGGAGGGAGTGAATATATAATGTAATGGACAAGGTGCCAATAATCAGCTGCTTTGTCCCGGATAACATTAAGCTTCTTGAACATCGTCAGAGTGCACTTATCAAAGCAAGTGGAGAATATTCTATCACAATTCTGACTTGTGCCTCATAACGATGCGAAGACTTTCGGGACTCAGTTGCTTGCTACAGAATTCCAATGAGCTATCCTTTCAGACACAGTATTGATACAACCACTTCAGTTATGTGCCTTAAACAAAAACAGAACTCATTGCAAAAGCTCAGCAAGTCTGGTAGGATTGGCGGACAGAAATCAGACTTAACATTTTACATTGAGTGACCCTTCCTCAGAACTCAGTTCTTACTTCAGAACTCACTTCCTCTGTCAGCTCATCCATATGTTCATTTCCCTCTGTGTGAAAAAGTTGCCTCTTCAGTCCATTTTAAATCTTTCATCAACAACGTGGGAGGGGAAATTGTGGTCTTTCAAGGAGGAGGCCATCTGGTGTCTTCTGTGGTGGAACTGGTCCTCCTGGGAGTAGATGTGGTGGAGGCAGAAGAATTGAGAATAAGGGATAGCATTTTTGCAGGAGGTAGGGTGGGAGGAGGCATAATCCAGGTAGCTGTGAGAGTTGGTGTGTTTGTACAAAATGTCAGTGTTGTCAGTCACCATTGATGGAGATGGAGAGGTCCAGAAAGGGGAGAGAGGTGTCAGAGATGGTCCAGATGAATTTAAGGTCAGGGTGGAATGTGTTGAAGTTGATGAACTGTTCAACCTCCTCGTGGGAGTAAAAGGTGGCGCCAATGCAGCCAAGGAGATCAACAGCCGGAAGAGTGAAGACACAGGAGCAGACCAAGACTGTGTGATCTTGAGATTAAGTTAATGTAATGTTTAACAAGTGTGTTATTGGTACAGCATTTTTTATAGAGTTGGCGTCAGGTAGTAAGTAGTTAAGAAAAAGGGGGCTTGGATTTATGAATAGTTGTTGTTTAGTGTTCACTATCAGAGTTAAGAAAATAAATTGTTATTTTTCTTTAAATAGTGGAATTTAAAATTTCTCCATCACTCATATTTTGACAGATTACGAGGCAAGGTAAGCTTTTCTAGGTGTTGGGCTTAATTAACAGAGGGAACACCTCTGTGCTGTAACAGTACTGACCAATAAGAGCAAGCATACCAAAAACCTTCTTCACTACCCTGTTTACCTGCAACCTCACTTTCAAGGAATTTGAGCTGCACCCCAAGGTCTCTTGTTCGGCAATACACCCCAGGTCTGTACTATTAACTGTATAAGTCCTGCCCTGATTTGCCTTCCAAAATGCAACACTTTGCATTTATTTAAATTAAACTCTATCTGCCACTCCTCAGACCATCAGCCCATCTGATCAAGATCCCATTGTACTCTGAGATAACCTTCATCACCATTTACTGATGGGGAGCCACCATGTGAGACAATCTGGCAAATGGGGCTTGGACAAAGCTTATTATTGTGAAAGGCAATTGAAATGTTTCGTAGCACAATATCTAAAGAGCTTTCTGGTTTAGCACATGGATTATAAAAAGGTAAGTAAGCTAACATCAGTATGATCTTACCAAATCACACAGTTGCTCTGTCATGAGAGACAAAGACTACTGTTGGTGGTTTAAACTGAGGTTCGCTATGCCTCAGGCAAGAGGAGAGGTTGAACAGGGGAGTCCTTCATGATAACCTCAGCCACGACAGAGACTGACCCCATGCTGTTAGCATCATTCTACTTCACAAAGCAGCTGTCCAGTCAACTGTGCTAATTGGCTGTAAAAAATACTTCGAAACCTATGGTATGACTCCGGTCTATTTCCTCGCTGCGTGACTCTATGACTTCAGATTCAAAGCATTAACTACTAGTTCTGCACTTTCGGGTTTTAGTTCAGACTTCCAGGATCTACAGTTTTTGCTTTTACTTCAGCTCAGACTACAGTCTACAGTATATGACTAAACTCATTATCACTGTAGCTGGGACTTCCAGCTTTATATTGAAATGTGCTTATTCAAAAATGAAGTGTAAATATAAATGAATACAATAGTTGACCAGAAAGAGAGATAGGGAGAGAGGGTGAGAATGAATGACAGGGAGAGAGTCATGGAGACAGTCAGAACCTACACAGATATAAACACGAGCAGATCAAATTAGAGAGAATAATAGATGATACAGAAACACATGCAAAGATACAGGGCATATGCTAGAGAAAATTAGAGTCAGATTATATGCAAGGTAAAAACAAAGACTGCAGATGCTGGAAACCAGATTCTAGATTAGAGTGGTGCTGGAAAAGCACAGCAGTTCAGGCAGCATCCAAGGAGCAGGAAAATCAATGTTTCGGGCAAAAGTCCTTCATCAGGAATAGATTAATAGATGAAGGACTTTTGCCCAAAACGTCGATTTTCCTGCTCCTCAGATGCTGCCTGAACTGCTGTGCTTTTCCAGCACCACTCTAATCTAGAATCAGAATTATATGTAGAATGGATTAAAGAGAGACACATGGGATAACAGGCAAAATACATTTGTCAGCTGACCTTTTCTTTAAATATCTAGCTGAGTTCAGGATTGTGAGTTGCTATCATGAGTTTTCATGTGACTGAAAAGGCTGATACTACGGATGTAGAACAAAATCAGAAATTGCTGGAAAAACTCAGCAGGTCTGGTAATATCCATGGAGAGAAAGCAAAGTTAATGTTTCAGGCCTGGTGACTCTTCCTCAAAACCCTGGCTGTCAACCTGTAGATCCGCAGATACATAATTCCTGGGGCACTGGGATCTTGGTGCAACATTTAATTCTTTTCCTCCTTCTCTGCCATTGGTCAACCTCATAATTAAGATGTTGTTACTGAAGACATAATGCAATTTGGTGGACAAGTGATTGTCTTTTAGAAAACTGAAAAGAAGTTTCTCCTAATCTAAGGTCAATACCACCTTCCTTCAAGGAAAGCTTCAGGGTGTCTTTGAAGTGTTTTCTTTGCCCTCCCCTGGAAGCTGGCTATTTGCGAGTTGAGAGAACAGGACTTGACAAACCCCTCCATCCCAGAAATTAGCCTTGTGAATCTTCTCTGAACTGCTTTCAATACATGTATATCCCACATTAAACCAGGAGACCAAAACTTACTTACTACTCTTAATATGATTTCAGCAATGCCCTTTACAGTTGTAACAAGAAAACCCTATTGTTACACTCCATTCCCTCTTGCAATAAAGGCTGATATTCCGAAAGCTTCTTAATTAATTTCTGTTCCTGTATGTTAACTCTTAGTTATTCACTTATTACAAAAAACTAGCATCCTTCTCTACCACACTTTCTCTAGTTATATAATTCTTAAAATGTTCCCCCATAATATGATGTCTGCCAATTTTTTGTTCACTTGTGCACTCTTTGTATCCTCCTCATAAATCACTTTCCTAGCTGTCTTCATATCATTAAATGTTTTTTTTCCTCCTTACATATATTCAGTAGCTTTATTCAAATCATTACTGCAGGACATAAATTATTGAGGACACAATAGTCATTGATGTCTGTGGCTTTCCACTAGTCACATTTTACCAACCTTAAAATTATCCATTTATGTAAACTTTATGTTTCCTATTAGTTAGCCAATTCATGATACTTTTTTATCCCGGATACCATGAGTTCTCACCTTGTGGCATCTCATTGAATGTCTTTTGGAACTTTAAGAGCCGCATATCTGTTGTTTCCTCTTTATTCAACCTGTTTGTCATACCCTGTTATGACACAGTGGTGAACCCCTCTGTTAATTAAACCAAACACCCAGAAAAGCTCACCTGGCCTCATAATCTGGTAAAATATGAGTGACAGAGAACTCCCAAATTCTCCTATTTAAACAAAATAACACCAATTTATTTTTAACTCTAAAAGTGATTAAACAAAAACTATTCACAAATCTTTCTCTTAATTGCTTATTATCTGTCTCCAATTCTCTAACAATATGCTGTTCCAATAAGACACTTATTAAAATTACATCAACTTAATTTCAAAACCACACAATCTCTTTCTTCTTCTGTGCCTTCCCTCTTCCAGCAGATGATCTTCCTGGATTGTCTTCTTTCTTTTTATTGTGAGTATGTTTCATATGAAAAGTACCTTTAGATTAGATTATTTACAATGTGGGAACAGGCCCTTCGGCCCAACAAGTCCACACCAATCCTCCGAAGAGTAACCCACCCAGACCCATTTCCCTCTGACTAACGCACCTAACATTATGGCCATGCTAAACTGCCCAATCTACCTGACCTGAACATCTTTGGACTGTGGGAGGAAACCGGAGCACCCAGAGGAAACCCACACAGGCACGGGGAGAATGTGCAAACTCCACACAAACATTCACCCGAGGCTGAAATCAAACCTGGGACCCTGGTGCTGTGATGCAGCAGTGCCAACCACTGAACCACTGTACAGCCCTTAATAGAGCTGCAGTGATGTGATTTGAACACACCATGTTCTGATCTGGAATCAGATGTGCTTCCGTTGCGCCACAAGCCCACACCCCACAGATAGAGAGTGTTTTCTAATCTCTTTGCAAGCAAGATGTTAGATGGGCAATTAACTCTCCAGGAGTTTCTCTCCCCATGACAGTTGCTTTCTGACCAATTTTCAAAATGTCTGCATTCTTAAACACCTCCCCCCCCCCCCCCCCCAATATTGGACCGTCTCATTTGGTTTGATGTTGGCAAAACAATAAATTCAAACTCAATTGCGTTTTAGTATACTGGGGCGTAATTTAAATTGATTGGTTAAGTTTGAATTGTTGTGAACACAGCAACCAAAGCTCAGGTATCCATTTCACAGCCAAATGTCACATATTTTTAATTTTCTAGTACACTCTGGGACTGCCATTTAGTCATATACACAGGTCTCAGTTCAGAACAACATTCTCTCACTCAAAGGTACAGTACATGCCTTCAATTTCATAATGCCTCCCCCCTTAAGAAAAAAATGAATCATCATAATGATTAGATGGCTTCATTTTTTTCTCTGATTCTTAATCCTATTACTATGAAATACTTATGTCATTAATTTCAGCTCACATATATAACATTGGAATCAGTCAAATCCTATCTACATTTCCTTTAAAACAGCAATAACGCATCTGCTATCACATTTTTATGATCTGCAACATGTACAAGTTGTAAATTAAAAATCTGTAGCATAAGACTCCAACAAATTGTCTAATTTTTGTCTTTAAATCTTTCCAACAATGCAAGAGGATTGTGGTCCATGTACTCAACCATCTCCGATACATTTTTCGTCACATAAACATTAAAATGTTGTAAGGCCAGTACCAAATTCAATAACTGCTTTTTGACAATAGAATATTTTCTCTAGTGGGAGTTGAGTTTCTTTTAAAATTAGACGATTGGCCATACAATTCCATCACCATCTTCCTGTAACAGTACAGCTCCAATTCCTATATTGCTAGCATCGATTGCAACCTTGAAGGGTTTTTTAAAAATCTGGTGTAGCTAAAACTGACGCTGTGGTTAGTACTGCTTTTAAATTCTCAAATTCCTCCTGGCATTGTTCTGTCTAATGAAATTTTGTTTTTTTCTTTAGTAAATCTATTAGCGGTGCCACTATGCTGCTGAAGTTTGAAACAAACTTCCAGTAGAATCTGCTCAGTCCCAAAAATCGAAGCACTTCTTTTTCGAGGTTGGTCATGGAAGTTTCTCGAAGGCCTTCATCTTCACATTCCTCGGGGTCAACCTTCTATGTCCAACGTCATGTCCCAAGAACATCAACTCTGCCTTCGCAGATTCTGTTTTCTTTAAGTTCATTACCAGTTTTGCTTCTCGTAATCGTTCAAAGACCTCTGCCAACTGTACCAAGTGATCTTTCCATGACTCACTAAAGATCACTACATCATCCAGATAAACTGAACAATTTGTTAAACTGGCCACAACTCTGTTCATGAGTCTTTGGAATGTGGTTTGTGCATTCTTCATTCTAAACGACATCACTTTGAATTGATATAGAGCGCAGAAACCTCTTCCGCTTTCTCTGATACGGTACCTACCAATAACCATTCAGTAAGCCCAACTTTGTGCTCTAAATGGCTTGTCAAACTTTCTCTATATAGTCCTCCAACCTTGGTATTGGATAGGAGTCTGATTTAATTATACTGTCGATCTTCTGTCCACACAAAATTGTTGAGTCCCGACAGGTTTGGGAACTAAAATAATTAGCAAACTCCATTCACTCCGACTTGGTTCAATGATATCTTCATTGAGCATCACATCCACTTCCTTCTGGACCTGTGTGGCTTTGAGAGGATTAAGCCTGTAGGGGTGTTGTTTTATCAGAACAGCATTCCCTACTTCCACCTCATGCACAATAATATTAATCCTCCCATCTATTTTGGTGAATATGTCCCCATACTGCTGCAACAAACCTTTCAACTCAGTTTTTTGCTCGTAACACAGATAGCTTACGAACCTATCTCACTCCTGAAGGACTCCACATTGTTTAATGTACTTTGAGGCACATCAAAATCCATGATATCAGGATTTAATTCCTCACTCTGTGGGGCAGGAACTAAAACCTGTTTCTCCAGTTACCTGTCTCTATTATAGTAATGTTTCAACATATTCACGTGAAATACCCGATACGGTTTTTTTTTCTATTCAGCATCTTTACCTGAGAGTTTACCTGACTCAGCTTTTTCTCACCTTAATAGGAACCACTCAACCTGGCTTTGAAGGGATTTCCCAACGCTGGTATCGATACTAATATGTCACCCCCACAGGCAAACATCTGAATTTTAGAATTTTTATCTGCCATCTGCTTCATTATATGCCATGCCCTCTTTAGGTGCTGTATAGCTACCTCAAATACATAATGCAAGTGTGAGATCTCCGACTTCAGTCCTATCAATTTTTTTAATTAACTTCAAAGGCTGTCTCACTTCCAGTCTGAATATTAACTCAAAGGGAGTAAAGTGAGTAGATTTGTTTGGGGCATCTCTAATCTCAAACAGTACAAGTGAGATACCATTATCCCAATCATTTGGGTAATCCTGACAGTATGCTCTTAACATGGTCTTCAGGGTCTGATGCCATCTTTCCAAAGTTCCCTGGGTTACAGGGTGGTTCTCACTTGATTTAAAGTGCTGTATGCCTAAGCTATCCATGACTTTCTTAAACAGCTTAGCAGTACAGTTAGACATTTGGTCTGATTGAATCTCTCTGGGTAGCCCATACTGGGTAAAAAAAGCCACGAACCATCCCACCACCCTTTTTGTCTTAACACTCTGTAATGAATTGCCTCCAGAAATCTGGTAGACACATTCATTATGGTTAGCAGATACAGTTCCCACTTTTAGTTTTACAGAGGGTTCCTAAACAATCAATTATAACCCATGTGAAAGGTTCTTTGAATGCAGGAATTGGCAACAAAGGTGCTGGTTTTATTACTGTGGCTGTAAGCCTGTGATTTACCTTCTGCTTGGCATATCTGACATGTGCAGCAAAATTTAACCAAATCCTTGTGCAATAAAAGTGCTTTTGTACCTTAGCCTGAGTCTTCCTCACACATAGATGACTTCCTGCTGGTAATTCATGTGCTACCCATAATACTCCCTGTCTGTATGTTATCGGCAACACAACCTGGTGCACCTCCATCCATTTGTCCTCTGTGGTCTCCATTTTCGTCTTAAGATTCTATAACCCTCGGGAATATATTCTGATTTGTTTTCTGAGTATGCATCAATATATATATCTTTTATTGTCTCATTTTTCTGTTGTATGTCCATTAGCCTTTCAGGACTCTGCCTGACCCTCTACCTGTTTAGGTTTTTCCTACACCTTTACATCAAACGGGGTGTCAGCAGACTGTACCACAACACCTTTGTCTTTTTCTCTAGTTTTTGCTTCTTGCTGTGACGTATGACAGTGGGATCTTGATACTACAATTCCAGGGTATTTATCTTTTAACTCCTCAGTTCGCTGGTTTTCTTTTGGCTTTTCCACCACAAGGGGCATCGCTCCCACCTCGGATCCTGCTAGGTTGTTCCCAAGAACAAGCTGTATTCCTGGAACTGACACTGTGTCAATCACTGCCGATGTTACTTCCCCAGTCTTGGTTTGGCTCTCCAACGTGATCTTACACAGGTGAATGCAAAATTTCTGTCCATTTATTCAACAAATTATCACCAGGTAACATATCAGAAAAGTGCAAATACTTACACCTTACTATTCGAGACTGATTAGCTCCCGTATCTCTCAAAATTGTAACTTCTTACCATTCTCTCCCTGTTCTTCCTGAGCAAATTTTACCCACAGAGATGAAGTCTTTATAGAGATCGGGCACTAACTCAATATCCAGCCCCTGCCTAGGCTGTGCACTTTCATACAACTCCTCAACTTTTCCTCAGGTTTCCTTTACTGCTTTTACTAATCCCCATGGCTTAGCCTCTTTTACCACATCTTTTCCCACAGTGCTTTTCTTCAATGACCAGCACTGTGATCTTAGGTGTCCCACCTCTGGCATTGAAAACATCATTTCCCAGTGCCCTTCTTAAACCACCGACACTGTAATTTCATGTGACCCACTCCATCACAGTGAAGACACTTGAGGCCTTTCACCTCTTTTCACACTCTTGGGCTTCTTTTTTCACCTGTGGTAAACCCTTCCCAGTGTGATCTACTCTTTGTTTTGTAGTGAAGGATCTCACCTTCTCCCAATTTCTATCTCTCACAGGATGAGATTCCTGCTGGAAGCTAAATTTCACCTGATGTACCCATGCAAATTCACTGCTATCTCTGCCACTGTTCTCACTTCTTGAACTTTCTGTACATCCACATGAATTCTTAGCATCTTTGAAAGTGAATTTTTTAAACATCTCCAACAGAATATTCTCTCTTAAAGCCTCATAGCTTTTGGCCTTAAAATAGATAAAACATATCTATCAAAATTACTGTGTTTAATTATTTTAAACTCAACATAAAGAAGGAACCAGGTCAGACTTATGTTTCTGAACCACTGTCTATGCACTTCTGCTACCAATTCATTGGCACTCAAAATAGCCAGTTTGACATCTGCATAATCTCTTGACAGATTATCTGACAGCGCTGCAAATACCTCACTAGCTCTGTCTACCAGTTTAGTTTGAAATAGCATTACCCACAGTTCTCTAGCCGCTCAATCTGCACAGCTAATTTTTCAAATGAAATAAAGAAGGCTTCCACCTCTTTCTCATCAAAATTTAGCAAAGTTTTAACATATTTGTATATATCACTATCTAATCTCATCACCTTCATCCTGTTAACTTGACTTTTCTGACTGAGTCACAACTTCTGAAGTTCACATTCTCTCAGAGGGGAAAGATATAAAAGAGACCTAAGGGGTAACTTTTTCACTTAGAGGGTGGCACGTGTATGGAATGAGCTGCCAGAGGATGTGGTGGAGGCTGGTACAATTGCAACATTTAAAAGGCATTTGAATGGTTATATGAATAGGAAGGGTTTGGAGGGATATGGGTCGGGTGCTGGCAGGTGGGACTAGATTGGGTTGGGATATCTAGTTGGCATGGATGGGTTGGACTGAAGGGTCTGTTTCCATGCTGTACATGTCTATGACTCTATGGCTCTTTATTTTTGCTCAGCTAAGAACCTTATCTCCCTTTCTTTATCTTCTAACGCCAGTTGCTTCATTTGCAATTTAAGTGTCTCTGATACACCTAAGTGCTTGACCAACTCCATCACATTTTGAGCTTTCCTTTTGTCCCTGGTTAAGCCCAATTCTAACCAATTTGCTAATTCTAAAAGTATATCCTTCCTCTGTCTTTCTAAACTTTGACAAATTTGGGAAGCATCTTCAAACTTCAGAACCTCTTTAGAAATGTTAAGAGTAATTTCCCTCATTTTTAATTTAACCAACCACAAGTGACTGAACTTAAAACTTAAGTGAGAAAATTTGTTTATTTAAAGATCTAGTACACTAATCGCCAAGTGTTTAAATCTGCTGGGAGCTTTCATTCCCCCAAATCTGTTCAAATCTGTCCAAATTGCAGACTGGATCTGTCTAAACCTGTCCAAATCTCACATGACGAGCCGCAAACTGTTACAACACAGAGGCGAACCCCTCAATTAATCAAACCAAACACCCAGAAAAGCTTGCCTCTGCCTCATAATCTGTTAAAATATGAGTGACAGAGAACTCCCCAAATTACACTGTTTAAAGAACTAAAATCAATTTATTTTCTAACTCTAAAAGTGATCATTAAACAAAAAGTATTCATAAATCTTTCTCTTAATTGCTTATTATCTGTCCCCAACTCTCCAACAATATGCTGTTTCAATAAGACACTTATTAAAATTACATCTACTTAATTTCAAAACCACACCGTCTCTGTCTTCTTCTGTGCCTTCACTCTTCCAGCTGCTGATCTTCCTGGATTGTCTTTTTTTTACTGTGAGTATGCTTCACATGAAAAGGTATCTTTGATAGGGAGTCAGGGGGCTGAGTTGAGTATGGTTGCCATTACAAAAGAGATAGTGCTAGAAAAGCTAAAAGGTCTTAAAATTGACAAATCTCCTGGCCCTGATGGGCTTCATCCTAGAGTTCTGAGGGAGGTGGCTGAGGAAATAGCGGAGGCGTTGGTTGAGATCTTTCAAAAGTCACTGGAGTTAGGGAAAGTCCCGGATGATTGGAAGATCACTGTTGTAACCCCCTTGTTCAAGAAAGGATCAAGACAAAAGATGGAAAATTATAGGCCAATTAGCCCAACCTCGGTTGTGGTAAAATTCTAGAATCCATCGTTAAGAATGAGGTTTCTAAATTCTTGGAAGAGCAGGGTCGGATGAGAACAAGTCAACATGGATTTAGTAAGGGGAGGTCATGCCTGACAAACCTGTTAGAATTCTTTGAAGAGGTGACAAGTAGGTTAGACCAGGGAAACCCAGTGGATGTGGTCTATCTAGACTTCCAAACGGCCTTTGGTAAGGTGCCACACGGGAGGCTGCTGAGTAAGGTGAGGGCCTATGGTGTTCGAGGTGAGCTACTGGCATGGATTGAGGATTGGCTGTCTGATAGAAGGCAGAGAGTTGGGATAAGAGGTTCTTTTTCGGAATGGCAGCCGGTGACAAGTGGTGGCCCACAGGGTTCAGTGTTGGGGCTGCAGCTGTTCACGTTATATATTAATGATCTGGATGAAGGGATTGGGGGCATTCTAGCAAAATTTGCCAATGATACGAAGATAGGTGAACAGGCAGGTAGTACTGAGGAAGTGGGGAGGCTGCAGAAGGATCTAGATAGTTTGGGAGAGTGGTCCAGAAAATGGCTGATGAAGTTCAATGTGAGCAAATGCACTTTGGAAAAAAGAATACAAGCATGGACTACTTTCTAAACGGTGAGAAAATTCATAAAGCCAAAGTATAAAGGGATCCGGGAGTGCTAGTCGAGGATTCTCTAAAGATAAACATGCAGGTTGAATCTGTGATTAAGAAAGCGAATGCAATGTTGTCATTTATCGCAAGAGGGTTGGAATATAAAAGCAGCGATGTGCTACTGAGACTTTATAAAGCTCTGGTTAGGTCCCATTTGGAGTACTGTGTCCAGTTTTGGGCCCCACACCTCAGGAGGGACATACTGGCACTGGAGTGTATCCAGTGGAGATTCACACGGATGATCCCTGGAATGGTAGGTCTAACATACGAGGAACGGCTGAGGATCCTGGGATTGTACTCATTGGAGTTTAGAAGGTTAAGGGGAGATCTAATAGAAACTTACAAGATAATACATGGCTTGGAAAGGGTGAACGTTAAGAAATTGTTTCCATTAGGCGAGGAGACTAGGACCCATGGGCATAGCCTTAGAATTAGAGGGGGTCAATTCAGAACAGAAATGCGGAGACATTTCTTCAGCCAGAGAGTGGTGGGCCTGTGGAATTCATTGCCACGGAGTGCAGTGAAGGCCAGGACGCTAAATGTCTTCAAGGCAAAAGGAATTAAGGGCTACGGGGAGAATGCGGGTAAGTGGAGTTGAAATGCCCATCAGCCATGATTAAATGGCAGAGTAGACTCGATGGGCCAAATGGCCTTACTACCACTCCTATGTCTTATGGTCTTATGATACAGAGTGTTTTCTAATTTCTTTGACAGTAAGAGGTTAGATGTGCAATTAGCTCTCCAAGAGTTTTTCCCTCTGACAGTTGCTTTCTGACCAATTTTCAAAAGGTCTGCATTCTTATACTCCCCAACATTGGATTGTCTCATTGGTTTGATGTTGGCAAAACAATAACTTCAAATTCGATTGGGTTTTAGTACTCTGGGGTATAATTTTAACTGATTGGTTAAATTCAAATTGTTGTCAAAACAGCAATCAAAACTCAAGTATCCATTTCACAGCTAAGTGTCACATATTTTCAATTTTCCAGCACATTCTGGGACTGCCATCTAGACATATATACAGTTGCTTGTAAGGTCTCAGTTCAGAACAGTATTCTCTCTCTCTCTTAAAGGTACAGTACATGCCTTCAACTTCATAACAATCCTCAAAGAACGCTAATAAACTTGCCAAACAGATTCTCTATCACAAAACCACGTTGACTCTGTCTAATTGCATTACAATTTTCTAAACATGCTTTTAATATTTTTCTAACAATGGATGCCAGCTTTATCCCAATTACAGACATTACAATAAATGGCCTACAAAGAATAGTAAAGTACAGAAACAGGCCCTTTGGTCCACCAAGACTGCGCAAACTCATGATGTCAGTTTACAACTCCTGTCTCTTTCCTTACTTAAATAATTTCCAATCCATTAAAAATCCCTTTACAGAATTTAGAGAACTTTAAAAATTACAACGACTTTCTGTTTCTCTTTCAAGCATGCAGGTCATTATTTTTAGAGACTTTTTAGCCTTTATCTCATTAATATTCCCAATTTTTTCCTGATGGTGATTATTCATAATTCATTTTTCCCATTTGTCCATCTGAATTTCTACTATTCTTGAATGTATCTTGCCTCTCCTGCTGTGAAGACAGATACAAAGCATTTTTTCAAAGCCTTCCTTCTGTTATTTTTTATATTTCTTGCTAGCTTTCCCTTGTACAATATTTTCTCTCTCTTTTCTCTCGGTCATCCTTTGCTGGTTTCTATAACTTTAACATCTTCTGATATGCCACTAAAGCTTTACATCATTATATATCTTTTATTTCAATACGACACTACCCTTATTCTCAAAGCAAAATACTGCAGATGCTGGGAAACTGAAAAAAAAACAGTCGATGTTGGGGAAACTCAGTACATCTGACCGTGTCAGTGCAGAGAGAAACAGAATTAACGTTGAATGTTCTTGGATGTTATCAAAACATAATACTCTTATCAGTTCACAAGCTGCCCGCACATATTCTATCTCCCACACAAGGTGAAGGAGACACTCTAAAATATGCTGATACAAGTTACTCCTCACACTTCAACCATTCGTCTCAAAATGACCACAAGACGGCGATGACCAACAACAAAAATCTCCCAGTCACAAGAATATGCTGAGCAGACTGCATTGGACGGGCACACACGAAGTGAATTATGGAATGAGTCAAAAAGTGAAAAGGAAAGACAGTCATTTCTCTCGTTTCCTAATCCTATGTTTTTATTTGTAACGACCGAAGACAACTGTTCTCTGAGACTCGGTCCCAATCAGAGGCAGTCTTTACCTGTATGTGGTAAATGTTCTTGTCTGGTTGCAACTGTTGCATTTCCAGAAATCTTCCCGAAACAGTCGCCAGCTCCGGTTCCAGGGGCCAGTGCAGCTCCTCAGCTCCAAAGCGAAGCCCAGCATTACAAAAGGAGGTAAGGAGAGGTCGATAAATTCCGAGTACTCCCTCTTAATACACTTCCAACTGCACTTCCGCGATCTACACTAAAATCTGATGGCAGCTCCCACCAGTTCAATACCAGCGAAACAGTTGCTCAAAATGAAAGCTGGAAGTTCCAGAAAGAATTCGACGCAACAGCAGAAAAAAAAGCCAGCGTTTCTACAAATCATTAGGGGCTAACGTGACACTGCAACTTTGCTCACGGTTAGAGTTCAGTCTCTTGAGACGAGATATGGGAGAGTATTCAGGCAAACCCAGTAATCAGACCGGAATCCAGCGCCACGCAAGTAATTGGTTCCTCAGTACTATCCACTACAGCCGTAAGCAACACCAGCTCCAACTACACCGCAGCACTGAGGCAGAGTCTACATCTGCAATCATACAGCATTAAAGAAAGATACCGTTCGCTCCATCGTGTTTCTGCCAGCTCTTTGGGAAAAAAGCTCACTGCTTTAACTTCAGCCGGCGTTTGAGTTGAACCCTCATTGTTGACGTTATTCTGCATGACAAACTGGGCGTCCAGCCAATACCCTGATGAGTTTCGCCAGCGATTTTTGCTTTTTGTCTTTGTGGATACCAGAGTTTCAAAAAAAATATTGAAAAGCTTGGGAATATACAATGAGGCGTGATCTATGTTTAGGGTGGAATTTCCCTACAGATCCAGTTTACATTTGGCAGAAACGGCAAAGGTGAAGATCCGGACATTTGGTCTATTTGCTTTCAAAAATTACTAGAACACTGCAACATTTAATACAAAAACAGGACTGTCCCAGCAATACCAGAATGGCTGCTTCTTTAGAACGTTCTGAAAAAGGATCACTGGACCTGAAACATTAACTCTATTTTCTCTCAACAGATGCTCCAAGACCTGTTAGGTTTCTCCAACGATTTCTGTTTTTGTTTCAGATTTCCGGCATCTGGACATCTTTAGTTGTTTTGTTTCGCAGGAAACAACCACGCAAGCAATTTTTAAAGCTAATGCCAACCATTGATCTCAGTTCCCTAATTTGTGTTGGTGCTGTCACTTTACAACCATATGTTATAACTGGAATCAATAAACTGATTGTAATTCAATTGCTTATACATTGTCTTCCTCAAACGCAGCACAGGTTGGGTACAGTATAAATTTCTGTCTATACTGTACCTGTGAACATTCTGAGGGATGGTGCAGCAAAGCTTCAATACAGAGTAAAACTCTATACTGCTCCCAGCAACACTCCCAGGCAACGTACAGCGTAGGTTACATACAAAATAAAGCTTCCTCCACAATGTTACAATCCCATGAGGACCTATAACATTTTAAAAGGGTTGAATTTCCAAACAAATAATGGAAATATAACAATGGACGAGCTCTCACCTTTTAAGACTTCTACTGTAACAAAGTAAAATCAATATAGATCAAGCATTAACTAATAAGTAATTAATGTACCAAACTAAAGGAAAAAGTATTTTTTGTATTTATCAATTAAGAAAACCAAATGTATATTATCAAACACTTTTGCTCATCGCCATGCTTCTGATAGATATGCAGCATTAAAAGAACCATCCCAAAGTCATTTCCAGCTCTCCAAAGTAATTTCTCCCCACCATGCTAGGTTGAAGTTTGAAGTGTTCTTCAACAATTGTTCCATTCTGCCTGGGATTTCACAAATTATAATTATCACCAACCTATTTCACCTCACCCTATAGCTCAAATCCTGGCAAAATCCTTCTAATTCTTTTCTGAACCCTTTCAAGTTTTCGATAGGAAGGAGACCAGAATTACACACAATATTCCAACAGTGGCCTAACCCAATGCCCTGTACAGCCACAACATGACCTCCCAACTCCTGTACTCAATACTCTGACCAATAAAGGAAGGCATACCAAACACCTACCTTCCTCACAATCCTCTCTACCTGCGACTCGACTTTCAAAGAGCTATGAACCTGTACTCCAAGGTCTCTTTGTTCAGCAACACTCCCTAGGACTTTACCATTAAGTGTATAAGTCCTGCAAAGATTTGCTTTCCCAAAATGCAGCACCTCGCATTTATCTGAATTAAACTCCATCTGCCACTTCTCAGCCCATTGGCCCATCTGATCAAGATCCTGTTGTAATCTGAGGTAACCCTCTTCACTGTCCACTGTACCTCCAATTTTTGTGTCATTTGAAAACTTACTAACTATACCTCTTATGCTCCCATCCAAATCATTTATATAAGTAATGAAAAGTAGTGGACCCAGCACCGATCCTTGTGGCACTCCACTAGTCACAAGCCTCTAGTCTGAAAAACAATCCTCCACCATCACCCTCTGTTTTCTACCTTTGAACTAGTTCTGTATCCAAATGGCGAGTTCTCCCTGTATTCCATGAGATTTAACCTTGCTGACCAGTCTCCCATCGGTACCTTGTCGAATGCCTTACTGAAGTCAATATAGATCACATCTACTGCTCTGCCCTCATCAATCCTCTTTGTTACTTCTTCAAAAAACTCAATTAAGTTTGTGAGACATGACTTCCCATGCACAAAGCCATATGGACTATTCCTAATCAGTCCTTGCCTTTCCAAACACATGTACATCCTGTCCCTCAGGATTCCCTCCAACAACTTGCCATCAAAGACCTTTCTGGCAAAGTTCCATACTTTTTCATTTCTCTTCATAGTGGCTGAACTCTGTTCTGCAAGATGGTCAGAGCACTGGGTATCGGAATTGGGAGGTCATATTGCAGCTTTACAGGATGTTGTTTAGGCTACTTTTGGGAGTATTGCATGCAAATCTAGTCTCCTTATTGAAAGATTGTTGTGAAACTTGAAAGGGCTCATAAAAGATTTACAAAGATGTTACTGGGGTTGGACGATTTGAACTATAGGGAGAGGCTGAATAGGCTGGGGCTGTTTTCCCTGGAGCGTTGGAGGCTGAGGAAGTTTATAAAATCATGAGGGGCATGGATAGGATAAATAGACAAGGAGTTTTCCCTGGGGTGGGGGAGTGAAGAACTAGAGGACATAGGTTTAGCGTGAGAGGGGCAAGATATAAAGGGACCGAAGGGGTAACCTTTTCATGCAGAGGGTGGTGCGTGAATGGAATGAGCTGGCAGAGGAAGTGGTGGACGCTAGTACAATTACAGCATTTAAAAGGCATCTGGATGGGTATATGAATACGAAGAGCTTAGAGGGATATGGGACTAGATTAGGTGAGGATATCTGTTCGGCATGGATGAGTTGGACCAAAGGGACTGTTTCCATGCTGTACATCTCTATGACTCTATGACTGTATATTGTGAAAGGTGTTAAAACTGCCATTTCATTTCAATGGGCTTCTCTCCTGATGGTAACTGGATCACATTAGTATTTCTGTGAGCCAAAGTGCTTAGAGAAGGTATTTTAAAACACACAATTGTCTTGTAATGTTCAGTGTTTATGCAACTGTCCCCATTAAATACTCCCAGTGAAGGTACAGCAGAGATTTGATATAGAGTAAAACATCTTTCACACTTCCACATTAAATGATCAAGCAGGTACAGTACTGGTTAGATGCAGAACACAGCTCCTTGTAAAGCAGTAATATCCAAACTCTCTGCATTGGGGGTGTGGCATATTTCAACTTTTCTTTCTCTTGATGGGGGCTGTAATTGGGTTTGGCAGAGTGCAGTAAGCAAATGTTAGAAGAATAAAGTTTGGCATACCAATAGATATAAAGTTTTTCAAAATTCCAAAACAATAAATTAGTAATTCATAAAATTGCCATTAAAAAGTGCCAAGCAACAGGGCTAACTAATAAAACTTTTTTTCTATTGCCTTGGTTAAGAATCAGAGCCAAAGGTGGATTAGGTCACTAGTCCTGATCACCCTAAGCTGTGGGTGGGCATTGAGGCCAAAAGACTTGGGTTTAACTAACTTGCGATAGGGTTAGGGTTAGGGTTAGGGTATGTCTGGCAACATACACTCTGAGTCGGCCTTGGTAAAATTCATATGGAAGTGCGGGTTAGGTGAGGGAACAATGTTAGAAGCATCTTGCCTTTCAGCCCGGGTGTTCCTCTATACCAACAGATTGGTTTTGCGGAACGGGGAGGAGGAGAAGGGTGGATTTGTGTCTGACTTACTGAAGTTTCAAGGTTCACAGAAACTCTCCTACTCTCCATATACACATATAAACACACACACACACCCTCCCACTCCCTTCCTCCCACACAAAACACATATTCTCCAACTCACTCTCTCAGCGGAGCAGGTAATGGCTGTCTGCTGGTGTTTTTTTAAAGTCACGGTATAGTCCAGTTATTGTTTTTTTAACGGCTAAAATTTAAAGTTTTTTTTAAACGCCTAGCGGACCCGGAAGCTGGTGTCGCGCTAGCTAACCTGGGAAGGTTATTTTTCTTATAAAAGCGCGCAGCTCCAAGCCTTCGGCCTCACTCTCTCGGCGGAGCAGGTAACGGCTGACTGATGGTGTTTTTTTTAAAGTCACGGTATAGTCCAGTTATTGTTTTTTTTAACAGCTAAAATTTAAAGTTTTTTTTAAGCGCCTAGCGGACCCGGAAGCTGGTGTCGCACTAGCTTAGCTGGGAAGGCTTTTTTCTTATAAAAGTGCGCAGGCGAGGAACCCGAGGCACTACAGGGGTAGAGCCTCCCACCCGCCCTCCTCCTCTAACCTAATAATAAAACCCATTGTGGTAAGCAGGTAAGTGCTGCATTTTGCTTGTTTGTTTCTTTAGATCTAGTTTTTAAAGTTTCTCTTTTAGAGGGATGGCAGCGAAGGCAGTGCAATGTTCCTCTTGCAACATGTATGAGGTGAGAGAAACCATTAGCGTCCCTCCTGATTACACTTGCAAGAAGTGCACCCATCTCCAGCTCCTCCAAGACTGTGTTAGGGAACTGGAGCTGGAGTTGGATGAACTGCGGATCATTCGGGAGGCAGAGGTGGTCATAGATCAGAGCTTTAGGGAAGTAGTTACTCCGAAAGTTATAGAGAGATGGGTGACAGTGAGGGGGAGTGGGACGAAGCAGCCAGTGCAGGGACCCCCTGCGGTCATTCCCCTCAAGAACAAGTATACCGTTTTGGATACTTGTGGGGGGGATGACTTACCAGGGGTAAACAACGAGGTTCAGGCCTCTGGCACGGAGCCTGTCCCCGTTGCTCAGAAGAGAAGGGCGGAGAAAGGTAGAGCGATAGTTATTGGGGACTCAATAGTGAGGGGCACAGATAGGCGGTTTTGCGGGGGCAACAGAGACTCACGATTGGTATGTTGCTTCCCAGGTGCAAGGGTACGTGATGTCTCTGATCGTGTTTTCCGGGTCCTCAAGGGGGAGGGGGAGCAGCCCCAGATCGTGGTCCACGTTGGCATCAACGACATAGGTAGGAAGAGGGGTGAGGATGTTCGACAGGCTTTCAGGGAGCTAGGTTGGAAGCTCAGAGCTAGAACGAACAGAGTCGTTGTCTCTGCTTTGTTACCCGTGCCACGTGATAGAGTCGAGGAATAGGGAGAGAGAAGAGTTAAATGTGTGGCTACAGGGATGGTGCAGGAGGGAGAGATTCCGGTTTCTGGACAACTGGGGTTCTTTCTGGGGAAGGTGGGACCTCTATAAACAGGATGGTCTACACCTGAACCTGAGGGGCACCAGTATCCTTGGGGGGAGGTTTGCTAGTGCTCTTTGGGAGGGTTTAAACTAACTCTGCAGGGGCATGGGAACCTGGACTGTAGCTTTAGGGTACAGGACCTTGAGTGTAGGGAGGTTAGGAACATGGCATCGATCTCGAAGGAGGGTGCCTGTAAACAGGAAGGTGGCTTGAAGTGTGTATACTACAATGCCAGAAGTATAAGAAATAAGGTAGGTGAGCTTGCAGCATGGGTTGGTACCTGGGACTTCGATGTTGTGACCATTACAGAGACGTGGGTAGAACAGGGACAGGAATGGCTGTTGCAGGTTCCAGGGTTTAAATGTTTTAGTAGGGTCAGAGATGGGGGTAAAAGAGGGGGAGGTGTGGCATTGCTTGTCAAGGATAGTATTACAGCAGTAGAAAGGGTGATGGAGGAAGACTTGCCCTCTGAGATAGTGTGGGTGGAGGTTAGAAATAGGAAAGGTGAGGTCACCCTGTTAGGAGTTTTCTACAGGCCTCCTAATAGTCCGAGAGAAGTCGAGGAAAGTATTGCGAGGATGATTCAGGAGAAGAGTGAAAGTAGCAGGGTGGTTGTTATGGGGGACTTTAACTTCCCAGATATTGACTGGGAAAGCTCTCGCTCGAGTTCGTTAGATGGGTCTGTGTTTGTCCAATGTATGCAGGAGGGTTTCCTGACACAATATGTAGACAGGCCAACAAGAGGTGAGGCTATACTGGATTTGGTTCTAGGTAATGAACCAGGCCAGGTGTTAGACTTGGAGGTAGGTGAGCACTTCGGGGGCAGTGACCACAACTCGGTGACTTTTACTCTAGTGATGGAGAGGGATAAGTGTGCACTGCAGGGCAACAGTTATAACTGGGGGCAGGGAAATTATGATGCGGTGAGGCATGACTTAGGATGTGTGGATTGGAAAAATAGGCTTCAAGGGAAGAACACAAATGATATGTGGAGATTGTTCAAGGAACAGCTAACGGGTGTCCTTGATAAGTATGTACCAGTCAGGCAGGGAGTAAAGGGTCTTGTGAGGGAGCCGTGGTTTACTAAGGAATTGGAATCCCTTGTGAAAGGGAAGAGGGCGGCCTATGTAAAGATGAGGCGTGAAGGTTCAGTTGGGGCGATTGAGAGTTATAAGGTAGCTAGGAAGGATCTAAAGAGAGAGCTAAAAGCAGCGAGAAGGGGACATGAAAAGTCCTTAGTTGGTAGGATTAGGGAAAACCCAAAGGCTTTCTATAGGTATGTCAGGAATAAAAGGATGACTAGGGTAGGTATCAGTCCAGTCAAGGGTAGTAGTGGGAAGTTGTGTGTGGAGGCGGAGGAAATTGGTGAGACACTAAATCAATACTTTTCGTCAGTATTCACTCAGGAACAGGACATTGTTGCTGATGTGAATATTGAGTCACAAGTGATTAGAATGGATGGCCTTGAAGTACATAGGGAAGAGGTCTGGGGAATACTGGAAAGGATGAAAATAGATAAGTCCCCTGGGCCTGATGGCATTTATCCTAGGATCCTCTGGGAAGCTAGGGAGGAGATAGCGGAGCCATTGGCCTTGATTTTTATGTCGTCATTGTCTACGGGAATAGTGCCAAAAGACTGGAGGATAGCGAATGTGGTCCCGTTGTTCAAGAAGGCGAGCAGGGATAGCCCGAGTAACTATAGGCCAGTGAGTCTCACTTCTGTTGTGGGCAAAGTCTTAGAGAGAATTGTAAGGGATAGGATTTATGAACATCTGGATAGGAATAATGTGATCAAGGATAGTCAGCATGGTTTTGTGAAGGGCAGGTCGTGCCTCACAAACCTTATTGAATTCTTTGAGAAGGTGACCAAGGAAGTGGACAAGAGTAAAGCAGTAGATGTGGTGTATATGGATTTTAGCAAGGCATTCGATAAGGTACCCCATGGCAGGCTAATGCAAAAACTACGGAGGTATGGCATTGAGGGTGTATTAGAGGTTTGGATTAGGAATTGGCTGGCTGGAAGGAGACAGAGGGTAGTAGTTGATGGTATAGGTTCACCTTGGAGCGCAGTTACTAGCGGTGTTCCACAAGGATCTGTTTTGGGACCATTGCTGTTTGTCATTTTTATAAATGACCTGGAGGAGGGGCTTGAAGGCTGGGTGTGCAAGTTTGCTGATGACACGAAAGTCGGTGGAGTTGTGGACAGCGAAGAAGGATGTGGCAGGTTACAGCAGGATATAGATAAGTTGCAGAGCTGGGCAGTAAGGTGGCAAATGGAATTCAATGTAGCTAAGTGTGAAGACATTCACTTTGGTAGGAGTAACAAGAAGATGGATTACTGGGCTAATGGTAGACTACTTGGTAGTGTGGATGGGCAGAGGGATCTTGGTGTCCATGTACACAGATCTCTGAAAGTTGCCACCCAGGTAAATAGTGCTGTGAAGAAGGCATATGGCGTACTGGGCTTAATTGGTAGAGGAATTGAGTTCCGGAGTCCTGAGGTCATGTTGCAGTTGTATAAGACTCTGGTGCGGCCTCATCTGGAGTATTGTGTGCAGGCTTGGTCGCCATACTATAGGAAGGATGTGGAGGCATTGGAACGAGTGCAGAGGAGGTTTACCAGGATGTTGCCTGGCATGGTAGGAAGATCTTATGAGGAAAGGCTGAGGCACTTGGGGCTTTTCTCATTGGAGAAAAGAAGGTTTAGGGGAGATTTGATAGAGGTGTACAAGATGATTAGGGGTTCAGATAGGGTTGACAGTGAGAACCTTTTTCCGCGTATGGAGTCAGCTGTTACTAGGGGACACAGCTTTAAATTAAGGTGTGGTAGGTATAGGACAGATGTTAGGGGTAGATTTTTTATTCAGCGGGTTGTGAGTTCATGGAATGCCCTGCCAGTAGCAGTGGTGGACTCTCCCTCTTTATGGTCATTTAAGCGGGCATTGGACAAGCATATGGAGGTTATTGGGCTAGTGTAGGTTAGGTAGGCTTCGGTCGGCGCAACATCGAGGGCCGAAGGGCCTGTACTGCGCTGTATGTTTCTATGTTCTATGTTCTATGTTCACTCCTCATGTATACACATGTACACCCTCAATCCCTTGTTCCTATACATGCACTCTCCCATATCCACACTCTCTCACTCCTTCACATGCTTTCTGTAATTCCAACACATACTTACCCACTCCAACATTAACTTACCACCTTACACACTCCTTCACTCCCACATAACTTGCTCCCAAGTGATCGAGAGGCCTGCTCCATCACTTTGACTGCAGTCTTTCAGGGCATTGGCACTGCCATGAAAGAGAGAGTGCTGTCTTCTCACAACCCATTTGCTATTTTGGATCCTCCTCCCCTGAATCACTTAGCATCTCAGAATCTTCTCCCCCATTTGCCTCACCATCTCAGAGCCTTCTGCTCATCTCCCTCTCCATCTTAAATCCTTCACTTCCACCTCCCTCACTATCTTAAATTCTTCTACCCCATCTCCCTCACTATCTCAGAACCTTCTCCTCCAGCATTTCAGAGTCTGGAATCAGTTGGCACATCACAGTCTGTTTCTCTCACCCACCTATCAGGTATCCTATCCTTTGCAGTCTCCCCCACAGAAGCATTAGACTTGCTCCCAATGTCCAGTCCTCAAGCACATTAAAAATAGGGACATTTGTTGCTCTTTCAAAACAGAAGCTACTTGGTATTTATACACAGAATCCCCACAGTGTGGAAGCACGCCATTTGGTCCATCAAGTCCACACCATGGCCTCCGAATAGTTCCAGAGATGCAGAGGAAAGGATAGCAAAGATGATTCTCAATAGGAGTGAGAGAGACAGGGTAGTTGTCATGGGGGATCTTCAACATTCCAAATATTGACTGGGAACACTATAGTATGAGTACTATAGATGGGTCAGTTTTTGTCCAGTGTGTGCAGGAGGGCTTCCTGACACAGTATGTAGACAGGCCATCAAGGGGCAAAGCCACATTAGCTTTGGTACTGGGTAATGAGCCCGGCCAGGTGTTAGACTTGGAAGTAGGTGTGCACTTTGGTGATAGCGATCACAATTCTGTTATGTTTACTTTAGTGATAGAAAGGGATAGGTGTATACCACTGGGCAAGAGTTACAGCTGGGGGAAAGGCAATTATGATGCGATTAGGCAAGGTTTAGGAAGCATAGGGTGGGGAAGGAAACTGCAGGGGATGAGCACATTAGAAATGTGGAGCTTATTCAAGGAAACGCTCCTGTGTGTCCTAGATAAGTATATACCTGTCAGGCAGGGAGGAAGCTGTAGAGTGTGGGAGCCGTGGTTTACGAAGGAAGTGGAATCTTTGGTCAAGAGGAAGGAGAAGGCTTATGTTAGGATGAGATCTGAAGGCTCAGTTAGAGTTGAGGGTTACAAGGTAGCCAGGAATGACCTAAAGAGAGATCTCAGAAGAGCCGGGAGGAGACATGAGAAGTTGTTGGCAGATAGGATCAGGATAAACCCTAAGGCTTTCTATAGGTATTTAAGGAATAAAAGAATGATGACAGTAAGATAAGGGCCAATCAAGGATAGTAATGGGAAGTTGTGTGTGGAGTCAGAGGAGATAGGGGAAGCACTAACTGAATATTTTTTGACAGTATTCACTCTAAAAAAATGACAATGTTGTCAAGGAGAATACTGAGATACAGACTACTAGACTAGGTGGGATTGAGGTTCACAAGGAAGAGGTATTAGAAATCTTGCAGAGTGTGAAAATAGATAAGTCCATTGGGCCGGATGGGATTTATCCTAGGATCCTCTGGGAAGCCAGGGAGGAGATTGCTGAGCCTTTGACATTGATCTTTAAATCGTCATTGTCTGCAGGAATAGTGCCAGAAGACTGGAGGATAGCAAATGTGGTTCCCCTGTTCGAGAAGGGGAGTAGAGACAATCTGGTAATTATAGACCAGTGAGCCTTACTTCAGTTGTTGGTAAAGTGTTGGAAAAGGTTATAAGAGATAGGATCTATAATCATCTAGAAAAGAATAACTTAATTAGGGATAGTCAGCATGGTTTTGTGAAGGGTAGGTCGTGCCTCACAAACCTTATTGAGTTCTTTCAGAAGGTGACCAAACAGATAGATGAGAGTAAACCGGTTGATGTGGTGAATATGGATTTCAGCAAGGTGTTCAATAAGGTTCCCTATTGTACAAAATGCAGAGGAATGAGATTGTGGGAAATATAGCAGTTTGGATCAGTAATTGGCTTGCTGAAAGAAGACAGAGGGTGGTGGTTGATGGGAAATGTTCATCCTGGAGTCCACTTACTAGTGGTGTACTGCAAGGGTCGGTGTTGGGTCCACTGCTGTTTGTCATTTTTATGAACGACCTGGATGAGGATGTAGCAGGGTGGGTTAGTAAATTTGCAGACGACACTAAGGTCAGTGGAGTTGTGGATAGTGACGAAGGATGTTGTAGGCTACAGAGAGACATAGATAAGCTGCAGAGCTGGGCTGAGAGGTGGCAAATGGCATTTAATGCGGACAAGTGTGAGGTTATTCACTTTGGTCAGAGTACCCGGAATGCAAAGTACTGGGCTAATGGTAAGACTCTTGGTAGTATAGATGAGCAGAGAGATCTTGGTGTCCATGTACACAGATCCTTGAAAGTTGCCACCCAGGTTGACAGGGTTGTTAAGAAGGCATACAATATTTTAGCTTTTATTAATAAAGGGATCGAGTTCTGGAACCATGAGGTTATGCTGTAGCTGTACAAAACTCTGGTGCGGCCGCACTTGGAGCATTGTGTACAGTTCTGGTCACCGCATTATAAAAAGGATGTGGAAGCTTTGGAAAGGGCGCAGAGGAGATTTAATAGGATGTTGCCTGGTATGGATGGAAGGTCTTATGAGGAAAGACTTGAGGCTGTTTTCGATAGAGAGAAGAAGGTTGAGAGGAGACTTAATAGAGACATATAAGATAATCAGAGGGTTAGATAGGGTGGACAGGTAGAGCCTTTTTCCAAGTATGGTGACAGCGAGCACAAGGAGGCATAGCTTTAAATTGAGGGGTGATAGATATAGGACAGATGTCAGAGGTAGTTTCTTTACTCAGAGAGTAGTAAGGGTATGGAATGCTTTGCCTGCAATGGTAGTAAATTCATCAACTTTAAGGACATTTAAGTTGTCATTGGACAAGCATATGGACGTACATGGAATAATGTACATGGAGCACCAACTAGCCACGAAATGACACGACCAGCTATCCTTAGTAGCCACATACACAGATGACAAGCAACAAGTTCGACTGGGACAACACTACTATTATAGGACAAGCCAAACAGAGAACAGCCAGGGAATTCCTAGAGGCATGGCACTCATCCACAGATTCTATCAACAAACACATCAACCTGGACTCAATATACCGGCCACTGCAGCGGACAGCTGGAACTGACAACCGGAAGCAGCAGAGACAAACCACTATAAATGCCGGAGGAAACATCACAGAAGCGCTTCACAGGAGGCTCCCAAGCACTGAGGATGTCAACTAGATAGAGGATGAAATGTCTGCAACACAAATTTCCAGCTCGGCGAACAGAACCACAACAACGAGCACCTGAGCTACAAATCTCTCACAAACTTTAAACATGGAATAGTGTAGGTTAGATGGGCTTCAGATTGGTATGACAGGTCGGCACAACATCGAGGGCCGAAGGGCCTGTACTGCACTGCAATGTTCTATGTTCTATGTTCAAACCCTCTGAAAAGCATCCCATCCAGACCCACCACCTCCCCCCACCCCATCCTATCCCTGTAACCCTGCATTTAACTGGCTAGTCCACCCAGCCTGCACATCTTTGGACTGTGGAAGGAAATCCACACAGACTTGGGGTAAATTTGCAAAGACCACACAATCACTCAAGGGTGGAATCAAACCCAGGTCCCTGGTGCTGTGAGGCAGCAGTGGTAACCACTGAGCCATTGTGTCACCCCAAAGTAAAGAGGTCCTTAGTCCCTAGGTGGTTTCAAATCACCAACCTTCTGGTTAATAGTCGAACATGCTAACCTACTGCACCCACAGAGATGGGCACCATTTCTTTTCTGAATTTGCTGCCCCTAGGCTCGGTAGTGAACCCATCCATGGTAAGGGTGGGAATGTAGCAGCTTTGGAATGGATGAGCTTCTCCATGATGTATCTCTAACATAAAATAAACTACATTTACAACATGGCTTGTAGGCCAGATAAACCCTCCAGGAAGGTCACATTCTGGCCGGAAGGCTGCCTATTTGAGGCCAGACCAGACTGCATACAACTCTATCTTCGTATTTAGTGCCAAAAGGTTTCTAAGTGTATGATTGCTCCATCACTAAGACAATTTATTCCTACCGCTACAACATTTTCCATTTTGCTCTTTCCTCAGCCCATCCGCTGCTGAAACTCTTATCCATGCCTTTGTTAAGCCCAGATTAACTATTCCACTACACTCCTAGATGGCCTCCATCTTTCTGGTCTCTATGAACTTGAGGTATTTCAAAACACTACATAATGTATCCTAGCACACACTGTGTACTACTAAACCATCATTACTACACATAGCCATTTCAGATGTAGAAGGAGGTAATTCAACTGATTCAATCTATGTCAACTCTCCATGGAGAAATCCAGTCAGTTCCACTCCTTTCTTCAATTCTTGTAGTTCTGTAAGGCTAATGACTTAGAATAATGGATGGACACCAATATAGCCAAAAATTGAGTGTAAAAATTTGCAAAGCAGAATTTAACGTGGAAAAATGGATGCTGATCCGTTTGTTGAAAAGAATAGAACAGCAGATGTTATTTAAATGGAGAGAGATGCAGAATGCTGTGGTACAAGAGATCTTGGCAGCTTTGGACATGAATCACAAAAAAATCCGGTCTGCAGGCACAGTAAGTAATTTGGAAAGCAAATGGAGTTTTGGCATCGACTGCAACAGAGATGGAGTATAACAGTAGGAGAGCCTTGATACAACTATATTGGATTTGGGAACAGCACACCTAGAGTACTGTGCACTTTTTTTCTTCTTAACTAAGAAAGCTTGTACTTCCATAGGAAACGTATTGCAGTAGGTTCGCTAGGCTGATTTATGGAATGAAAAGATTATATAATGAGGAAAGACTGAATGTGTTGGGCAATTGCAATGTGTTTAGAAGAATGTGGTATGATTTTACTAAGATAACACAATTCTGAGGCGGCTTGATAAGGGTTAGATGCTTAGAAGACATTTCAGCTCATGAGCAAAATCCAGCTTTGGGGACACATTCACAAAATGGGGACAATCCCATTTAAGTAGAGATGAGAAGGAATTCTTTACTCAAAGAATATTTAGTCTTTATGATTCTCTTCTTCAAAGAGCAGTGGAGTTTGCGCCATTGAATGACTACGACTAGCTGAAGAGGGGAGTTGGCTCCCTTCTTTTTAACTCCCTCTCACCAGCTGCAACAAATTATACTACTTCTTTTTTTATAGCATCTCAATGTAATTAACTGAACCAAAATGGAGGAATTAAATTTCAAACTTTTCTTGAGGAATAAAAAGGAATTTTATTACCCACTAACCCCATAAAATAATAAAAATGCAACAGTGAACACTTAAATAAGTTTAAAAAGAGGGGTGAGGATGTCTAGTACAGGCAGGAAATAAAGGCAATTTCAGTTTAAAGTGCTCAGAGAGCCCTTGCTTTGAAAGAATGACCTGAATGCTAACTTGTTGTTGTCTTGTTTCTTCAGTAGTGACGAAGTTTGCAGATCCTTTGACTTCCTGGCTGACTGATTGTTTTCCCAAGTTGTTCTTTTGCTGGGCACTGACTTCAAGTTTGTGAAAGACAGGGACTTCCTGTCTCTTGTTGTTGTACTAATCATATTTCTTTCTCACTTCTGCTTTGCTGCTCAAAAGTTGTTTTGATAAAGTTTTATTTATATATTCCTGAGTTGGTTGTATTGCTTTTTCAAACCGAATATTCCACAGGTAACCTTTTATCTCCCTAAGTGTGAGCTTGTCATGCAATTGTGCCTCAGTTTGCTGGCTTCAGTCTTTCGATGACATGATAGTCACAATAATACTGTTTTTTGTTTATTCCATATCATGGTTTTTTTTCTCAATCTTGGTCAGGAGATCACAGCAGCCATTTTTCATCAGAATGTGTATTTTTTCAAAGCATTTTCTGCCATTCAACTGTTAGGCCAATCAGATGGAAGTTGAATATCGATGGTCCATTTTTAATACAATTGTAGGAATATATTTATGAAACCCCAGCAGTGTGGAAGTAGGCCATTTGGCCCAACGAGTCCACACCAATGCCCTGAAAAGCATTCCACACAGACTCACCCATCCCCGTAATCCTGCATTTTCCAAGCTAATCCACCTAACCTGCACATGTGGACAATTCAGCATTACCAATCCACCTAATCTTCACATCTTTGTACTGTGGGAGGAAACTGGTAGAAACCCACACAGACATGGGGAGAATATGCAAACTCCACACAGACAGTCACCTGAGTCTGGATTTGAACCCAGGTTCCTGGCACTGTGAGGCAGCAGAGCTAACAACTGAGCTACCCATGCCAAATTCAAGGCTGAATTATTTTATTCATGTACAGGTAAAGTCCTATACTCTCTTTCAAAAGAGACACAACAGGTGGCAAGTTTAATGTAAGGGTCAACACAGCAGGATGAGAGGTGAGGTTGAGAAGCCAGGTTAAGAAGGCAATCTTAAGCCCTTGCAGGAAATGAATCCATGGTCTTGGCATCTCAAATCAGCTGTCCAGTCACCTGACTTAACCTACCCCTCTGTATTGATCTACAAGGGTGTGCAGGTAGGAAAGTGGAGTTAAGGTCACAATTAGATCAGACAGGATCTTATTGAAGGGCTTTTGCCTGAAATGTCGATTTTCCTGCTCCTTGGATGCTGCCTGAACTGCTATGCTTTTCCAGCACACTCCAATCCGGAATCTGCTTTCCAGCATCTGCAGTCATTGTTTTTACCTAGCATCTTATTGAATGGCCTACCTTTGCTCTGACCAATAATTTTAAAAGCCTTCTCATATATAACAATATTTTCAAGTCAGTTCCCTCCAGTGCTGTCCTCAATATTTGTTATTCAAGTTTATGAAATCAAATTATCTGGTATTTATCATATTGCTGCTCTGTGACAACCGTCCTTAGAATTTGGATTGGAGATTGAGGTTTATATTTGGCTAGGAGATTAGGATTTATTTTTCAGTTTGGAGATTATGAGTTATATTTGTTCGTTGATTTGAATTGAAAATTTAATTATATTTACGTTTGTAGCTTGGGTCGTGCTTGAATCTGAAGGAGTTGTGTTTCTACTTGGTGGAGAGAGAAAGAAAGACTTGGATGAGCTGTGGTTTGCAGTTAGTCAGTTTGCCTCCTGGAGCGCTGTCGTAGGAGTCGTTCCCCAAGTGGTGAACTGGGTTTTCCTTGGCCGTCCCCCTGGGAGTTTGCTCTGACGTGTAGCTCGCTGCTGGTGTGGAAGGAGCGGCTGGGCAGCAGCTCAGAGTGCGGCAGGGAACCGCCGCTCGTCGGACGGCAAAGCGGAGATGCCGAAGAACAGCGGCAAGCAGCTGAAGCCGAGCTCCAGCCTCCGGGAACGGCTGGATGGACACGAACTGGACCTGAGCCTGAGCGGCCTGAGCGAGGTCCCGGTCCGGGAGCTGGTGAGTGGAGGCCGGGCGAGGACAGGGCTGCAAGTGTGATGCCTCCCACAGTCGGTCAGCCTGCCATCACTGTCCAGCCCCTGGTTTAATAATTGGGTGTCCACAGGGACTGCGGCTCAGCCCGAGGAGGGAGGAAATTACAGGAATGAAAAGTGTTAACATCTGAGGAACATTTGAGGACTCTGGGTCTACACTCGATGGCGTTTTGAGGATAAGGAGGGGGATCTAACTAAAACATACAGAAACAAACAGGCTCCTCAATCTGTAGTTAGCTCAAGTTGTGGAGAAATTTCCTCACCTAGACGGCGGTGAGTTTGTGGAATTCTCTGCCACAGAAAAAAAACAGTCGAAGTCTAAATATTGCATGTTTTCCATAAGGAGTTAAATAGAGTTTTCAAGGCTAAAGTGATCTAAGGGTATGGGGAGAAAGCAGGAACAGGGTGCTGAGTTGGCTGGCCAGCCATTATCTTATTGAATGATGGAGCTGGCTGGAAGGCGCAAATGGTCTACTCTTCCAATTTTTAATGTTTCTATTTCCAACTCCATGTGGAGTTTCAACTTACGTATGGAGTAAACTACACTGTAACAATCTTAGGGGAACGTTAGCCAGAGGGTCTTAGTGACAAGCAATAGGTTTACATCACTTTTAACAAACTAACAGTTTGATAAATGCAGAATGTGTTTGCCTGTAGTGAACCTACCTGTCTTGTATGTCTCAAAATTTCTGTGCCCTTCAACAGGAATGCTTATTTCTTGTGCATTTGCACATGCACAATTCACATCAATCTACACAATCATGTCAGTATAAAAGAGGTGGTGATTTGGGGTGTTTTGTAAAGTATTAAGGTAGACCAATCCCCAGGGCCTGATGGTATCTATCCAAGAATGCTGAAGGAGGCAGGTGAGGAAATTGCTGGGTCTTGTTCTAAATCTTTGTATTCTTTTTAATCACAGGAGAGGTTCTGGAGGACTGGAGAATTGCCAGTGTTGTTCCTTTAAGAAGGGATAATCTGGGAAATTATAGGCTAGTGAGCTTTATGTTAATGATAGGGAAATTATTGAAGATCCTTAGAATTTACTCACATTTTGTAAAATATAGACTTATTAGCAATAGGCAGTGTGGCTTGTGCAGGGAAGGTTATGTTCACAAACTTAATTAAATCTTTGAGGAAGTGACAAAGATGATTGAGGCAGGGCAGTAGATGTTGTCTGTATGGACTTTAGCAAAGTTTTTGACAAGGTTCCTCATGACAGGCTGTTACAAAAGGTGAAGTCACTGGGATCCACAGTGATCTGGTAAGATAAATGCAGAACTGGCTGAATCAGATAAGACAGAATTGAGATGGATGTTTTTCTAACCAGAGATCTGGGATCAACGATGGGATTCCTGTTGTAAATAAAACTTGTTGTAAATAAGACAAAGGGACAGAAATTAGGTCATTCAGCCCAATGAGTCTGCTCTTCCATTCAATCATGGTTGATAGGTTTCTCAAACCTACCATTTTCTCTCCGTAACCCTTGGTCCCCTTGATACTCAACCTGTCTCTCTATCTTAAATGTGCTTAATGACCTGGTCTCCGCAGCCTTCTGTGGCAATGAATTCCATAGATACACCGTTCTCTGTCTGAAGAAGGTTCTCCTTATCTCTCTGTTCTAAAAGGTCTTCTCTTTACTCTAAGGCAGTGCCCTCAGGTTCTAGTCTCTTCTTCCAATGGAAGCACCTTCCCAAAATGTACTCTGTCCAGGCCATTCAGTGTTCTGTATGCTTCAGTTAGATCCCCCTCCTTATCCTTCAAAACTCCATCAAGTATAGACCCAGAGACCTCAAATGTTCCTCAGATGTTAAGCTTTTCATTCCTGGGACCATTCTCATGAATGTCCTCTGAACACACTGCAGGGGCAGTACATCTTCTTGAGATATGGGGCCAAAACCTGCACACAATACCCCAAAGGTGGTGTGAAAAGAGCCTTATAGAAGTACATCCCTGCTTTTATGTTCACATCCTTTCAAAATAAATGCCATCGTTATGTTTGCCATCCTAACTTTTAACTCAACCGGCAAATTTACCATGAGAGAATCCTGGACTAGAACTCCCATGTTACTACACTTCAGGCTTTTGAATTTTCTCCCCATTTAGAAAATAGTCCATGCCTCTATTTTCCCTACCAAACTGTATGACCTCACACTTTCCTATGTTGTACTCCATCTGCCACTTCTTTGCCTATTCTCCTAACCTGTCCAAATCCTTCTGCAGCCTCCCCACCTCCTCAGTGCTACCTGTCAGTCTACCTACCAGTCTGTATACCTTGCCAAAATGCCCTCTGTTCCTTCATCTAGATGGTTAGTGTATGATATGGTCCCAACACTGAGCCTTGTGGAACACCACTTGTCACCGGCTGTCATCCTGAGAAGGACACTTTTATCCCCACACTCTGCTTTCTGTCAGACAGCCAAGCTTTTCTCCATGCTAACACCTTGCCTCTAGCACCATGCTTCCTGTGCAGCACCTTGTCAGTGAATTGGAGGAGAATGTAGGTGGTTAGATTATAAGCTTGTGGATGACACAAAGACTGGGGGAGCTGCAATTAGTGAGGAGGATTTCCAAAGGATACAGCAAGGTAGATAGGCTGGAAGCTTTGCAGCTATATTGAACTTTGTTAAGCTACATTTGGAATATTGTGTATAATTCTGATTGTCACACTACCTTAAGGATGTGGAGTCTTTGGACAGGGTACAGAAACAGTTTATCAGAATGTTGCCTAGATGGGAGGGTATGAGCTATGAAGAGAGATTGGACATACTTCATATGTTTTAACTTGAATGTCGAAGGCTGAGGAGCAACCTAATAGAAGCTTACAAAATTGAAATGCCTGAATAGAATGGATAGTTGGAGTCTTTTTTTTCCAAGGGTAGAATTTTTTTTACTAGGGGGCAAAGGTTTAAGGTAAAAGGGGAATGTTAAAGAAGATGACAGGCAAGGTTTTTTTTATATACAGAGGGTAAGTACTAGGAATTCACTGCCAGAGAATGTGGTGAAGGTAGATACAACAGCATTCTTTAAGAGGCACCTTGACAGATATGAAAAGGTAGGAAATAGAGGAATACAGCCTGCAGTTTTCAGTTTAGAAATGCATCATGTGCTGGAACAGGCTTGGTGGACTTCAGATTAGATTAGATTAGATTAGATTACTTACAGTGTGGAAACAGGCCCTTCGGCCCAACAAGTCCACACCGCCCCGCCGAAGCGCAACCCACCCATACCCCTACATTTACCCCTTACCTAACACTACGGGCAATCTAGATTGGCCAATTCACCTGACCTGCACATCTTTGGACTGTGGGAGGAAACCAGAGCACCCGGAGAAAACCCACGCAGACACGGGGAGAACGTGCAAACTCCACACAGTCAGTCGCCTGAGGTGGGAATTGAACTCAGGTCTCTGGCGCTGTGAGGCAGCAGTGCTAACCACTGTGCCACCGTACCGCCCCTGAAGGGCTTGTTTCTGTACTGTACTGCTCCTTGTACACTGTCCTCATCACACTCCCAGTTTAGGTTTATTTAAAACATATTTGCCTCATATTGCAACAGGAGACCCTTGAGTATGAATTAAGGGAGATAAAGCTGAGGTAATGGTGTGCATTAATGAAAATGTTATTTGCGCCTCACATTCAATTCCTTCTAGGCATGAAAAGCTCAAGTTTGCTGCTGCCTTGTATAGCAGTTGTGTTTTAATCCTGTCAAACCTTAAAATAATGTATTGTGTTTTCAGGCAACATTGCCCAAGGCCACTGTCCTGGATCTATCCTGTAATTCTCTTGTCACACTGCCGGTAAGTTGTCGTATCAGTTATATCTGTCTGTGTTCTGGGTTGGATGTCAGTGCAGTGTTGTGTACGCATATCTTCCATGTGTTGTGAGGTGAGGTGAAAATAGCAATTAGTTAAATGAGACATTGTGTGATTTAACAAGACACCATTGTCTGGGGAGGGGAGATTTCATAACTCAATAATCATCATGTGCCATCTCTGGGATATTGTGATGTTTTCAAGAACATTCTTGAACCTTGAGGGAATCAATACCATCTGGGGAAGGAGAAGGGAGAGCTAGTACAAACTACACATTCCTTACTCATAAAAACATCTTCAGGAGAGGGAGAGAGATCAGTGACTTAGAAAAAATGTTGTAGAATGGGTAATACCCTTGTATGATTATAATGGGATGCAGCATCCTGACTACAGCCTGTTTATAAAAATTCAGTTTTTACAAAAACAAGAAAGCAGTCTGAGTATAGTGTGTATATGATGCATTCAGGACATACCCTCTCTAGAGCAAAATAAGTAAGAATAAACAGGAATGAAAAGTCATTTTGGTTCATTCAGTCCACGCTGATGTTCATGGGTCCATTTGACTTTCTTCACACCCTTTGACAAACTATCAGTATCCAATTCTCCCTCATGTTCATGTAACATTTAAATGCTTCGATACAATTGAAGTGATAATAACGCAAGAGGAGCCTTAGGCCATCAAGTCTATCGAACCTTTCTGCAATTAATGCCACTCCCCTATCCATCACAATACCTCTGCAACTACTTTTGCTTCAAGTGCCTATCGAAGTTCCTTAAAACATTGACCATCACCATTTCCACCACCCCAATTAATACTGAGTTCCAAGTTATCTCTCTCACTCAACAAAGATGTTCTTCCTCACATGTGCCCTCTATCTGCTGCCGAAAATTTAAATCTGTGTACTCCAGTTCTTGCAGCATTCACAAAAAGGAACAACCTTTGTTTTACATTCACAATTTCTTGAAGTGTATAACCTCACATTTCTGATATCATCTTTATAATTTTTTAAAAACATGACTCCCATGCCCATTTAGCCTTAAGGTCTGCTCCAGCATTCGATATGGATAATAATGTGATCACAATTATATGCAGCCCTCCAAGTGGGCTCCAAGTGTCTAAAATTTTCTTCCTTTTTTTGACTGTACAACATTGAAGGAGCCTGGACTTGCAGGCTTCAAATTTAAAGATGGTTGTCACCCCCAGTACCTCAAAGAATCATTACGTCCTTCTCAGGGCAGTACGAAACAGGTTAGATATAAAATTTCCACTGCTGAGTCATCAAACTCTCCTAAGACAAGTACAGCATAGTGTTAGATAGAGAGTAAAGCTCACTCTGTGCTGTTGCATCATATCCTTTATGGATGTGTACTTGTTTTGTGTGTGTTTTCTCCCCTCTGTTGACTGCATTGACATATGGTGGTTATGTAATTCTGCTTTGCATCATTGGATTAACTCTCTATTCATGCCCCAGTCCAGGCAATAAGAAACTTGTAGTTATTAGCTGTGCTTTAGTGTAAACCACTTTCTCGCCTCGAAGTCTGAAGGTTATGAGCTCAAGTTCCCTTTATAAGAATTGCACAGGATTTAGGCTGACATTGCTAGTACTAAAGGAGTGCTGCATTGTTGAATTGTTACTTTGGATGAAAAGTTAAACCAAAGCCTTCTCTGCTTTCTTAAACAGAAAAGATTTTATGGCCACTAATTCAGATAACAGCAAACAAAAATGTCTTGGTGTCCTGATTAATTTTTACCTCATTGCTGTGTGAGATATTAGTTTGCCTAAATTGACTGCTGCATTTTCTACAGTACTCAGTGGCTACAATTTAAATAGTGCTCCTAAAGTTATAAATTGTGCAATGCAAATATAGGCCCTTTTGTTCCTTGCCCATTGAAAAGAAATGCAGCTAATCCCAAACCCATTCTCTCTAAAGTTTCACATACACATTGCACCAGGATTTAATAGTAATCAGGAACAGGAATCCGAGCTGATCTTTCAGTGACTAGCTCAGGGACACTGACATGAAATGTGGCATCCTGGTTGCTGATGACTAAATAATACTGTGCTATATAGGCAATGCTTTGTCTCTCTTGAGCATTGTGGTGGACAGGTCCTGTATAGGATTTTATTGTCTGCAGAATGTGAGAGTTTTGCTACCTGGCTGGAGGTATAAGCTTAAGTGAGTTCATTTTTAATTGGTGTTCATGTTTCAAGCAGTTTTTCAAGAGTAGCTGTTAAGTCTGATTTTTCTTTTCATTTTTGTTTATTTCTCTGTCTCAAAACACCTCTCCATCAAATGCAGTCAGAATTCTGCAGTCTGACACATCTCATCAAACTTGATCTAAGCAAGAACCAGCTGCAGGAGCTTCCTTCAGATTTTGGACGACTCATTAACCTACAGCATTTGGACCTCTACAACAACAAATTGACTAACCTGCCAGTCAGCTTTGCTCAGCTCAAGGTAAGCAACCTATTCCCATAATCTCATTCTGGGAAACCCTTGGAGAAAAGCTTGTTTTCTGTTTGTCAATTTTCTTTCCCCATCAGCCTTCAAGCTCGCAATTCGTATTTTATCAAGATCATCTTGTGGAGTTAGAAAGCAAATCAATGTCGTGGTTGCTTTCATTATACTGGTAGATACTGCAAACTTTCCTTTCTTGTTTCAGCTGCCCTTCAAGTGTCTTGTTGTGCAAGTTTGTGTATTTCCTTTCAGTTTCACTAATGTCAAGGTCCAGACTACATTCAAAATCTTCTGCTCTAACTTATTCTTTCACTTTATCGGCCACCACAACCAAAAATAAACATATCATTGAAAGGTAAAATTGCTTTTCTGGGAGCCCAGGTCGACTCATAAGCTGAATTGCCTACTCTGCTCCTGTCTAGTCTGACCTGTCATTCTATGATCATGACTGATCAAACACCTCAATGCATTTTATCCCTTTTGTACACTATTGGCAATCAGAAAATGATCAATCCCTGCTTAAACGTACTCAAAAGACTGAGCTTTCACAGCCCTCTATGATGGAGAATTCCAAAGATTCACAATCCTCTGAGTAAAATAAAACTCATCTTGCATCTTATATTTAAATTGTGTCCCTTGGTTCCAGACTTCCCAAACAAGGGAAATATCTTACTTGATACTACCCTGTCTATCCCTTTAGATATTTTATCCTCTAGAGAATGCTGGCCTAATTTGTCCCATCTCCATTCAAAGGACAGTTCCATTCAAGGATCAAGTCTGGTAAATTTCATTGTCCTCCCTGTATGGCAAGAAGAGAATGAAACTAAACACATTATTTCAGGTGCAGTCTAACCAAGCGCTTTTACAACAGAAGCAAGACTTCACTACTCCTGTACTCAGATCCTCCTGCATCAAAGGCTAACTTTCCATTTGCATTTCCAATAGCTTGTGCACCTGCCGCCTTCAGTGATTTCTTGACAAGAACATCTAGTTCTCTTTGAACATCTGTCTAATCTCTCACCAGTTTGGAAATGATCTGCACATCTGTTCCTTCAACCAAAGTGGGTTACCTGCCATTTTACCAAATTATATTCAATCTACCATGTTCATGCCCAATCACTAAGCCTTAACCACACCCTCCTGAAGCTGCTTTATATCTTCACAACAAACGTTCCCACTTAGCTTTGTATTATCTGCAAATTTGGGAATATTACATTTTGTCCCCACCTCCAAATCATTTGATACTATGAACGGCTAGGACCCAAATAATCTATATGATACCCCAGTAATCACAACCTGCTAATGTGAGAATGGTCCATTCATTTCTACTGTTTTCTAACTATTAGCTAATTAGTCTATGTCAGTACATTACCACCTGTTTCAAGGCCTTTAATTTTTCTAACCAGTATCCTGTGAAGAGCTTTATCAAACACTTTTCAAAAATTTAAGTATAGTTCATCAGCTCTGTTTTTATCAATTATATTAGTAACATCTTCAAATAAAAACTCAAGTTCACAAAACATGATTTCCCATTCAAAAATCTATACTGACTATGCGCAAGCAAATCATTATTATCCATGTGTCTACTTTACCACATCCTTTATAATATATTCTAGCATTTTCTCTACAACTGATGTGAGGCTAACAGGTCTATATGTTTTGCAAAAACTAACACCCATCAGACACCAAGTCCCTTAAATCTCCCTTGACTTATCCTATACTCTCTGTCCGCAGCCAACCTGGGATGTCCAGTCCACAGGTTCTATAAAAGCAAATCTCTGAACTCTGCAGCTTTCTGAAATTCCACCCACATTTTTAATACCTCTAAACTTAACTACTTCAGAAAGGCGTCTCCCATTCTCCATCTGCAAGCTTGATGTCAACTAAACCTATGCTGCCTACATTCTAGTTCATACCAAGTTCCATTTGCCAATCACTCCTGCTGGTGCTGATCTTCATTTTTATTCATTGAGAGCATGAGAGCATTGCTGGCTTGAGCAACATTTATTGCCTATCCGTAATTGCCCAGAGGGCAGCTAAGAGTCAGTCACATTGCTGTGATTCTGGTGTTGCTTGTAGGCCAGACCAGAAAAGGATGGCAATTTCTTTCCCTCAAGGACATTAGTGAGTCAAATGGGTTTTTCCACCAATCAACAATACTGGTGACCATGAAACCAGATGTTTGTTGGCGAATGGTGTGGGCAACTACATAAAATGCTTAAGGCAAGTTGAGTAAATGTTCATCTTTGTCATATTCTCACAGTTGTCATTCTATGATTTTAGCTAAGAGTTGTTTTGACACCATGGCAGGGGTGGAAAGATTAGAGAGATTCAGATATGGAGTTTTGGAAAGACAGATGCAAACTTGGGAGGTGCCAACACATTTGGTGAAGAAAGTGGGGTTGGATTTGTAATGATAGTTAGCACAGCCTGTTGGTGATTATTTAAGGAAGAGTTTTGATATGGCAGACTTGAAAGAATGGGAAACATTAAAAATACCAACTGACATGAGAACCAATAAAGTATGTTGCATAGTCAGCAATTTAGTGGAAATATAATTGAAGGTGCAGAGGTAGGACTGGTGGCCAACTTGAGCTCTGAGAGAGAAAGAGGTGAGACAAAAATTGCAGAAAGATACCACTTCAGGTCTAGGACTGGGGAGAGACTAAGAGATTTAGCCCAGTGGGCTAGAGAAAGGTGGAAAGTGACATCGAGAACTGATTGGATAGCTTCTAACTTCTGGCAAAGGTATCCTTGAGCTCCACACACTTGTTGGAAGTTAGGATGGATGAGGACAAGGAGGTGTTTAAATTGACCTAATGCAATAGAAGAAACAACTGGGGGTTATCTTTGCAGTTTGGAATGATCCTGTAATCGTTAGGCCTGTAAACTGCCATATCCCTTTAAATCTGTAGCCATTGAACTTAAAGTAATGCTATGAGAAGGGTAAATGGTTTAATTTGGGAATAAATTATAGAAGATTGAGATGAATGCTTCAGTTCAGCAAATTTGAAAGTAAAAGGCTAAACAGTTGGGATTTTGGAACTATATAGTTGTAAGTGAATTGGAGAATAGGTTTTCTTTTCCTGGGAAGTACACAAGGATGTAGAGTTGAGGGAATGCAGGTTCTGAATGATCAGCAATTACTTTATCTGAGATTGAGTAGTGAAGCCTTATGAGATGACAAGATCAAGGTGGTGTAACTGGATTGGGGAGTTTAATAATTATTACCTGTTCTTTAGCATTTATCCCTTTGTCATTGCATTAAAACTAAATACCCATTTGTGTCTCTGGGTTAGAGTCATGGGTTGTGTGAGAAGCTATGTCATGATTGCATCTCCTCCAGCAATGTACTTCATGCTCAACCTCAGTAAACTAATCCATACAACACCTGTGTGACAGTTTTACACATTGTGTACCAGTGAACATGATGTTTCTGAATGGGAATTAGTAGTACTGTTGTAAATGCTGAGAGGATGCATATTGGTTTATGCACTCTCACTTGGATCTTAGCATTTTTGTTTAGACAATTAAAATCTAATGCTTTACTGACAGTTTCTGTCTTTGAAATGTGCTGTCTTAAGTTTGATACAAGCACATGGATCTAATTTTGTCTCATGAAAGCGGAGGAATACACTGTGGTGAAAGGGCAAAAGGCAGTATTTGTCATGAAAAGAAAGACAGTGTATTGTTGAGCACCATCCCCCATCTTTTGGCTTTGCAAAGCAGTTGCAAACAACTATAGCATTTTAGATATAATCACTTGTAATTTCTGAAATCTGTCATTTAATTTGTACACAGCAAGTTCCTAAAGAAAGCAGTGAGGATAACGGATGCCCCTTTCTCTCAACAGAACTTGAAGTGGTTGGATTTAAAAGGAAATCCACTTGATCCATTGCTTGAGAAGGTGGCAGGTGACTGCCTGGATGAGAAGCAGTGCAAGCAGAGTGCAGCCAATGTAAGTTTCAGGATTTGCCTTCACCATAAAGATAACTTGATATCAGTTTCCACTTTTAGCATCATACAACTAGACCTTTTTTCTTAACCATGCAAATAGGCTAAGAGAATCCACTGTGCAATTTTGGAAGAGACTTTCAGGTGTTTTGGGGCAGCATGGTGACTCAGTGGTTAACGCTACTGCCTCAGCACCAGGGACCCAGGTTCAATTCCAGCCTTGGGAGACTGTGTGGAGCTTGCACATTCTCCCAGTGTCTGTGTGGGTTTCCTCCATACTCCGGTTTCCTCCCACAATCCAAAGATGTGCAGGTCAGGTGAATTAGCCATGCTAAATTGCCCGTAGTGTTAGGTGCATTAGCTAGGGATAAATATAGGGGAATGAGTCTGGGGGGGGTTACTCTTCGGAGGGTCGGTGTGGACTTGTTGGGCCAAAGGGCCTGTTTCCATACTGTAGATAATCTAATCAAAAATCTAATCTAAAAAAGCCTGTACATGTGCACAACAGGACTGTTGAAAACACTATCTGTGGTGCTGATATTTCTAATAGTGGCATCCAATATAAGGGATACCAGTCTATCACTATTTGATAGTGGTGTACACTAGTGCTGCTGGGGACACTAATACAATATAGATTTTTTAACTATATAAAACTGGGGTAAAGTACTGATGGATATAGATACCTCACTGTATAATAATGAGGGATACAGGTTTAGAACATAGAACATAGAAGAATACAGCGCAGTACAGGCCCTTCGGCCCTCGATGTTGCGCCGATCAAAGCCCACCTAACCTACACTAACCCACTATCCTCCATATACCTATCCAATGCCCGCTTAAATACCCATAAAGAGGGAGAGTCCACTACTGCTACTGGCAGGGCATTCCATGAACTTACGACTCGCTGAGTGAAGAACCTACCCCTAACATCAGTCCTATATCTACCCCCCCTTAATTTAAAGCTATGCCCCCTTGTAATAGCTGACTCCATACGTGGAAAAAAGTTCTCACTGTCAACCCTATCTAACCCCCTAATCATCTTGTACACCTCTATCAAGTCACCCCTAAACCTTCTTTTCTCCAATGAAAACAACCCCAAGTGCCTCAGCCTTTCCTCATAGGATCTTCCTACCATACCAGGCAACATCCTGGTAAACTTCCTCTGCACCCGTTCCAGTGCCTCCACATCCTTCCTATAGTATGGCGACCAAAACTGCACACAATATTCCAGATGCGGCCGCACCAGAGTCTTATACAACTGCAGCATGACCTCAGGACTCCGGAACTCAATTCCTCTACCAATAAAAGCCAGTACGCCATATGCCTTCTTCACTGCACTATTTACCTGGGTGGCAACTTTCAGAGTTTGTCACTGTTCAGCACTGGGATAAGGTACTGGTGCGTACAAGTCACATGGGTGCAGTACTGGTGGATGTAGTAACACAGGGTACAGTATTGGTGAGTACAGATATAAAGCCTGTTGTAATCCTTGTAGAGGCTGAGCACATTTTCCAAAGGATTTTCAGCAACCAACAGAAATAGCTAAAATGTTTTGAAACTATAACTATAGCAAATTAAAATCAGCATGTCAAACTTTACTCAACAGACAACTAATACAGCAAACTTTTTAAAAACCTGACTTTGACAAGAATGGACTAATGCAATCAAGGCACACATCTTGCATCTCCTTTTGTGCATCACACTTCTGATAGAATGCAGCAACACAAGATTGTGTTCTAATTTACTCTTAGCTTTCGAACAGGCTCACTTCTCCTTGCCACACCAGATTAAATCTTCAAATGTCCTTCAGAAATCATTGGGTTCAATCTAAGTTTACCACAACTGGCTTTCACTCGCAAAGATCATCTTCATGACTCCTTGTTCCTTAAATTTCCAAAGGTCCTGCTAATCTTTCCTTGTTCTTTTCTATAGAAAACCAATTTTTGCAAGTATCCTGATTATTCATTGATACAACTAATCACCCTGCTATTCACAACAATAATTTCTTGTGTTTCTGTCTGTCACTTTATCTATCTATATGCGCCACTCTGTCTTTCTCCAAGAAGTAACTCTTCCTTTTTTTAATCAAGATGTGAAAACTTTTATTTGGATTTCAAATAGATCTCTCTTTCCATGACAGTCCAAACAGATGAGCTTCTCTCCGAGGAGAGATTTAGAATGATCACCAACCCCCATCCAAAAAGTCTCAGTTTCACCTTAGATTGCACTTTAAAAATCTCCTCCTTTTAATCTTCTTGTAAAGTCCAGTGGTCACAATACACTGGGATACAGCATTAGTGATTTGTAACTGCGGAGCACTGTATTAATCTTCCACTAACGTTGTATATCAGTAAGTTTAGTGAAAGAAGATAGTTAAACATTTTAAGTCTTGAAATAATATGCACTGATAAAGATAAATCAGTGTTATTGTGTATGAGGTGGTATGTAGTTCTACACATGGTGAGATCCAGTTCCAAGAAATTCAGTTGTTAACTTTGTTTTCACTGTTGGATATTGCAGGTGCTGCGGTACATGAAAACCATTCAGTCCGAACAAGATCGTGAAAAACAGAGACGGCTGCTGGTTGAAAGAGGTAAGAGTTTAGATGGCTAAAACAAATGTTCATCCAGGTATAGGACTACTGAGAATGGATTACAATTGAGAGTCTGACTTAAAGGTATTAATCTAAAGCTAGCCTTGTTATCAGTGGATTTTCACACAAGTATCCAAGGGTAACCTTTCATTGTGTTCATTCCATCCATACCTTGGAGTGCAGACATCAGATTAAACATGGCATCTTCCTATTCACTCTTGTGACTAGCTGAGCAATCTTGAAGTGAAAGAAACAAATTTCAAGAGTCTGTCATTAATCGCCATATTCTGTATTCCAGCATTGTAATGGTGCAGCATTAGTTCTGCTTTGTAACTGAGAATCAAACGGAATTAGCTAGTTAGCCAAATTGATCTGGTTCTATGCTGTAAGTTCTGACAAAGCTGAAAGTAGTCTTAATGCAGAATAATTTTTTTGCATTCACTGAATGTGTTGGAATTATTTTTCTGCACTCTTTGGTCTTCAGATGCAAGTTTTCAGTTATTTACTGTTCGGCAAAATGGGTGTAAAAGACTAAATGGCATAGAGGATATGTTTGGAATGCAGGTTTATCTGTTACGACTTTAAATTCAAAGTGCAATCGCTTGACCTTGAAGTCTTTTACTCGTTCTCCCAGGTTTTTACTCAATGGTTAACCAGGTACACAATGTGATAACAGGAAATCTGTTACTTGGTGTGTATCTCAAGGAAAGCAACTGGCAGTTGGTCTGAATAATATTTAGAGCATTAAGAGTGGATCAGTAATTTTCACTTCACTGATTGAAGAGATGGATCATTACATAGGCTCACACTTTAAAAGTATCTAGAACTTTCATTTATTTCGCACCTTTCCTAGCTTTTTGATTACCTATAGCAATTCGTCACCAATAAACTCTTTCTGAAGTGTACTCATTGGCTGCAAGGTTTGCATGTTACAACAATGTGAGCACTATACTAGCAGCAAATTTGACATGAGCTGAGGAATAGATTCTAGCAATGACATTCCAGAAACCTCTACCTAATGCTGTGGAGTCCGTTCTGTCAATAAGAATATAGGAATAGGACCTTGGTTTGACATCTCATTTTAAGTACAGCACTTCCATTGGCATGCCATTGTGAGCCCTGCACTTAAATGTTAGCTTATGTTACATGCTTGGTCTGTAGTTGACTTGAAATACTTGGACACAGAGTACAAAAGTGAGTATAAAATAAAATCAGAAAGCATCAGAAGTTTTAACTGCCAGCTTTATAGCCAAATATGTTGTTACAGAGTTGGAGAAAAGGCGTGAAGCAGAAATACGGGCTAAGGAAGCAAGGGAACGCGATCTGCGTAAACGAGAGAAAATGGAGGAGAAGGAGAGGCGCAGGAAGGAGTATGATGCACAGAAATTACAAAGGTTCAACGAGCCAAAGGAGGAAAAGCCTACAACTACATCAGAAAGTAAGTGAAAGATGGAAGGTGGGTAAGCTATGTGAATTCTCAGAGTTAGATCTGCTCCATGAGTCATGCAAATGTACGAGAAATGGCCAGGTCAATGCAAGTTCATTATTCTCTCATTATCAACTTGTGTGAATTAAAATCACTTACGAATTCTTTACTCATTCACAAATTTAGCATCATTGTCCTTTTGCTTGTTGGATGTGATTTCTTGAGTATCAAAACTTCCACTGCAATAGCTGTTTCACTAGTATGAAAGGCTCTCAACTGTAGAAGTATTGAGCTGGCCCTGACTGTGTCCACATATGCAAGAACCAGTGGATAGTGTGCAGCAGTAGAAGGCTGGTTCATGTTGTTTCTTCCTCTTGCTAGCCTTAGAATGCCATTGTGTGACTGTTGTATAACTGGCAAACCCTCAGTCATGGATTTGACCTTAGCTCCTGTTTGTGCGCATTCTAAATATTCATAGGTATAACATAAAAGAAAAATCTGTAAAATTATTTTTTTAACCAGTATTAAAATGATTGAGATGAATATGCCAAAGTGACTCATGATTGTGGAACCTTAGAATGGTTACAGCGCAAAGGAAGATGTTTGGCCTGTCATGTATGTGTCTGCTGTCTGCAAGATTAGTGAACTAGTTCCATTCTGCTGTCACTCTGGTTCTCATTCCTAATGTCACTGAACAGTATTTCCCATGTATCCTCAGTCGAACTTCCTTGTAGCAATCCTTTTTATATTTAAATAAAAGCAAATACAGTGGATCCTGGAAAGCTGAATTAAAGACATAAAATGCTAGAAATACTTGAAGTTCTAAAGAAGGTTCACAACTGATTCTAAACTTTAATCCTGCTTCTCCCTCTGTAGATGCTGTCAGAGCCTACTGAGTATTTCCAGAACCTTCTATATTTTACTCCATGTTATCTTCTCCAAGGAGAATAACTCCAGTTTAAGATTATCTTTGTACAAAGCTTCTCATCCTTGGGCCATTCTTACCTTTTCTGTATTAGACATCTTTTCTAAAGTCTTCACGTCCTACCTGATGGTATCCAGCAATAGACAAAATACTCTAGTTGAGACTGAATCACTATTATTATATATGTTTGTCATAACTTTCTTGGTTTTGTACTCTCTGTACTTATTTGTAAAAGCCTAGGATACCATGAGCTTTATCAGCAATTTCTGAACCTTCCTATCACTTTGAATGACTTGTGTACACATTCTTCAGGTCCCTCCCCTGTTCTTGCACCCCCTATAGAATTGTACCCTTTCTGTTATATTGCCTCTTCCCTATTCTTACAAGCAAAACAAACACACCTCTGCATCAAGTTTCATCTGCTAATTATTCTAGTAATCTATCAACCTATTTTCTCAAGAATTTTATCACTGTCCTTCTCCATTTCTATGTCTTCAAATTTTAAAATTGTGCTCTTTGCAGCCAGGTCTAGATTACTGATCTACCTAGAAAAGCAGGTTCCCAACAATAATTTTCTGGGAAACCCTGCTACATAACTTGCCCTCATTCCTAAAACGACTGTTCACAAGCACTCACTCTACCTGTCACTCAACTAACTTCATGGTGCTTTTATTCCATGGGCTGTAATTTGCTGACCAGATCAGCTAGTTTCCACTAGTAGAGGGCACAAATTTAAGATGATCTCAAAAAAAAACTAAAAGATAATCGAGAAAAACCTCTTTACATGAAAGCTGCGCAGCCTTTTCCTGGAACAATTTTAAGAAAAATGGATATTTACTTAACAATGAATCTTAACTGGTGGGGGTGTGAGCACGAGAGTAGGGTTAATTGAGAGGGCTTATGACAAAAATCCATCAGCGCAGATACGGCTAGTCAAATGTTTTCACAACAAGAGGAAATTTGATAGGGGGCAAACCTCTAATTAAAAAGGAATAATGTTGGTGCCTGGTGATGCTTGGTGCTGAAACACTAACACTGGACAACATGGCTACTATTTAATTCTGTTTCATTTGAAGTTAAATTTAATGGAGAAATATCTAATAATGGTGAAGTTATCTGTACTCAGGCAGATAGTATGTGCAAGATTCTTGCGCATCTCAACTTCTTGTAACTTGTTTAACCCATCTACAGCTGCCACTGTCTACAAAGGACAAGTCAGGGACAATATTCCTCTAAGCTGGTGGCCGCTTCAAGGTTCATCTGGGTTTCATACGTTCTAATTGATGCGCTGATGCATTGACTTTCAGTTTCAGAAGTCGATGCTGCACACACCCAGATCTCTGAAATCTGTGCACCAACAAACCAGCCTCAACAGTCCTCTGTAGTAAAGAATTCCACAGATTCACTTCCCTGTTAACAGAAGAAATTCCTCCTCCTCTCTGTCTTAGAAGTGTAACCCCTTATTTTGAGATTATGTCCTCTGGTCCTAGACCCTTCCACAAAGGAAAACCCTTTCCCTGTATCTCCTTTCAAGTCACCTAAGAATTTTGTATCTTGAATCTCAGCCTCGTAAACCTTCTGTGGACTGCCTCCAATGCAAGGGGATCCAAAACTGTTCACAGTATTCAAGCTCTGGTTTGACTAAAGCCCATATAGTTTTAGCAAAACCTTCTAACTTTTATACACCATTTCCGTTTGTATTAAATGTCTACAACCTAATTGCCTTCCCTATAACTTGCTAAATTTGAATGCCAGCTTTTTTTTATTCAGGTTTCCAACCACTCTCCCTGCAGTGGAAATAGGGCCTAACTGTGGTGAAGAATTGCCTAATTCCTAACTCTTAATTCAACATTGTCACCCGTGTTTTTAAGTTATATGATAGCTTGTGCTATCCTAATTTTCTATTGCTTTTAGAAATTATTAGTTGGGAGCCATGTTCAAGGATACACATTAAATCATTGTTTTTTCTCTCCTCCATGATAGAACCAGTCTCTTCTGTCAATCCATCAGCACCTAAAAAGGGACACTTATTCCAAATGCTACTGAAGGTGCTACTGTTCCTGCTACTATGCTCCATTGTCACTGTGGTGATGTGCAGGAAAACAAAGCTTCCACATGAGCAGCTGTGCAGTACTGTAAACCATCTATACGAAGACACACTTCACGCCCTTCAGGGAAATAAGGTTCTCCAGAAGCTTCTACGTAGCATTCCATTCCCATGACCAGGAGCCAGGTGAAGAATCACTGAAATTCCTATGGAATTGATTAATTCGTGTGTTCTTATATTGCACATAAACCCTTCAAAGGGCCGGTATTCATCTTACTTGCCCTTCCCAAATTCTACACAATAAAATCCTGTTTCGCATTCACCAGGCTTTGTTGTCTTCAATGTTTTAAGAGTGGTCTTTCAAATACTGGATTAGAGGTACTGGAAAAGCACAGCAGTTCAGGCAGCATCCGAGGAGCAGTAAAATTGACGTTTCGGGCAAAAGCCCTTAATCAGAAATACAGGCAGAGTGGAGGGTGGAGAGATAAATGAGAGGAGGGTGGGGGGGGGGGGGGGGGGGGTGGGGGGGGTGGGGAATGGATACAATAAATGATATTGATGGATGTGCAGGTAAAACTTTGATGGATGTGGAAGGCTCCTTTAGGGCGTTGGATGGAGGTGAGGGAGGAGGTGTGGACGCAGGCTTTGCAATTCCTGCAGTGGCAGGGGAAGGTGCCAGGACGGGAGGGTGCGAGCGCTTTAGGGAACACATCTGGGACACCCGCACCTTCCCCACCCCCACCTTCCTCTCATTTATCTCTCCACCCTTCAGACACACTGCCTGTATTCCTGATTAAGGGATTTTGTCCGAAATGTCAATTTTACTGCTCCTCAGATGCTGCCTGAACTGCTGTGCTTTTCTAGCACCTCTAATCCAGAATCTGGTTTCTAGCATCTGCAGTCATTGTTTTTACCTGGTCTTTTAAATACACCTACTTTAAACTCCTGATTGACTTTGCTAACTCTAATTTACTGAAAAAAAGTTTCTAGTTTAGTTCTGAGATATGGAAGAAGAGACTGCTGTTGGCCCTGGGTTTGTGAAGAGGAAAATATCACATTGGAGCCTGGTTAGATATGACTTATGACTTGGAAGTGCCGATGTTGGACTGTGGTGAACAAAGTTAAAAATCACACAACACCAGGTTATAGTCCAACAGGTTTATTTGAGAGCACTAGCTTTCAGGTGGTTGTGGAGCAGAATCATGAGACACAGAATTTATAGCAACAGGATCGCAGTGTCAGAGAATGTAATATTAAACAAACTTAGCTTAACTCTTTCTCCTTTTAAGATGATCATGTTAGTTTCAGTTCCTTCATATTGTAAATCCCAGAACATTTTTAAAGTTACATTCTCAAGATAGCTATAACAATAAGTGCCAACTCAGCTCAGAGGCTAAAGTCTGTCTGTGTCCCAATGTTAGGTCAGACTGATTCTATTTCTAAAGTGGGATCCACAGAATACCACATGGATTCATGCAGTTCCTGAGTGAAACAAAATGCCACCCTGCTAGTACAAACCCACGTGTGCGGGGCCGGGGGCGCGAGCATCCACGAAAGATCGTATGCGCGTGAATGCAACTGGGCACAACTCTGTGAGAGGGTGTGTGTGGGTAAGTGTGGGGGGTGCACATATGAGTGCACGAAAGACAGCCCACGCACGAGAAACCTTTGGGTGGCCATCCTTCAAAATGGACCCCGGGACAGGCAACAAAGCAAAGTTGCCAAGCAGAGACTGACAGCCAAGCGGGGCACCCATAGGGATGGCCTCAACCATGATCCCAGGCCCACGCCATATCACAGGCGACCCCACTGCACAACACACACTCCCACAGACCCCCCCACACACACACAAGGCCCGCCACCCATATACACCCCAACACCCACGCATGTACCCCGTCACAGACCCGCATCCCATCACACTTTCTCACAGACACCACACCCCTGCACATAAGCCTGTGGGATGAATTCACAGCTGCAGAACGACATTCCACCTAAACCAAAAACTGCACAAATCCATGTAAGACTCTGCAAATTCCACCTAGAAATCGAATCAGTCCGACCCAACGTTGGGACACAGACAAACCTCAACCTCACACATTCAATGCCTTAGCTGAGTTGGCACCCGCTGTTAAAGCTACCTTGTAAATACAACTCTTTTTTAAAAAAGTTCTGGGATCTACACATGACGGAACTGAAACTAGCATGATCATTCCAAATGATTACACAACACCAGGTTATTCTGCAACAGGTTTATTTGGAAGCAGTAGCTTTCAGAGCATTGCTCCTTCATCAGGTGGTTGTGGAGAATAAGATCATTTCATTCTAAATGACAAAAGACTTAAGCTAAATTTGTTTAACATTACATTCCATGCTATTACAATCCTGTTGCTATAAATTGTGTGTCTTATGATTCTGCTGCACAACCACCTGATGAAGAAGCACCGCTTCAATAGCTAATGCTTCAAATAAACCTGTTGGACTATAACCTGGTGTTGTGATTTTTAACTAGAAATAATTTAGCAGTCCTGTTGATTTAGCTTCATTAATCTCAGGTTGTTGATCCAGTGAAGGAGTAAAATTAACAGATTTTAGTATCTGTTCTCTTAAAACTCTTAATTGGCAGGCCATTCTTTTTATGATTATGCTTTGTCATCAATGGTTTATTTCAGGTCAGCGTCTGATGTTTTTACTGATCAGACTGTAACCCGAAAGAATGAAAGTTGCCCACAGAATAATAAATTGCAGATTATACCAAGATTTGACAGTTTATTCCCAGTGAACAACATGACAACTGTAGTAGTGGTGTACATTCGAAGTAAGGCAAGAGTTCAGCCAAAAGCAAGTGAAGGATCGTCACACTGAAGAGTCAATTACTTAATGATTTAGGAACTAAACAAGGTTAGTCCTTATAAGGATCCTTTTGTTTTACAAAAATGATCCTTTCCCACTTTTTGTCAGAAAGTGTTCTATTTGTTTCTCCATCTTTTTGACTCTATTTGCTTCATGCTTTTACCTGGTAAGTCATTCCATAACTCGATTGCTGTTTGGTGAAAGCATTCAACAAAATTTTGATTTGTGGCTTGTGTGTCTGTTATTTGAATCCTTCATGTATAAACAGTTCTGTCAATTCTCTGGCTTATGTTATTGATCTTTTTATAACTAGAAACTATTTTGTGTTTGCTGGAATTGGGAACAGTTTCACTTCATGTTCTCACCAGAGAACCTCTGCTGAAGCTAAATATTCTAAATTATGCTGGGACCAAAGTCCTAGCAAATTGCATAGCTCAGGCTGCAGACTGGACTTTAGACTAAATGGGGGGATGTGGGGGGAGGGTTCAGTTATGGGGCAAATTAGAAAATCCAAATTAAAGGAGTAAGAAAGAGTGCAGGTTAGCGATGTGGCAGATGGTTACCAGACAATAAAGGTGGGAAACAGAACAGGTGAACATCTTTATGCACCAAGGAATTATTTAAAAAGTAGGGAAATGTACCAGTGGCACAAATTTAAAAGCTTTGTATCTAAAAACATTAGGCATTCAAAATAAAGTGGATAAGCTAAACACACAGATGTAAAGGGGTATCATATATTTGGATTACAGAGACATGGCTGCAGGGATGGGAATTGATGTCCCAGGGTATTCAATATTTAGGAAGGACAGGCAAAAAGGCAAAAGTTTGGAGTGGCATTGCTGGTTAAAGAGAAAATTAGCACAATAGTGAGAAAGGATATTAGCTCTGACAATGTGGAGTCCATGGGTTGAGTACCAAAGGGCAAAAAACACTAGTGGATGTCATATATCGATTCCAAAATGCAGTGGTGATGTTGGGAATGGCATTGAACAGGAAATTAGAGATGCATGTGATAAGAGATCATTGGTGATCATAGTGATTTAATCTACACGTAGAATGGGCAAATTAAATTAGCCACAATGCTAGAGGAGGAATTCTAGGAGTACATATGGGATGGTTTTCTTGACCAGTGTGTGAAGGAGCCAACTAGAGAGAGGCCATCTTAGACTGGGTACTGTGTAACGAGAAGGGAACCATTGCCAAAGTAGCTGTGCGAGATGCCTTAGGTATAAGTGACCATAACATGATAGACCTTTTTTATCAAGATGGAGAGTGAGATAGTTGACTTGGTGACTAGAGTGCTGAATCTTAATAAAGGAAACTATGAAGATATGAGGCGTAAGTTGGCCTTGATAGATTGGGAGAGTTACTTGAAAGGATGACAGTGGACAGGCAATGGCAAAAATTCAAGGAAAGCATGGGGGAACAGCAACAACTGTTTATTCCCGTCCGGCACAAAAGCAAAATGGGTAAGTGGGCCAATCCATGGAGTACAAAGGAAATTAGAGATTGGTCAAGAAAAGCAATTGGTCTGAGGATTGGGAGCAGTTTAAAATTCAGCAAAGAAGGACAAAGGAATTGATTAAGAAGGGGAAAATACAGTATAAAAGTAAGCTTACAGGGAACATAAAGACTGACACGAATAGTTTTGATAAATACATGAAGAGAAAGAGATTAGTGAAGACAGAAATAGGGGAATGTACAATAGGGGACAAAGAAATGGCTGAGCAACTGAATAAATATTTTGGCTCTGACTTCACAGAAGAGGAGACAAATCAGACTCCAGAAATGTTGAGATGGCAAGATTTAGTAAGGGAAGAAGTCAGGGAGGTCAATAGTGGTAGAGAAATGCTGCTGGGAAAATTGACAGGATTGAAGGTGAAGGTGAATCTATATCCCAGAGTATTTAAGGAAGTGACTCTAGAAGTAGTGGATGCATTGGTGGTCATCTTCCAGGATTCTGTAGCCTCTGGAAGAGTCCATGCAGATTGGAGGGTAGCTAACATTACTCAAATATTCAAGAAAGGAGGTAGAGAGAAACCAGGGAATTGTCGACCAGTAAGCCTAACATCAGTAGTGGGGAAGATTCTTGAATCCATTATCAAGGATTTTATAGCAGAGCATTTGGAAAGCAGTAGCAGCATCAGACAGAGTAGATGAGTAAGGGGGGGTCTCGTAGAGACTTACAAAATTCTCACAGAACTAGACAGGGTAGATGCAAGGAGGATGTTCCCTATGGTGTGTGTATCCAGAACCAGGGGGTCATAGTCTGAAGATTCAGGGTGGACCATTTAGGAAGGAGATGAGGAAACATTTGTTCACCCAAAGAGTGGTTGGCCTGTGGAATGTATTGCCACAGGAAGTAGTTGATGCCAAAACACTGAATGTATTCAAGGAGAGACTAGATATAGTACTTGGGGCAAGTGGGACCAAGGGAGAAAGCAGGATTAGGCTATTGAACTGGATGATCAGTCATGATCATGATTAACGGTGGAGCATGCTTGAAGGGCCAAATGGCCTCCTCCTGTTCCTATCTTCTATGTTTCTATCCCTGTGGTTAAATCATTACAAAATCATGTTGTAATCTTGGCCTAAGACAACATACTTTGTTATAATAGATTGGTGAGTAACTGAGCTGTACTTTGCCTAGTTATACTACAGAAAAGTGGTGGAGAGCTCTGGGAGAGTGAGGCTAGAATCATGGAATTGTTACAGCACGGAATCAGGCTATTCAGCTCACGCTGACCCAATCAGGTAGTGATTCACTTAGTGCCATCTCCTACCTTTTTCCCTATATCACTGATTTTTTAAATTCCTTTTCAGATAAAGATCCAATTCTCTTTGAAAGCCTTTATCCATCCTGTCTCTATACCACTTTCAGGCAATATAGTCTAGATCCATTCACTGTGCTATAAAGAAATATACATCAATTTCTTAAGTGACTTAAAGATCCAGACTCAAGTTTTTGGCACCATTCTAACTGATAAAAGACAGGAAGGAATACTTGGAAACCATGTGCAGTGAAAGTGCAAAACACGTGATCAGCACCTTATTCATCACCATAAAAATTAATTCCCTGCACCAATGATTTCCACTAGTAATAATATGAATCATCTAGAAAAAGCAATACAGCAACTCACCAAGGGTCCTTTGACAGCACTTTTCAGACTTGTGACCTCTATCACCTCAAACAAGGACAGCAGATGCTTGGGAGCACTGGAAACAGCAAGCTCCATTCTAATGCAAACAATGTCCTGACTTGGAAATAAATCATTGCTCCATCATTTGCCGGATCAAAGTCCTGGAAGTTCAAAGAAGCATGGTGTACACCTACATCACATGGACTGCAGTCACAGAGACATACAGCCTAGAAATAGGCCCTTCACCCCATTCAGTCTGCATGGCTCATAGCCTTGCATGCTTTGGCAGCTCAAGTGCACATCTTTAATACTTCTACAATGTTATGAGGGTTTCTGTCTTTACCACCCTTACAGAGTGAGTTCCAGATTCCAATAACCTACTGGATGAAAAGGTTTTTCATCTCATCTCCTCTAACCACCTACTCCTCACCTTTAAATCTATGTTCCCTGGTTGTTGATACTTCCATTAAGCTTTTTGATATCTACCTATTTATGCCCCTCATAATTTTATACATTTCAATCAAGCTCCCTCTCAATTTACACACATACATAGAACCCCTACAGTGTGGAAACAGGCCATTTAGCCCATTGAGTTCACACTGACTCTCCGTAGACCATCCCACCCCCCACCCTATCCCTGTAACCCTGCATTCCCATAGCTAACCCAATAGTCTGCACATCCCTGGTCACTACACACAATTTAGCATGACCAAAACCTTTGGACTGTGGGAGGAAACTAGACCAACCGAAGGAAACACATGTAGTCACGGACAGAACATGCAAACTCCACATAGACAGTCAGCCAAGATTGGAATCAAACCTGGGTCCCTGATGTTTGAAGGAATACAATATTCTAGTTAGGGCCTATACAAACTTTTACACTGCTCCAGCGTTACCTCCCTACTTTTAAACCTTATGCTTTGGTTAATAAAGGCAGGTATCCCATGTGCCACCTTGACTACTTCATCCACCTGACCTGATACATCAAGGGATTGGTATATTGCACACCAAGGTCCTTTTGATTCTCTGTGCTTCCCAGAGTCCTACCATTCATCATGTATTCCCTTGCCTTGTTTACCGTTTCCAACTGTATCACCTTACATTTATGCAGAAGGAATCCTACAAAATATGACTATATATCTTGGGAGCATAGTTCCAGTAATATTTAAGGCAACCCATCAAAAATATATAAAGGCCTGCTTTATGACTGATGGAGTTGTTTTAGAAATGATTCAAAACAAGGACAATTAGATGTAGATATTATGCTTAGACAGGAGGTGTGGCATTCAGACTTTTTTTCCTGTAGAGTGAAGTTCTACTGGAAAGGTTCAGGGTTGCAAGGTCAGTAGATAGGATTGAACAAACGACCAGAATGTCATTAGCAAACCAGGCAAGTCATAGAATTTAGATTCCACAGATAAAGCACCTTTGGTCATTATAGAAAGGTAGATAAATCTGAAAGCAATGTATTGATTGTATTCCACACTGCATTTTCAACCGCCAGCAAGAATTTGACTCCATTTGGTAATCTGATATGAACTGTCACAGAGGAAACATTCCAAAGAAGAGGTAGGTTTAAGAGTTCAAATCTGAATGTTACGGGATCAGTATTCTTGTGGACCAGACTAGTTCTCCAGAGATTCAAGTTCCATGATAGCTGCTGGAGTATTTTTTAATTCAATTAATAAACTATTGTCTATCAGAAGGAATTCTCTACTGTTGTATCAGTCAGGCTGTGGTTGCAGATTCACAGCAATGTGGTTGCATCTTAAATGGCCTAGCAAATTATTCATTTATATGAAACTGCAACATAAAACTCACAAAAACCAAATGAACCATCCACTGTTTACCTCAACACTGTAAACCACAAAGCCAAAACCTATCTAGTCAATCCTGTAAAGCCATTCTCAACAACATCAGGAACCTTATGCCAAAGTAAAAGTGTCCTACAGGCGAATCATTCAATAGCCTGATATTATCATAGTTACTGTGTCATACCTTGTAGTTAATACCCTGGACACTTCTGTTACCCATCAGCAGTACTAGCACACTAGAGCTATATATAAAATGGTATAATTTAAAAATGAAATTATTCATTTTGTGGGATGTGGGCATCACTAGCTAGCCAGCGTTAATTGGCCATCCCTAGTTGCCCTTGAGAAAATGGTGGTGAGCTGCCTTCTTGAACCGCTGAGTCCACCTGGTATGGGTTGACCGACAATACCATGAGGGAGGGAATTCCAGGATTTGGACCCAGCGACAGTGAAAGAACAGCAATATATTTCCAAGTCAGGATGGGAGTGTCTTGAAGGGAACTTGAAGGTGGTGGTGTTCACATATATCTGCTACCCTTGTCCTTCTAGATGGAAGTGGTTGTGAGTTTGGAAGGTGCTGTCTGAGGATCTTTGGTGAATCTGGAGTGGTTCACAGAGTCCTCAAAATCAACTCTGGACCCCGTGAAATCTCACGCCATCCGATCAAACATCAGGCAAGGAAACTTGATTCCCAACCACCACCCTCCCTCAAACTGATGATGCTTGTCCATGTTAAACAGCATTTGGAAGAAGCATTGACAATGGCAAGAGCATAGAATGTACCCTGGCTATCCCCTACTGTAACTCAGTAGCAACACCACTGACCAAGCTGGCTGAACACTGAAGGATATATCTCCCTCTGATCATTAATGAGAGAACCAACAAAAGATTAAAAATTTTAAAGAAAAAACTGAAAGCACTGTGGATGCTGGAAGTCAAAGACCTTAATCTCATTCTCACTAACCTACCTTCTGTAGGTATATCAGTTCATGACAGTATTGGTAAAAATTATAATTGAGGTCTTTTGTGGTGCAGTAGTAATGTGCCCACCTCTTAACCAGGGAGTCTTGGATTCAAGTCCTACCTGCTCCAGATGTGTATACTAACATCTTTGAACAGGTTGATTAGAAAATATCATCCAGGTTCAAGTCTCACCTGCCCTCTGATCTGTGTCAAAACACATAGCCATAGAGATGTACAGCACGGAAACTATCCGTCCAACTCGTCCATGCCAACCAGATATCCCAACCCGATGTGGTCTCACCTGCGAGCGCCCGGCCCATATCCCATCAAACCCTTCCTATTCATATACCCATCCAAATGTCTCTTAAATGTTGCAATTGTACTAGCCTCCACCACTTCCATACACGTATCACCCTCTGCATGAGAAAGCTGCTCCTTAGGTCTCTTTTATATCTTTCCCGTCTCACCCTAAACCCATGCCCTCTAGTTCTGGACTAACCCACCCCAGGGAAAAGGCTTTGTCTATTTATCCTATCCATGCCCCTCATAATTTTGTAAAGTCACCCCTCAGCCTCTGATGCTCCAGTGAAAACAGCCCCAGCCTATTCAACCTCCCTCTATAGCTCAAATCCTTCAACCCTGGCAACATCCTTGTAAATCTTTTCTGAACTATTTCAGGTTTCTCAACATCTTTCCGATAGGAAGGAGACCAGAACTGCACGTAATATTCTAAAAGTGGCCTAACCAATGTCCTGTAAAACTGCAACATGACCTCCCAGCTCCTGTACTCAATATCCTGACCAATAAAGGAAAGTATCCAAAACTCCTTCTTCACTATCCTCTCTACCTGCGACTCCACTTTCAAGGAGCTATGAACCTGCACTCCAAGGTCTCCTTGTTCAGCAACACTCCCTAGGACCTTACCATTAAGTGTATAAGTCCTGCTAAGATTTGCTTTCCCAAAGTGCACCACCTCGCATTCATCTAAATTAAACTCCATCTGCCACTTCTCAGCCCATTGGCTCATCTGATCAAGATCCCGCAGTAATCTGAGGAAACCATCTTTGCTGTCCACTACACCTCCAATTTTGGTGTCATCTGCAAACTTACTAACTATACCTCTTCAGCTCACATTCAAATCATTTATACATCTGAACAGGTTGTTTGAAAATCTCTGGAAGTTCTAATTGGTGGCATTTTGGTTACTGCGTTAGTGTCCCCACCTCTGAGCCAGGAGACCCCGGTCCCAAGTCCAATGTAACTGACAGTACCTGTCGGCATGGGGGAATAGGGTCTATCTGGCTTAACATATCAGACACCCGTTAGAAATAAATTAAAATTAACTCAAAGATAGCTAAGCACTGAATTATCAGTAAATGGGAAAATATAAAGTGTCGACACAAGATGGAAATCAGTTCAAATGTCTGACATTTTGGGAGGGTACCATTTAAGAAACTTTACTGCATACCAAGCCTGTGTTGTACAAATCATGTGTGGGAAAATTCTGACGTAACTTTGTTCAGTATATAATCAGTGTAAACTTTGTTCAGACATCATTTGATGGAATGTGACAGAAGGATTTATATGCTACATTTGACCTGGGTAATCTTGGAATTTTCAATAACCTTTTAGAAGTGTTTCACTTTGTGCTTAACTAACTCATGATGTTGTTGTTAATTCTTACACAGACCACAGGAGGACTGAGGTATATAGGTTAACCTCGTGTTTATGTTAACAACCTCAGTCTTAGACTGATTAATCAGAATTCTGTCCGATACCTTGGCTTTGTTCCATGTCTGTCGATGCATACAGAAAATCATCAACCTGCACGAAGACATACTTATACATTGTTTACATTTCATTCTTGTACAATACACGGAAATATCACATCCTAGATCTTTCTCTATCCTGTTTACACAAATCTGTGTATACTCTCTAGCCTGCTCTTAAAATCCTAGGTTGGACGAGGTTCCTCTCCAGTCATTTCTGCTGACGCAGTGTTCAAGGTTCATGCCTGATAAAATGTGAGTTACTTTACTAGCTGTCTTACTCCTGCTGGAATCTTTGTAAAATAAAACCTTATTTAATTCCCACTTCAAAGATCGTATTTCCAATTCTAGCCCATGATGCTCTTTCCAATTATAGCATTGATGGTCCCACCACTTGATACGCAAATAATTCCTCAACATTCTGCCTCTGATGACTCTTCCTGGAAATAGAATGGTTTCAGGAAACAGAGAAAATTGTAAGAGCAAATTACTGCAGATATTGGAATCTGTACTGATAAAACAAAAAATGCTAGAGATCATAGCAGGCCAGGTAGCATCCATGGAGAAAAAGCAACCTAACATTTTGAGTCTAGGTGACTCTTCGTCAGAGCTGATGTCAAGTGTGGACGGGGCAGCATTTATGGGATGATGGCAGGTGGGGGTTGGAGTGTTGGGAGAGAAAGGATACTGATTGTTCAAATTAAGTAGACTTAATATTGAGTTCAGTACCTTTAGATTGTGAACCCATACCTTCTCTTCCTTTTAGTTTTTCTTGTTACATTATGTCACTATGTCCCAGTGGGACTGTCTTCTTTCTGGTTTGGTTGTTAGACATGCCATTGCTCTGTGATTCTCACATTTTGATCACTTAATCTGAACTATCAACATCATTTTTCCCCCAGCACTCCAAACTCCCCCACCACCACCACCATTGCATAAATACTGTTCCCTCGACACTTCAAGTCAGCTCTGATAAAGAGTCATCTAGACTCAGAATGTTAGCTTGCTTTCTCTCCATGGACGCTGCTTGACTTGCTGTGATCTCCAACATTTTATGATTTCAGAGAAAATTGTAATATTGCTACCGTAATCCAACACCCTATTTGGGTTTGACCTAATCTAGCATTTATAGGGTCATAGATTAATACAGCACAGAAACAGATCGTTTGGTCCTTCCAAACCTTTTAATTAAGAGAATTTGTGTTGATAATCCAACATGTATCTTCATTATTCCACGTTATTTGAATATATGAAAAATTCCTCCACATATTTGTCCTCAACTTGCCTTTTATTATTCTGTATTTGTGTCAGAATTTTGAACAGTGCTCTGAATTTACCATTCCACCTGTCATAGATCCCTCCTTTCATGATGATTTTTTCTGGGGGTCACTCACCTTCCCATCCATTTCATTCTTCGAATACAGGGACTAACAGCAACACCCATCCTTGCTGTTCGAAGAATGAGGGAGGTACCTTACGGGAATATATAAAATCCTAATGTGACTGGACAGGCTAGATGTGGGAAGAATGTTCCTGATGTTTGGGAAATCCAGAAATAGGGGTCACAGTCTAAGAATAATGGGTAAACCATTCAAGACTGAGATAAGGAAGAATTTCTTCACTCAGAGTTGTGAACCTGTGGAATCCTCCACCAGAAAGCTGTTGGGGACAGGTCATTAAATATTTTCAAGAGGTAGCTGGACGTGCCCTTTGCAGCTAAAGGGGTTAAAGGGTATGGAGAGAAAGTGGGAGTGGAATACTGAAATTACATGATTAGCCATGATCATATTGAATGGTGGTGCAAGTTCAAAGGACTGAATGGTCTACACCTGCACCTATTTCCAACTGTTAGCTGTCACTTGACTTAAGGATGGCATCTGCTCAATCATAGGTTTCTACCGTGGGTGTTCATGTCACTAAACAAACTACTTGTTGATCTTTTGGTCTTAGGCATATGGGGCAGGTTGTACCAATGAGTGAGTAGGATCTGGAAAACAGGATTTACCTCCTTTTCTTTACAGACCAGCTTTAGCATTAAGGCATTTGGAGTCAAAACAATATGCAGCATGGACAGGGTGTCACTTTTTTGAACGATTGGTAACAAGTTCCTCTGAGTCATTAATGTCATTGCTGCAACACTTTACAAAAAATATTGAGCGTCTTTGTAGATTTCATTTTGCCTTTCCCTTGACTGCTGACCATTTGAGAGTTCATAAACTGGGACTTGAAAGGACACCGAATTTAGACAACCTAATGGAAGCACTGTTTGTTGAAATCCTCAAGTGGTCTTGTATGTTACTGATACATAGTCTGAGTTCCACTACACTACAAACGTTTAATGACTAATGTTGCTTTGTACACTAGGACTTTTGGTAACTTGCAGAGGTCTTTTATTTGTGGATGGGATGTAGGTTTCGCTTGCTTGGCCACCACTTATTTCAGATTCATAAGTGTTCTTGAGAAACTTTCTTTCTCACCTTCTTTAAACCACTGCAGTCCCTGTGGTGTAGGTCCACCTGGATGATATGTCTCCAAGAGAGGATGAGGTGTGGCTTGATGGGAAATTTGGAAGATGCTGACTAATGAATTGCTGCAGTGCATCATGTACATAGTTTACACCACTTCCGCTTTGAGTCAGTGGTGTAGAGTGTGAATGTTGACAATATTAGATAGAAGTCAAGAGAGTGGTGCTGGAAAAGCATAGCCGGTCAGGCAGCAACCGAGGAGCAGGAGAATCGACGTTTCGGGCATAAGTCCTTCTTCAGGAATGAAGTCAAGGCGGCTGAGAAATAAATGGGGAGAGGGTGGGGTGGGGGGGGGAAGAGGAAGGTCACTGAGTGCAATAAGCATATGAAAGTAAGGTGAAGATGATAGGTCGGAAAGGAGGGTGGAGCAGATAGGTGGGAAGGAAGATCAAGAGGGTGGCGCCAAGTTGGAAGGTTGAATCTGGGATAAGGTAGGTGATGAGGAAATGAAGAAACTGATGAAATCCACATTGATCCCATGTGGTTGGAGGGTCCCACGGCGGAAGATGAGGCGTTCTTCCTCCAGGTGGTGGGTGGTAAAAGTTTGCCGATGGGGGAGGCCCAGGACATGCATGCCCTTGGGGAAATGGGTGGCGGAGTTAAAGTATTTGGCCATGGGACAGTGGGGTTGCTTCGTGCATGTGTCCTGGAGATGTTCTCTGAAGCTTTCCGCAAGTGGGCGTCCTGTCTCCCCAGTGTACAGGAGACCACATCGGAAGCAATGACTACAGTAAATGACGTGTGGAAGTGCAAGTAGATCTCTGACTGATGTGGAAGGCTCCTTTGGGGCCTTGGACAGAGGTGAAGGGGGTGGTATGGGTGCAGGTTTTGAAATTCTTGCAATGGCTGGGGAAGGTCCTGGGAGGGGAGGGTGGGTTGGTGGGGAACTTGGATCTGACAAGAGAGTAGCAGAGGGAATGGTCTTTACAGAACGCAGATAATGAGGTCTGTTTGTAATTGGTGGAAATTGCGGAGGATGATGCGATGTATCCGGAGATTGGTGGGGTGAAAGGTGAGGATCGGGGGGGGGGGGGGGGTTCTGTCTTTGTTGCAGTTGGAGGGTGGAGTCCGAGGGTGGAGATGCAGGAAGTGGATGAGTTGCGCTGGAAGGCATCATTGACCGTGTGGGAGGGGAAAGTGCAGTCTTTGAAGATGGTGCGTACAGTGGTGGAATTGGTGCTCCTGGGAGCAGATTTGGCGGAGGAATTGGGAATAAGGGATAGCGTTTTTACAGGAGGCAGGGTGGAAGTGTAGTCCAGGTAGCTATGGAAGTTGGTGAATTTGTAGAAGGTGACCATCTTACAGTGGGTTACTGTTGATAGAGATGAAGAGGTCCAGAAAGGAGAGGGAGGTGTCCAAGATGGTCCAGGTGAACTTAAGGTTGGGATGGAAATTGTTAGTAAAGTTTTTTAGATTAGATTAGATTAGATTACTTAGTGTGGAAACAGGCCCTTCGACCCAACAAGTCCACACAGACCCTCTGAAGCGTAACCCACCCAGACCCATTCCCCTACATTTACCCCTTCACCTAACACTACGGGCAATTGAGAATGGCCAATTCACCTAACCTGCACATTTTTGGACTTGATGAACTGTTCAACCTCCTCATGGGAAGTGGTGCCAATACAGTCATCAATGTAGCAGAGGAAAAGGTGAGGAATGGTGCCGATGTTGCTGTGAAAGATGGACTGTTCCATGTAGCGCACAAAAAGACAGGCATAGCTGAGGTCCATGCAGATGCCCATAGCTACCCCTTTGGTCTGGAGGAAGTAGGAGGATTCAAAGGAGAAATTATTGAGGGTGAGGACCAGTTCAGCCAAACAAATGAGTGCAGTAGAAGGGTACTGGTGGGGACGATGGAAAAGGAAAAAACGGAAGGCTTGGAGGTCTTCATCACGGCAGACAGATTTGTATAGAAACTGGATGCCCACGGTGAAAATGAGGCGTCGGGTGCCAAAAAAACGAAAGTGATGGCAGAGTGTGGAGGTATGGAGGTATGTGGAGATGAGTTGGTTTAGATGCACTGCTAATCAAGTGGAGTGCTTTGTCCTGGATGTTGTGGAGCTTCTTGAATGTTAGCAGAGTTGCAAACAATGCAGGCAATTGGAGTGTTCGACCACAACTTCAGCATGCCTATAGATGGTGAACAGGCTATGAGGAATCAACAGGTAAGCCACTGAGCAGATGGTATGACTCCAATACAAAGTCTTTGCCGATTTCCATTGACAACAGTTTTGCTTGGACATCTTGATGTCACACTTGGTCAAATGCTGCTTTGATGTCAAGGATAGTCACCCACACTTCCCCTGGGGTTTGGCTCTTTTGTCTATGTTTGGGCCAAGGTTGTGATGAAGTCAGCAATTAAGTAGGCCTGGCAGAATCCAAACTGAGTATTAGTGAGCAGCTTATTGTTGAGTAAATTCTGCTTGACAGCCCTATCAATGACACAAGTACAAACAAAATGATGGAAGGAAAGTAGACCGATGAAGCAATAATTGGTCAGGTTGGATTTATCCTGCTTTTTGTAGACAATTTCCACATTTGTTGTCAAACATTTCCTACTATAATTTCTAGAAGGCTGAGCTGGCACAGCTGATCTGGTGTTTGATCTTCTTGTCAATGGTGACCTTTTAAGAGACATTGTTGACAATGTATGGGAACTGCTCAGTATGTTCCAAAGTCCCTCCATCATATATAGATTGTGTAAGATTTGACAGATCAGGTTGAGTTACGGGTTTTGACAACATCCAAATGCAAACTGAGTCTGTTGTATCCAGCAATAAAGTGATCAAGAGTGACTTCCCAATCTGGTGTAGCATGCAACAACAGTGCAATCACCCAAATTCTGTAGACCCTGTATGCGTCTGATGATCAGTTTAGTTTTAGAACAGAGGTGACTAAGGATAAAGAATTTTCTGTCTAGGCAGTATTTAATACAGCAGAGGAAAGTTGACCTTTGATCACCTAATTACTATGAAATAGATTGTAAATAGTATGAGTGCTACCACAAAGCCTTATTTCGGATCTCCCTATAAATACATTGTAATTATATCATAGTCATAGGGCATAGAAACACAACCTTTGGTCCAACTCAACTGTGCCTACCAAACATCCCAATCTGATCTAGTCTCAATTGCAAGTAGTTGGCCTATAATGCTTTAAACCCTTTGTATTATATAACCATCTGGATGCCTTCTAAATGTTGTAATTATACCTGCCTCCACCACTTCCTCTGGCAGCTCATGCCTTTTTGATTCCATAAATCTCTGTAAAGCTTCAGTATCTCTCTATCGCTCAAACCTTCCAGTCCAAGCAACATCCTTGTTAATCTTTTCTGCACCCTTTCAAGCTTAACAACATCCTTCCTATAGAAGGGCAATCAGAATAATATACAGTATTTCAAAAGTCATCTCAGCAATGTCCTGCACAACCACAACTTGACATCTCAACTCCTATATTCAATGTTATGACCAATGAAGGCAAGTGTACCAAATGCCTTCTTCGCTCTGTGTACCTGTGATTCCACATTCAAGGAATTATGCACTTGCACCCCTAGGTGTCTTCGTTCACAATACTACCTAGGGCCCTATCATTTACTACACAAGTCCTGCCCTACTTTGCCTTGCCAAAATGCAACACATCTAAATTAGACTCCATTTGCCACTCCTTGACCTACTGAGGCAGCTGATCAAGGTCCCATTGTACTCTGAGATAAACTTCTTGGCTGTCCACTACACCACCTATTTTGTTGTCATCTGCAAACACCTGTGTTTAGTCCATGTCCATCTAAACCTTTCCTATTCAGCTGCACATCTAAACGTCTTTTAAGTAGAGTCAACGATGTACAGCATGGAAACAGACCTTTCGGCCCTACTTGTCCATGCGGACCAGACATCCTAAATTAATCTAGTCCCACTTGCCAACACCTGGCCATATCCCTCTAAATCTTTCCTATTCATATACCAATCCAGATGCTTTTTAAATATTGTAATTGTACCGGCCTCCACCACTTCCTCTGCCAGTTCATTCCATACACACACCACCCTCTGTGTGAAAAAGTTGACCCTTAGGTTCCTTTTAAATCTTTCCCCTCTCACCCTAAACCTATGCCTTCTAGTTCTGGACTCCCCACCCCTGTTCATTTACCATGTCCAGGTCCCTCATGATTTTATAAATCTCTATAAGGTTGTCTTGCTGTGTATCATTTTCACTCCTTTTGCAGAGCCTATACTACAATTCAAACATTAACCTTGACTTAAAGCTATATCACAAGAAAGACAAACCAACAAATATTCACTCTGAAGTCCAGGGGGAAGTGGAGCTCGCCAGATGCAAACTATTTAGAAATAGATAGCCAGGTTTGTGAAGGCATGTATTTCACAGTTGAGTATAACTTAATTGGTAGAGGTAGGTATTACCAGCAAGTTGTATTTTAATGAGATGCAAATACATACAGATAGGCTTCTCGATATCTGCAGTCCTGTAGGTTGATATGCTTTCTAAAGGTTAGAGAATGTCATTGCAAAGGTTTACCCTGCATTGAGCTTCTGAATTAAGTTCTTCTACCCATTCCTCATTCCTTCTTCAGGACCAGAGAATTCTGCCTAATCACATGGATTTGATGTTTATACACTAGTGTACACACATATTGACCTGTTTAATTTTTCAATCAAATGAATTTGCCCTAAATCGCCTCTCTCTTTGAATTTGCCTTAATGCAGCCTAGAACTTTATTATGGACTCTAATTTCGCTGTATTGAAGTCGTGATATTGCTCCAGTATTTATTTGTTTGTTTCAGTTCCTTGTCTAATTTTCCATTAGATTCCAGTGTGGCAACAAACACTTTACTGACACACCCACACAATCTAAAGAATTTGAGTTATTATAATCGAGAATATTTGAAGTTAAGGACGGGTAAGACAGAAATTGAAACATCATTTCAATAGAGCTTGCACCACCATTCATTATGATCATGGCTGATCATCCTTAATCAGTATCCTGTTCCTGCCTTATCTCCATAACCCTTGATTCCACCAGCCTTAAGAGCTCTATCCAACTCTTTCTTAAACGAATCCAAAGACTGGGCCTCCACTGCCTTCTGGGGCAGAGCATCCACACACCCACCATTCTCTGGGTGAAGAAGTTTCTCCTCATCTCTGTCCTAAATGGCCTACCCCTTATTTTTATGCTGTGTCCTCTGGTTCAGCACTCACCCATCAGCGGAAACATGTTTCCTGCCTCCAGAGTGTCCAATCCTTTAATAATCTTATATGTCTCAATCAGATCCCCTCTCAGTCTTCTAAACTCAAGGGTATACAAGCCCAGTCGCTCCAATCTTTCAACATAAGATAGCCCCGCCATTCGAGGAATTGACCTCGTGAACCTATGCTGCACTCCCTCAATAGCCAGAATGTCTTTCCTCAAATTTGGAGACCAGAACTGCAAACAATATTCCAGGTGCAGTCTCACCCACACATCAAAGAGAGAAAAGGAAAAGCTAAAGTGAAGTTCCAGGTAATAGCTCAAATGGCCTCACAGTTTACTACAAAATTCACTCACCGACAGTCCTGCTGTCTCTTCTCAATAAATTTCATAACCTGATTAAAACATGTAACTGTACAAATGTAAATATTGCAAATATCACTTCAAGCTTCTTGGACATCCAAATCTGTGAAGCGTGATCCACATGGCTTCATGATTTACTGAGTGAATGATGTGGCAAGTTCAATGATTGTAAGAACTCCTGGTGTTATTCATATATTTGTCTTACATTTGGTAACAAAACCCATGGCTTGAGTCTTTCAACATGGGCCAGAATCCACATTTCGGATTCAATTAATAAAATAAATAGCCCAATTTTCCAGTCAGGAGGGTTCCCAGTCAAAGTAGCACAGTTCAGCATTCTATACAGGCAGCAGCAGGGTAGATTGGCACTGAAACCACAATCCCTTCTTGTAGCAAACACTACCATATTCCATAGTTTAAATGCCTAACACCACTTTGACAGCTTCTGTGAGGTGTGTAAGGCAAGTAAGAAGTAGAGTGCCAGATAGTTGAAGGAGGAGAATGGCAGTCAAGGAGAAAAGGGCATAAGGAAGTTGGGAAGGATTTTTAACAGGAAAACACGGCAAAGGAAGGTCAGATCTGGTCTGATTGTGGAAGGAAGCATGTTGGCTCTGTGGGAATTTGAAAAGAGGTTTCGGATCCAGGAATCAAGGGAGGGAGGGTACATTGGGTTGGGGATAATCCATTGGGGGTCAGGGGTCAGTTTTATGGCTAATCAGGAATTACAGCACGTTTTGATCTCTCCTCTCCAGACTTAATGGTAAGGTAAGTCATAACTCTGTGACATCTCCAACTCTAACGCAAAATTGAGATCATTTTCAGAGAGCTTCAGAAACTGAAATGTAATCCAATTACTCCTGGGCAATTCCCATGGAGTCACCTGTGGCAGGACTTGCACATGGTTCCAGCATGTAATTGCAGTCCGTGCTTCAGCAATGATCACCATTCCCATCAGAAGATTTGAAACCAAGTCAGTTGGAGTCATTGAATCATAGAGATGTACATCACGGAAACAGACCCTTTTGGTCCCACTTGTCCATTCAGACTAGATATCCTAAATAACTCTAGTCCCATTTGCCAGCATTTGGCCCATAAGCCACTAATCCCTTCCCAATCGATACCCATCCAGATGCCTTTTAAATGCTGTAATTGTACCAGCCATCATCACTTCTCTGGCAGCTCATTCCATATATGCACTACCCTCTACATGAAAAAATTGCCCTTCAGATCCCTTTTAATTCTTTCCCCCCTCACCTTAAACCTGTGCCCTCTAGTTTTGGATTCCCTGACCCTGGGAAAAAAAAATTGTCTATTCACCCTATCCATGCCCCTCATGATTTTATAAATTTCTGTCAGGTCACCCCTCAGCCTCCAATGCTCGAGGGAAACAGCCCCAGCCTAAACAGCCTCTCCCTATAGCCTAAATACTCCAACTTTGGCAACAACCTTGTAAATCTTTTCTGAAACCTTTCAAAGTTTCACAACATCCTTCAGATAGAAGGGAGACCGGAACTGCACACAGTATGCCAAAAGTAGCCTAACCATAATCCTGTACAGCCACAACATGACCTCCTAACTCCTCTACTCAATGCACTGACCAATAAAAGCAAGCATACCAAACATCATCTTCACTATCCTGCCTACCTGTGACTTCACTTTCAAGGAACTATGAACCTGCACTCCAAAGTATCTTTGTTCAGCAACATTCCCCAGGTCCTTGCAATGTATAAGTCCTGCTCTGATTTGCCTTTCCAAAATGCAGCACCTCACATTTAACTAAATTAAACTCAATCTGCCACTCAGCCCATTGGCCCATCTGATCAAGATCTTCCCTCAGGTCTACAGCCACACATTTCTGAATATGCCATGCAGTTGCTATCACAGCAATAACGTCACTAAGTTTCTCTTAACACTCTTCTAACAGGTCTCCCAATTTTACAGTGAACAGAAGTTTTTTTGACAATGGGCATAAGCTGTATTGTTTGCATTGGAAAAATTCTTGAATATTCTTTAATCTCCATTGTAAAATTAAACACAGTAGCTCAAATGTTAGCTTTGTGTGTTTGGTAACTAGGTTGCTTCCCTTTGTCTTTCATGTGGGAACAAACCTTGTTAATGTGCCATACACTTCCAGTCCAATCTCTATTGGCAAAAATGCTTTGTTATACTGAAAAACTGCCTTATTGTGACACTAGAATTCCCAGTTTCACCCCTCTATAATTGGCTTTGTAACAAATCTATTCTCAACTATGGATCATGTGGTCACAACCATTTTGTCCTACTTGAATATGTGGCCCAGTAAGCACTTTATGGTGGCTGTTTGTAACAATGTTACACAAGCTAGTTCAGTGTGGATGAAAAGATGTCAATGGCCATTCATTATCTCATTTACTGGGGATTGAAGCAATCCCTCACAGAATTCAATCAAAATCTTTGCTATCTGGGCAGGTAGCTTATTTTGTTCATTACAATTTCTGCTCCTGTTTGTTGCAAAAACATTTCCAATTTAACCAAGGTTTGTTGCCAAAAAGTTTCATATTGCATTAAAAATCTTTCTATTTCAAAAATAAACTTTATTCATAACATTTGCAGAAGTGTGTCGTATAACAGTTCAAATTTGACATTTGTCACAAGTGCTGAACTGTACAAGATCATGTTTTATAACATCCCCTTTATCTTATGGTATAGCAGAATATTTCAGAAAGGTAGATGGTGAAATACTGATAAAAAGCTTCAGTTTGGAGAAACCTCCATATGATGCAGTTGGTTTGGAAGAGAAATTAAAACACAAACTCACTAAGTTATCAAGTGACAGTTTTAGTACCTTTCACAATGTATCAGAAAAAGGATAGCTGCAGCTGGAACACAGTATCAAAGAAACTACTTTAAGAGTTTGATTTCTGTTCAAAAGAAAAGAAAAAGTTGGACCAGTGCCCTTGAAGATTTAAGGAAGAGAATCATCAAGGTGTGCCAGCCTTGCTGATGTAATTGATTCTAGGAAAACTCGAATGGAGTGGAACAATTGCTGAAGGACACTCAATCTTTTCTGTTGTGGCAAGGAGAAGTGAACCTTCACAAGTGAGCTGAATTGACTTGGAGACGGATTCTATAATTACAAGCATGATGCAAATTTTGATTGCTTTAGTTCATGCAAAGCTAAACCACTGATGTATTCACAAAAGCAGAATTATCCAAACTTTTTGCAAGGAGAGCCACATCTCAATTTTTCCCACCCACTTGGGGGTCTGGTGAGCGAATATCGGAAAGATGAGGCTTGGGATAACAGTAAGCATAAATTTCAAAGAAAATCAATTATAACAAAATAAATTGATAATTTAAAGGAGTAATCAATTTTAAAAATTCATTCTTGGGATGTGGGTGTCACTGGCTGGGCCAGCATTTATTACCCATCCCTAATTGCCCAGAGGGTAGTTAAGAGTCAACCACATCGCTGTGGGTGTGGAGTCACATGTAGACCAGACCAGGTAAGGATAGCAGTTTCCTTCCCTAAAGGATATTAGTGACCTAGGTGGGTTTTTCCTGACAATCAATAAATGTATTCATGGTTAACATTTGACTCTTAATTCCATATTTTTTTCAATTATTGAACTCAAATTCCGTCATCTGCAAATTCAAACCCAGGTCCCCCAGCCTTTTGTTTTCTGGATTAGTAGTCCAACGATAACACAAATAGGCTATCATCTCCCCTTGTTAAATTGAATTTTAAAAAGTGTCAATAAGTACAGCAAGTTAATAAAAGCTTATTGTTGTCTTTTTAGTTAAGATGCAAGGCGAGAAAGAAATAAATTTGTCCCCAAATCCTGACCATCAGGGAAGGGAAGGTGATCAAGACTGAGCCAAGGAAGTAGGTCTAAATGACATCATGCTTGCACTTTGTTTTATTACAATTTTCCTATCAACCTTTATCCATTTTACCCCTAGCGGGATGCTTCTGTATCCCTCAATTTAAAAGTTCTAAATTAATACTCCACGCTTTTGTTTCCCCAGACAAATCTAAATTTCATGACACAAATATCACTCTTAATCATGTGCTCCCCAACAGACTCTTGGTTCACTTGGCCTACCACATTAGCCACCACTAGATCTAGCCATCCTTTCTTTCTAGTCAGCCTGAGAGAAAAAAACTCATCAAGGAGGTTCTCCTGAACAAATTTTAGAAACTTCTCCATCTCCACTTCCTTTACTCTAACAGCATCCCAATTAATATTTGGGTAATTAATGTCCTAGAGTAGCAGCACTCTATAATTCTTGCACAATTCTGAGATGTCCCTGCAGATTTTGCCTCACTTGAGTACCAATGGAATAACTTCAGACATGTGATCATGGTTTTTTTGGTTCTCAATTCAAATCAAACCGATTTTATTTTTGCCCCTGAAGGACATCCTCCCTTACTAACACTACAATGTCCCTTCAATGAATGCTGCCACTCCTACCCTCCCTTTTCACCTCCCCTATTTATTCTGGAAACACATTTGGAATCTCTCACCAGACTCACTTCAGTAGAAAGTCCCCCAAAATAGAGCTCATCTTGGCTGGAGGGTTGGGGTGAGAGAGAGAGAAAAGAAGGACATTTGTGTGCCAAGAATTTTTTTTTTCTAAAAATACATCAATAGAAAGTATTATTTTGAATAACTGCCCATCAAGGGACAAAGGTTTCTTGTATACTTCATGCCAACCTACTCACCTCATTAGATATTTTATCCTCCATGTTGACTCACCCAGTGTCCACGACAGACAGATCTTGGAAATCATGTTAAAAAAAATCTAAAGGATCTGATGCAGACTGCAAATATTGAAAAATCTCCAATCCTTGACAATCCATTTGAAGTACTTAAAATCTCAAGTGGTTAATTAGTAATGAATAATCACACATTATTCTGTTCATACCACAAAGGTAGCTAAACCCTTAATAACCTCTAGCCTGCTAAACAAACTGTGAACTCAAAACCAAAGATGCTGGAAGTCACAGTGGGTCAGGCAGCATCCGTGGAGACAGAACCAGCTGACGTTTTGAGTCTAGATGACTCTTCATCAGAGCTGTGAACTCAATACTTGCTGAAATACTTGTACATTTTTGAAAGTCAACAAGCATTAATAACATTACCTTATGGAAATATGAACTCATTTATTTTTAAAATCAGTCAGACAGCTATTGCATCTAGTGTCTAACCAACTTTTTTTCTAACACTTACAGTAGCAGCCAGGTACTTTTTACTGCTTAAGAAGTGGGAGGTTTGAAAACCTTCAGATCATGATAGTTATACAAACCTTATCAACCTGTCAAAAGTCTCTATGTGTTAAATATGTGATTTTAATGCAGCAGTTTCACATTTGCTTGCAAAATAGAGTCCATTTCAACTTACTAGGGGCATTTGAATCCAGTGCTAAATTCATGTTTGCTTGTGAGAGTGACACATCACTCTTTCACCCCATGAGCAAAAATTGGACCGGTCAGAAATGGAGGCAGGACTTCCACAACTGAGTCCTGGCCACAATTTTACAAGTTCAATAATCTCCACAACTTGGCAAAAATCCAGGTATATTCTTGAATATTAAGGGCCAATTCTCATCATTTTGAAACATCACTGCAACAAGGCTACTGCTGTTTTTAGTTCACCAACTGTTTTCACTTCATTTTGTTGCTTTGACATATATGCATTGTAATCCTGGCTGTTCATTACTCTTAGTTGTTCATGGGGAAAGGAGAGGATCGAATACATTTACAGGAGGGTTAGAATGAGGATGTGAGGTTGAAGAAGAGCTGAGGAGCTGGAGTAACCGAGGGGCTGCTGACGAAACTCTGCAATGGCATTGGGTTATTCAGAAATCTACACTGTTCCTGTAAGGCAGAATTCAAAAGAGCAGTAAACCCAAGCTCTCTTCCCTGTCACATGTCCTCAACCATCTCCCCAGTTTAGACACTACCCTAATCTGGTGTTAAAACATAAGAAAATTGATTATCCAACAATATGCATCTTAAACCTATTTTCATGTATAAATTTCACACTTCATCTATAATGTAAACTTCGGGAAATATTTCCTTATAAAAAGCTGCCAGATGTAACGATTGTCCTTCTTATTCCATGTTTTGGTTTCTAAACGATCTTACCCATTCCTAAATTCAGGTCAGCTCTGTGGAAGACCGAAATCCAGATGGAAATATGTGTCATCAGCACACCTGGGCAAGCAGTAGAACTTCCCCTGCCTGCACTGTATTATCGGAAGTCAAATCAGAGACTGCCAGTGAGGGAACCATCTAGTTAACACTGGCTAGTGGGTCTAAGTGCCAGCAGATCTCACAGAGATGGATTTTTAAAACATAACTGTGCAGCAGTCTGCCCAGAATGCCGCTTGATACCAACAGGAGAACAGGCTATGCAAATCAGATGGATCACTGCACGGCAGCCTGTTGCAGTTGATAATAGCATTGTGGATGGTATGGAATGAGAATAAAGATGTAGTTGTGTTCAACAGTCCCTAAATATTGGTATGAAGTACTTGTGTATGCCTTTAACACTGCTTGCTAAGGGGAGAAAGCAAGAGACCTTGGTTGGAGGATTTGGTGTTTTACTTTAATATTTTATCTCCATCAGATCCAAAAACAAAGGAGACAAGCACACTTGGTAGCTCATAATTGCAACTCCATCAGGCAGACACTACAGCATTCTACTCAGCTTGCACTTCCTCCACTAGTACTGATACACTCTGTTCTATGGATTCTACTCGTACAACAATCTGGTCAGTGTTTTAGATATGTAAAGACGGGATAGCAAAGGCAGTGGCAGGTGCCATCACTTCCTTGCAAAGGAATGAGGAAAGTACCAATAGCTTTCAGCTCCACGTAGATGGTGAATCTGAGCAGCATAAGATTGAGCTGATGACAAGTGGTTTCATATTCCTAGTAAATACGTGCAGAGTCCTCCGGAGTGTGGCACTGGGAAAAAAACACTCACTGGATGCAGGTGTGGTGAACATGGACTAACCCATAAGATAAATGTGCGTTTAAGATGGACCAGCCAGATTTTCAGAAGCTCAACCAACTTAGGTGAACACAGAATTTAATGCGAGGCCTCCAAAATGAGGAGGAACAGGCTACATGCAATGGAAGCACCTCTCAAGGAACTTCCACAGCTGAAGGCACACTCTTAGTCCCTTTGATGGTAACATGCACCCCAATTCCTAAGGTGACTACTGCCCAGATGCAAGTTGTTTCAAACGTGCTGGGCTTGAATAAGGACTGGATAAACCCAGAAGCAGGCTATAGCCATTTAATGCAATGGAGTAAGAAAGGTAGCAGCCTGTCTCCACATCAACCCAAGGTGCAGGTCTAGTACCCCAGAGATGTTACTTAAAGCAAGTGTCCAAATAATTAGGGGTTTACTGGGTAATATTAATTTTATAAAAAGGCACATTTCTATCATGCTTAATGAAAGAAAGAATCTATAATGAGTCATCTTCATATTACAATGACAATGCGAATCACTGTCTCACACAGATCTCTACAATATCATTATGGGCAGGGCACTCTCCCATTGCCTGGTTTTGTGGCAGCCTTGCTGAGGAACCCAGGAAATAATGCTTCGCCTGCCTTATCATAAAGGAACAAGTAGCAGGAAGAACAAAAAAAGAGTAAATCTTATTAACCAATGTTGTCCATGCACTGATTAAGAGAGGTTGAGATAAATGTTTGCATAACTCTAAACACACTATACATTGTGTAGAATAACTATAATTCTCCAATAAAACTGAACCACAGAAGAATTGTACTGAGACCACTACAGCAATGGTACTAACTTAAAATATAGTAATTGATTTCGGCACAACTCTCCTACTGTGAAACTACAAACCTCTTCTTAAGACCTTTGGCCTGCCATTTGATGATGACGACATTCCAAGGAAAGGAATCAAAAATCTAAATGGTGTCAGATCCTTCTGCCACAAGCCCTGGGGATTTGTCACTGTTACTCAAGAAAAGTTTCAGATTCCATTGAAGTCATCAACAAATAGATCCGTTTTGACAGCTCAGGCCCAATCCTTCGTGTTGATGACGTTGTTCCTTCTCCACGTCGAACAGGAATATCAGCAAGCAGATTCTCCTTCTCTCGTTCTGAACTGCACATTCGATATGCCTAACAGAAAGAAAACAACTGATCTTTAAACCAGTAAGTGTAATGCATCAATATTTCACCCAGACACAACATAGACAAGAGTCAAATACAGAAATACTGTTCCCCTAGTGCATTCCATGGTAAAATATACAAATATTAGCATATGACAGATGAAACTAATATACTATTGTATCTTTAATCATCACTTCTAGAAATATCTTAAAAGCATTTCATAGCAAATGAACAATGATGTGAAATTCTCACAGTGGCCTCCTGAACTGCAAGATTTGTGAATGCACAATTTAATCAAAAACAAATAATTAAAATTAAAGTTAATAAAATTTAGAATTCTTCTAACCAGTTTGCAGCTGGATTGAACATAAGTATTGGAGTTTAGTTACAGTTCTGTCACTGAAGAACAATGCTACGAGTACTGGTGGATACAGGCCTGTTGCTGTTCATCTCAGGACTCGCCAGCCTTCATTTGTCTGAGGATTTACATTCACGTATTGCAAAGCTGATTTAGACTTCATTATATCTCCTGTTATACTGACACCACAGAGAACCTATTTTTTACTTTAATGCTATTTTTCTCTCCTAAGTTTTGAGTGTTTCCTTTCCGAGTGCTCCAATTTAGTTATTATCATTTGTCAGGTTAGTTTAACCTCTAACAGCATGAGCAAACCATCACAGATTGTCAGTGATCTTGGTTTGGAGGTGCAGTCTGGCTGATCTGTAGAGATCCCATCACATTCCAAATCAGTCCCAGTGCCCAGAAATTTAACGGCTTCCCTGCTGCACTTTCTCCAGTCACACATTCACCTACCTCATCCTACTATTTCTAAACTCAATGGTGTGCATTTCTGGAAGGAATCTGAAATAAGGCTGTGCTTCCTGATCTCTTTTCCTTGCTTATACAATCTACCTGCAGTATTTCATTCCTTTAGGTCATAGGTATTGATATGAATCACCTTCCCTCTTTAGGATGCTTTAGAGTCAGAGAGATCTAAAGCACAGAAAAAGGCCATTCGGTCCATCACATCTACACCAGTCAAAAACTATCACCTAACTATTTCAGCACTTGGCCCATTGCCTTGTAAGCCTTAGTACTGCAAGTGCACATCTAAATACTTCTGAAATATTATAAGGATTTCTGCCTCGACCATCCTTACAAGCAGTGTCTTCCAGATTCCCACTAGTGTATGGAAAACATTTTGTCTCACATTCCCTCTAAAGCTTCTACCCAAATCCAAGTCAAATCTACACTACCCATCAGAGTCAGCATGGTTTAATGAAGGCAAATCATTTTTGACTCATTTGCTAGAGTTATTCGAAGAAGTAACAAGCAATGTGGATGGTGGGGCTCCTGTAGATGTAATATCTGGACTTCTGAATATGTTTGATAAGGTGCCACTCAAAAGGTTAATCCATAAAGTTGGATCACGTGGGATTTGGAGTAATTTATTAGCTGGGATAAGTAACTGGCTGACAGACAGAAGACAGACAGTTAGGATAAATGCTTCTGGACAGCAAGAACTAACAAGTGGGGTGCCACAGGGTTCAGTCCTTGGGCACCAGATATTTACAATCTACATTAGCAACTTGCATACAGGGATAGAACGCTGTATAGCCAAATTTGCAGATGACACAAAATTAGGCAGGACAGTAAATTGCAATGAGGAAATAAGAACCTTTCAAATAGAAATAGATAGGTTAGGAGAGTGGGCCAAAATGTGGCAGATGGAGTTTAACATGGAGTGTGAGATCATGCGTTTTGTTCAGAAAAATGGGAAGGCAACCAATTACTTTAATAGGGACAGATTTAGTGGTGCTCTGATAGAGGGATCTGGGTGTCCTCATTCATGAGTCACAGAAAACTAAATGTAGGTACAGCAGATAATAAAGAAAGCGAATGAAATATTGGCTTTTATAGCTTAAGGAATAGAATATAAAGCTAAGAAAGTATTGTTGCAACTCTACATGGTATTGGTGAGACGGCACTGGAGTACAGTGCACAGTTTTGATCCCCTATTTTGAGGGAAGATGTAGTGACACAGGAGGCAGTTGAGAGGAGGTTAACTTGATTGATGCCAGAGACGGGGTGTGTCGTATGAAGACAGATTGAACAATTTAGAATTGAACAATTAGAAGAATGAGGAGAGATCAAATTGAGGTATTCAAGATGATAAAAGGTACAGTTAAAATAGACGGGGAGCTTCCTCTTGTGGCTATTCTCGGATGAGATGTCATCATCTTAGGATAAGGGGTAGAAAATTTAAAACAGAGTTGAGGAAAAACTACTTCTCCCAAAGAGATTCTGTGCAATTCGCTACCGAAGTGCTGGGATAGTGAGTAAATTTATGGAGAAGTTAGACAGATTTTTAAATGGTAATGGGTTGAAGGGTTATGGGGAGAAGGCAGGCAGATGGGGATGAGGAGCATATCAGCCATGATCGAATGGTGGAGCAGGCCTAATTTTGCTCCTATATCTTATGAACCCAGTCATTGATTCCTCCATCAAGGGTAAAGATTTCTTCCAGTCTACTTTATCTGTGCTGCTCAATTTCATACATTTCAATAACATTCTTTCTCAATCTCTTCTGCTCTAAAGAAAACAACCCCAGTCTGTCCAATCTTTCTTTATAACACTGCAGCAACCTAATGGTGTTCTTAACCCTGGCATCAGGGAGGCAACTCACCATAAGATTATAGGAGAAGAATTAGGTCATGCAGGTCAGGCAGCATCTAAGGTGCAGGAAAAACGATGTTTCAGGCCAGAGCCCTTCATCAGGATCAGAAACATCGATTTTCCTGCTCCTTGGATGTTGCCTGACCTGCTGTGCTTTTCTAGCAACACACTCTCAACTCTGATCTCCAGCATCTGCAGACCTCAGTCTCCAATTAGGTCATGCAGCCCATTCAATAACAGCAGATATGTTTCTCAACCTGATTCCCCTGTCTTCTCTGCACAACATTTGATCCCCTTACTGACCATGAAGCTATCTAGTTTTGTCTTAAATGCATTCAATTACTTGGTCTCCACAGTCCTCTGTGGCTAGATCCACAGATTCACCACCTTCTGGCTGAAGAAATTCTATGTCATCTCAGTTCTAAAGGGTCATGATTTCATTCTGAGACTGTGTCCTCAGGTCCTAGTCTCTTTTACTAATGAATGCATCTTCTCCACATCCACTCTATCTAGGTCTCTTTGTTTTCTGTAAGTTTCAATCACATTCCCCTCAAACTTCCAAACTCCATCGAGATTAGCCTCAGAGTCCTTATTTACTCCTCAGATGACAAGCCCTTCATCCCCAGGATCATTCTTGTAAACTTCATCTGCACCGCCTCCAAATCCAGCACATCCTTCCTTAGATATGGAGCCCTAAACTGCTTGCAATATTCCACATGCAGTCTGACCAGAGTCCACATGCAGTCTGACCAGAGTCTCATACAGCATCAGCAGTACATCTCTGCTCTTGCATTCTAGCCCTCTTGAAATAAATGCAAACATTACATTTGCCTTCCGAGGTGCCAAGTGAACCTGCACGTCAACCTTAAGAGAAACCTGAACCAGGGCTCCTAAGTCCCTTAATGCATCAGATTTCAGAAGCTTTTCCCCAATTAGACAATTACCTAAGCCTCCATTCTTCCAACCAAAGTGCATAACCTCACACTTACCCATTGTATTCCAAATGCCACTTCTTTGCCCACTCCCCTAGCCCGTTCAAATACCGCCTCCCAACACTTCCTCAACACCAGCTGTCCCTCCACCTATCTTTGTGTCATCTGCAAATTTAGCAACAATGCCCTCAGTTCCTTCATCCAGATCGTTAATGTACAACGTGAATAGTTGTGGCCCAGTACTAAGCCCTGCAGAACTCTACTTATCACTGGCTGCCATCCTAAAAAGACCCCTTTATCCCTGCTGTCTTCCTTCTGCCAGTCAGCCAATCCTCCATCCATGCCAGTAACTTGCCCCTAACACTATGGGCTCTTAAATTTATTCAGCAGTTTCTTGTGTGACACCTTGCTAAAGGGTTTAAGTAAATCTAAATATATCATGTCAACTGGCTCTCTTTTGTCCAACTTATTCATTGCTGTCTCAAGGAATTCTAACAGATTTAATCATGGCTGATATTCCCTTTGATGAAGCTGTCTTGACTCAACCCCATTTTACCATGCTCTTTCAAGTACTCGAAAATCTCATCCTCAGTAATGGTGTCTAAAATCTGTCAATGGTTCAGGTCACACAAACCAGTCTATGGTTTCCTGTCTTCTGCCTCCGTCCCTTCTTAAACTGGAGTGTTATTTTAGCCATTTTTTAGTCCTCTGCGACCCTCCCTGACTCCAGTGATTCCTGAAAGATCACCACCAATGCCTCAACAATCTTCTCGGTTAACCTCCTTTCATTGAGGAGTCTGGATATAGTGCATCAAGTCTGGGTAATTTACCACCTTCAGACCTCTTAGCTTCTCCAGCACCTTCTCCTTAGTGATGGCCACTACTCTCACTTCTGCCTCTGACTCTTGAAGTTCTGGTATGCTGCTGTTTCCACTGTGAAAACCGATGCAAAGTACCGATGCAGTCACTCCACTATTTCTTTGTTCCCCATTACTACTTCTCCAGCCACATTTTTTACTGGTCCAATGTCCATACTTTCCTCTTCCTTACCTTTAAGATATCTAAACAAATTCTTGTAATCTTCTACCTTACTCTCATATTTCATCTTTGCCGTTCCTTATTATATGCGTTTCAGTTATCCTCTGCGAATTTTTTAAGAAAAAGGTTTTTCCATTCCTCTGGCTTCCTACTAATCTCCATCACATTGTAAGCTTTTTCTTTTATGCTGTTCCTGACTTCTGTTGTCAGCCACAGTTGCCTCATCCTCCCTTTAGTACGTTTCTTTCTCCTACTTGGGATGAGTTTCTGCTGTGTCTCCCGAATTACCCTCCAAAACTCCTGCCATTGCTGCTCCATCAACTGGGCTCCCCTTCCAATCAACTCTGGCCAGCTACTCCCTCATGTCTTTGTAGTTAACTTTATTCAATTGTAATATCATTACATCTGATTGTAGTTTGAGGAAAAACAAGCTGGAGGGTGAATTTTATCATTGTAGACATTGCCTCCTCAGGATTCCTGCACTTTAAGTTCCCTAATCAAATCTGCCTCATTACACATCACCAAATCCAGAATTCCCTATTCCCCAGGGAGCTCTACCATGTTCCAAAAAAATTCTCAAACATTCCACAAATTCCTTTTCTTAAGATCCACTACCAAACTGATTTTCCTAATTTACTTGATATTGAAGACCCCATGAGTATTTTAAGTGCCTTTCTTATATAGTTTTTCTATCTCCTGACTAATTTTCTTCACCACATCCTGACTACCACAAGGAGGCCTGTATACAACCCCCATCAGGACTTTTTCTCCCTTGCAATTCCTCATCTCTATCCACACAGAATCCATGCTTTCCAACTCTATAATTGCTTCTTGTTATTAATTTAATTTTGTTTGTTTCTTACTAACAAGGCAATCCCACCTGCTCTGCCTGTCCTTATGATAGGACATGCACCCTTGAATATTTCTTTGCAGCCACACCGTTATGATAACCACAACATAATACCTGCCAATTTCAATCTCCGCTATAAGCGGATTTACCTTGTCACGTATACTGTGTGTAACACAGAAAATAAATTATTTTTAATTTATGCTATTTAAACGATACCCTGATTCTCCCTCTATTTGTTTCCAAAAGTCAAAATTGCACTTGTACAGCCCAATGATATGCATCACTTGATTTTCAAGCTGCAAAACGTTTTGGTGTCTTTTTTGTGAGATTAGTTCAATTTATAGTTCCAAAGAAAACTGAAAAATATGGCCTCTTACAAAGCAGAGTATTTCTCCTTACTCGAGCCTTGTTTGTGGTGGACAGATTTTAGGAATCAAAATGGGACTTACTCAAAGACAGCCAAAAGCCAAACACTCTATGACTCTATATCATCTGTTCTTGTAGCAAAGGTATCTATATGGCTGGGGCAGTCTAGTTTCTGGTCAATGCTAACTCCCAGAATGTTGATAGTGGGGTATGCCAACGATGGTAATGCCATTGAAAGTCATTGAGAAACAGATTATCTCTTGTTTCAGATGGTCATTGCTGGCATTTGTCTGGCTGAATGTTACTCAGCAGTTATCAATCCTATCTTATCTAAGTCTTGCTGCATATGAATACAGACAGCTTCAGTATTTAGTGGAGTGCAAATGATATTGAACGTTCTGCATAGTGAATATCCCCATTTTGGATCGTATGATGGAAGTAAGATGATGCAATTGAAGGTGGTTCAGCCTAATGCACAGTCCTGAGTAACTCCTGCAATAATATCTCAGGGACTGGAATGACTTATTTCCAAAACCACAACAATCTTCCTTTACGCTTGGTATACTCCAACCAGCAAAAACTGTCCTCATAAATACTCATTTACTTGAATTTATTACAGCTTTTGGACATGATACTTGATCAAATGCTGACTTGATATTAAAAGCTGTCACTCTGAGCAGGTTACTGTTATGCAAGTGCTGGTTGATAGTACAGAGCTGAAAATGTGTTGCTGGAAAAGCGCAGCAGGTCAGACAGCATCCAAGGAGCAGGAGAATCAACATTTCGGGCATGAGCCCTTCACAACACTTTTCATCACTTTGCTGATGAGCAAGAGGACACTGATGGTGTGGTAACAGTCAGGTTGCATTTGTCCGAATAGGACAAAGCAGTGCAATTTTTCACATTGCTTAGTAGATGCCAATGGAACAGCTGTAGTGTAAGTTTGGTTAGGAGCACTGCTAATTCTAGAGCACGACCCTTCAGTACTGTTACCATAATATGCTTTCTTTATGAATCTTGCTAACAGTTGTGTATTAAGGCAGGACAAACAAATGTGGAATGCACCAAAAACATACTCAAGCTATATGCATCAAGGTCATGCCGATAAAGCAGTTATGCTGCTCAGGCTATGTCATTAACTGGATTAATTCAAGGAATGACAAGCAAATCAGGAAAAACAGAGAGAGATATGAAAACAAATCAAATAAGATAATATCAACTACTAGCAATTGGAAGATCTCACAGTTGATTATAGGAGCTGGTGAACAGTGATATCACACATTCTGAAAACCTTGCTACTAATATTGAGTGTTAAAATACCGAATAGTAAATAGCAACTTATCCAATGTGCAGAAGAGTTTGGCTGTTATAAAAAGCTTAAGAGTCATAACAGTCATTCAGAAAAAAATCTGCCAAAGTTGTGGTGGTGGCAGTTCCTTACCTCCAAACCAAGATGGCCCAAGTTCGAGGTCCCGCCTGAGGTATGTAATCTTTGAATGAGTTGTTGAGAAAATATCTACACAGTAAAGTTCCAGCAGGTCCCATGGTCCAGATGAAAGACCTTCCTTTACAACCATTTGAAAGACATAAATGAAAAACCTGGGCCCCACATTGTGGAATGAGCTAGGTGTAACACTGAGTAGTGGTTCTATCAAGACCTGCTCTAGCTCTCAATATTAGTGGAGATTTTCCAGACTGATTCTCCCCTGGGTTTGGCCACATTGATGCCACTGGTAACCATGGTGAGGTTATCAGAAAAACAAAGCAAAATTCCTTGATCTCAAAGTCAGAAATCCACCAAAAGGTAACATTTCTCATCTGTATTGCCAACTGCTTGACTGTCTGGTGGTCACTTATTTTCCCCTGTCTATTCACTCTTAAGTTGCTGGGAGACCACAAGTCTCTCAAACGTACAGCACTGACCTCAGCTCTGGTGAAAAGCTGAGTTAGGCTTCAGTAGAAATCACTGAGGAACTCCACCTGTCACAATACACATCTTATTCTTACATCTCATTTTCTACCTCCCAACCAACTGACATAAAATTTTACTTGCATTACTGTTTCTCTGAAAAAGCAATCATGGCAATTTGTACCTGAGTAAGTGACCATGGTGACTGATAGACTGATACAATAGCATTTGCCATCTCAGAGCTAACTCTGTTTAATTGCTGAATCTGTTTCTTCCAAACGATCAGGAGACCTTTCTTTGAACGATTCGCCTTTACCCCTCTGGAACCATCATTCTCCAAGTGCACAGATAATCCATTGTCCTCTCGAGCTTTCCTGGCAGAGAGAGCAAACATTTCATCAATGTCCTGTTCTGTAAATTCTATACAAATACTGTCACAAATAACATTATAACAAACAATATAACCTTTATAAAAATAATCATATTTTGCATTCCTGACAAAGAGCCACTGTGACTCACCCATTGAGATCATTGGTAATGATTCCATACAAAGTAGAAGAGAGTCAGCTGTACGTGTACTAAAAATCACTGAAACTAAATCTAAACAATCATTGAGTTACACTCACGTCAGAAGGGCATTCTCTTTAGGGGGCTGCACGGTGCAGGCAGCAGGTTATGGGGTTGATGACTCTTGGTAAGTCCCTGTGAATCTTGTCCAAGTCCAAAGTTCAGGTCCAAAGACTTTGGCAGATCAGTAGTTAGTCTATTGGAGGTTTAAACGTCCTGGGAAATTTTCATGTATCTCTAGCATAAGGAGAACTGCAGATTGCAGATGTGCGTCTCCCAAAGTGTGTGCCATCTCTGATCATCGAGAAACTGAAAGATTTTGGCCAATATCCCTAGTACTACATTTATGAACGTAGAACATTATAGCGCAGTACAGGCCCTTCGGCTCTCGATGTTGTGCCGACCTGTGAAACCAATCTGAAGCCTATCTAACCTACACGATTGCATTCTCGTTCATATGCCTATCCAATGATCATTTAAATGCCCTTAAAGGTGGTGAGTCTACCACTGTTGCAGGCAGTGCGTTCCATGCTCCACTATTGTGAGTAAAGAAACTACCTCTGATATCTGTCCTGTATCTATCACGTCTCAATTTAAAGCCATGCTCCCTTGTGTTAGTCAATGCCATCCAAGTAAAAAGGCTCTTACTGTCCACCCTATCTAACCCTCTTGTATATCTCAATTAAGTCACCACCTCAACCTTCTATCCAACAAAAACAGCCTCAAGTCCCTCAGTCTTCCTTCTCTCTAACGAAAAGAGAAACAAGTCTCTCAGACCTTTTCTCCATATCAAGGCAACATCCTAGCAAATCTCCTCTGAATCCTTACCAAGGCTTCCATATCCTTCCTATAATGAGGTGACCACAATTGTACACAATACTCCAAGTGCAGCCACACCAGAGTTTTGTACAGCTGCAGCACGACTTCATATTTCCGAAAGTGAATCCCTCTAATAATAAAACCTAGCACACCATAGGCCTTCTTAACAACCCTGTCAACCTGGGTGGCAACTTTCAGGAATCTGTGTACCTGGACACTTGAGATCTCTCAGCTCACCTACACATCAAGAATCTTACCATTAGCCCAGTACTCTACATTCCTGTTACTCCTTCCAAAGTGAATCAATTCACACTTTTCCGCATTAAACTCCATTTGCCACCTCTCAGCCCAGCTCTGCAGCATATCTAAGTCCCTCCGCAACCTACAGCATCCTTTGTCACTATCCACAATTCTACAGACCTTAGTGTCAACTGCAAATTTATTAACCCATCTTTCTATGCCCTCATCTAGGTAATTTATAAAAATGCCAAATAGTGGCCCCAAAACAGATCCTTGCCGTATACCATTAGTAAATGATCTCCAGGATGAATATTTCCCATCAACCATCACTCTCTGTCTTCTTTCAGCTAGCCAATTTCTGATCCAAACTGCTAAATCACCCTCAATCCAATGCCTCCGTATTTTGTGCAATAGCCTACCATGGGGAACCTTATCAAACGCCTTACTGAAATGTTAATTAACTGATCACAACCATTGGTTTTGCTTTTTGAGGAAGTTTTCAATGTGTTTTTTGTGGCACTCAGCAAATTAGAAAAACTCATCAGATAGACAATGTTACAAAGCAAATATCATAACTCCTGCTGTGGACTTTTTCATTTTGCCATCACGGCTATGACTAAATGGTACTGTCCAACCTTGCAGGAAACATTTCACTATCACATTCTATGCTAACATTAGGAAACTATACTATGATAGGGATTGAAATGGCACTGCTCAGCTAATTTTAAGGAATACAAAGATATTTGTTGCTGATTGAAGTTCTGGTTAAGCTCAAACGTACTTGAAAGGGGCCTCAGCTACAGCTTTGGTGAACATGCTGACATAATCTGCAAATTCCTTCCAATCCTCCAGTAATTGGAACTGAGTGCCAACAGACAGCTGCAAGTGCACTAGGGCCTGAGGGAAGAAAGAAAGTGAGTAAGACTCTGCACAGAAATTGTTTTAAATCAGGCAAAATGATAAAGAACAGAAAGGTTTTCAAATATATCTTTTCTACTTTCCTGCAAAATCTTTATTTCAGATGAAAAGTCCCCATTTAAATAATACTCTGCCATTCTTGTTTTTTCCTACTGAAATTGACAACTTCACACTTAATCCATGTTATATTGCAGCTGCACACATTTGCTCACTCATTCAACTTATCTGAACTGCCCTGAAGCTTCTTTTCATCTTCTTCACCACCCACCATCCCACCAAATTTTCTGCTGCCAACAAGCTTGGAAATATTGCACTTGATTTGCTCATCTAATTCTTTGGCTAACTTGTCTTAGTCAATCATTAGTAGCTATTTGACTCCAGAAAAAACTAATGATTGAAAACAGTATCCTCTCCTGACCCAGTTGAAAATTAATTTACAAATGTTTAAAGTTATCACTGGATAGCAATTAGGCCTGCTTCAGTTTTTTTAAAAGGAACAGATCGTCATTGGTCTCTAGTGAGTTAGCTAATCTCAGCAAGTACGGACACTACAACAGTTATCAAATTGGAGCCCAGATTATACATACATTTTGACATAGCAAAGCACTCAAAGGGCAAAATCAGACTGAACTAAGATGCATTCTATGGTTAAAACAGCCAACCAATAGTTCCCATAACAAGTGAGGTACTGATGGGAAATAAATATCCAATTAAAAACGTAATAACAGGACACTGCAAATTCTCACAGGATTATACAAAGTCAACATGGATTTATGAAAGGGATATCATATTTGAAAACACAGTAGAGTTTTAGATGATGTAACTAATAGAGTAGATGAGGGAGAACTAGTGGATGTCCAGTAGTTGGATCTTCAGAAAGCTTTTCATAATGTTCCACTTAAGAGCATGAAATATTTGATGGGCTTGGTGGCAATATGAGATGAGAAATTTCTCCACTCAAAGAGGGTGGTAAACCTGTGGAATTCTCTCTACCACAGAAGGTGGCTCTGGATGCCAACTCACTAAACATATTTAAGGAACAAATAGCTAAATAACTAGAAGCTAAAGGTATACGTGTATGGGGAAAGGAGATGAGAATGGTGTTGAGATAAAGGATCAGTCATCAGGGTGATTAGCTGTGTGGGCTCACTGAATCAAACAACCCATCCTTTTTGTATGTTTCTGCATGTCACAAAAAATCAAAAGATACTGGAAACACTGAGTAAATCAGGTAGAATCTTTGTGGAGATAATAGGATAAGTTAAAGATGAAGAATGAATACCCAGTTCTGCTGTGCTTGCCACAGATGGTGCCTAACCTACACCTGTTCCTTGAATTTTCTGTTGATCAACAGCCATAATTTTTTGATAGCATAATTGTGTAATCTTTGCTAAGCTGCCACATGGATACTTGGTAAAAACAAAGGAGCATTGTTTCCTTGAAGCCAGTGAAGACTCACTAATTCTACATCTGCTCGTGATATTAAAGGCAGATGTCGGTCACAGCTCTTTGCCTTTCTCTCTTTGTCTTGTTCTTCACTTGTCACTGTACGTTGGTGCTTCTTCTGTGACCGTTCTTTCTTCTGTGGCCTGCAAAACCCAAGTATAAAATCTTTATTTTTGACATCCTGTTTGTCTTGTTCTAGCTAGCAGCCTCCTATGTTGCATTCAGTTCCTAAAAGGTATCCCTGGGAATTCAATCATATGGTTAAAACAGTACAATATCTTCACCAGTTTACAGATAATATATACACAACCCACCAGAGGTCAATGAATAATCATTAGTAGTTTTGCTTCTTCCCAGCACAGGGCGCTGGGCCAATCAGATTTTAGTCACTACCTGCTGATATCTTCTCGTGTTATAATAGATCAGGTTTCAGCACAGGAGATGGTCATTTGGCCCACTGTTTATGTTAACTCTCTGCAAAAGCAATTCACCCAGTGTCACCCACCACCCCTTTAACCTGAAACCCTGCAAAATTTCTCTTCAATAATGATTCAATTCTCTTTTGAAAACCATGCTTGAATCAGTTATGTCTTTTTTTTAAAGAGAAATTGCTGGATTACAATACAATACATATCACACTTAATGTACAAGGTAATTAATATGTCCATATTTGGAATTGTAAAGCCCTGGCTCAGCTACTGTTAGCGCACAAGTGCATAGCCATGTCAGCATTTGACAGGTTTTGGCTTTACCACAGTTCCTGTACTCCAGTGCAGATGAGCATGCAGGTTTTGAAGTCAGTCATTTATAGGCTAGAGTAGGGAACAGATCTCAAAGAATGTCTCCTGATTCTCTTAAAATCATGTTTTAATCCCCATTAACCATATTAACTGTATAGTTCTACCCTTCACAAATACAGTCAATGTCTTCAATTTGAGCAGATGGCACTGAGCTGTAGCACAAAACACCTGCTGCAAGATAGCAAGATAAACAGCATCCAAGATAGCACTACAGAACAAAGTTCAGTGCATTTCTCACCTGAAATATCTTTCCAATTCCACAACAACAAAACAGGGAAATCTACTTGCACTTTTCTGGAGAATATCGAGAGCAAAGCTCTGTAATGTTGTATGGCCTTCGGTAGAAACACCTTGAACCTCCTAGGTAGGAAATTATAGGGAAGTGTGAGAGTTAAATAAGTAGCGGACATTTTAATCAGGTCAGTTAACTGTTTATCAGTTGACTGCTTAATTGTACTCAGGTGGTAGAATTCACTAGGGAGGCTATCTGTGCATAATTTATAGATTACACAGGAATACAGTACAAGCAAATAATGTGTTTTTTGGTTGGAGATATACAATATATAGATAACAGATTATAAGAATAGCATGCCTTTTATATCCACGGATCTTCCTGAAACAAATGAAGTGCCTCTGGGGGAGTTACTGTCATGATTTCAGTAATATAACAGCCTATTTGCACATGCCACGCTCTCGCAAACAAAAATGTCATAATGAATATAGGGCAACACGGTGGGACAGTGGTTTGCACTGCTGCCTCACAGCACCAGGGACCTGGGTTCGATCCCAGCCTCGGGTGACTGTCTGTGTACAGTATGCACGTTCTCCAAGTGTCTCTGTGGGTTTCCTCAGAGTATTCTGGTTTCCTCCCACAATCCAAAGATGTGCAGGTCAGGTGAACTGGCCATGCTAAATTGCCCACAGTGTTAGGTGCAATAGTCAGGGGTAAATTTAGGGTAGGGGAATGGGTCTGGGTGGGTTACACTTTGGAGGAGCGGTATGGGCTTGTTGGGCCAAAGGGCCTGTTCCCATACTGTAGAGAATTGAATTTAAAACAAATAATCTGTTTTTATGATGTAAATTGATGGATAAATATTAGCTGGGGGATAGCCTCCTTGTTATTCCATCAAATTGCACTGAGATCTTTTCTCTTCACCTCAAAGGGCAGATGAGATCTTGGTTTAACATTGCCTACGAAAGTGTACAAAAATAGGGTTTCAGTGTTCTATCCTTCACCACCAGGCTAGAATTTTGATAAGAGACCACTAATCATATTTTATTACAGTAATTTTAATGGCATTTTATGGCATGAAAGCAAAAACTGATAGCATTAGCTATAGTGTATGACGAGGTTACTGTTCTCCTAATGAAATTCTGTTTTTATTTAAACTGCGATTCGGTTAGCATTTTGGACAATGGATTCAGTAATTAGAACATTACAGCGCAGTATAGGCCCTTCGGCCTCGATGTTGGGCCGACCCGTGGTACCAATTTGAGGCCCATCTATCCTACACTATTCCATTTTCATCCATATGTTTATCCGATGAGCATTTAAAATGCCCTTAAAGTTGGCAAATCTACTACTGTTTAAAAATGTGTTGCTGGAAAAGCGCAGCAGGTCAGGCAGCATCAAAGGGACAGGAGAATCGATGTTTCGGTCATAAGCCCTTCTTCAGGAATGAGGAGGGTGTGCCAAGCAGGCTAAGATAAAAGGTAGGGAGGAGGGACTTGGGGGAGGGGAGTTGGGAATACGATAGGTGGAAGGAGGTTAAGGTGAGGGTGATAGACCAGAGAGGGGATGGGGGCGGAGAGGTCAGGAAGAAGATTGCAGGTCAAGAAGGCGGTGCTGAGTCTGAGGGTTGGGACTGAGAAAAGGTGGGGGGAGGGGAAATGAGAAAGCTGGAGAAATCTGAGTTCATCCCTTGTGGTTGGAGGATTCCTAGGCGGAAGATGAGGTGCTCTTCCTCCAGCCGTCGTGTTGCCATGGTCTCGCGATGGAAGAGGCCAAGGACCTGCATGTCCTTGGCAGAGTGGGAGGGGGAGTTAAAGGGGTGGGGTGGTAGGTGAGGACCAGTGGAGTTCTGTCCTCGTGGGTATTGGAGGGGCAGGGTTCAAGGGCGGAGGAGAGGGAAGTAGAGGAGATGCGGTGGAGAGCATCGTCAACCACGTCTGAGGGGAAATTGCGGTCTTTGAAGAAGGAGGCCATCTGGGTTGCTCGGTATTGGAATTGGTCCTCCTGGGAGCAAATGCAGTGAAGGCGAAGCAATTGGGAATATGGGATGGTGTTTTTATAGGGGGCAGGGTGGGAGGAGGTGTAATCTAGGTAGCTGTGGGAGTCGGTCGGTTTACAGTAAACATCCGTGTTGAGTCGGTCGTCCAAGATAGAAATGGAGAGGTCTAGGAAGGGAAGGGAGGAGTCTGAGACGGTCCAGGTGAATTTGAGGTCGGGGTGGAAGGTGTTAGCAAAGTGGATGAACTGTTCAACCTCCTCGTGGGAGCACGAGGTAGCACCGATACAGTCATCGATGTAGCGGAGGAAGAGGTGGGGGGTGGTGCCAGTGTAGCTGTGGAAGATGGACTGTTCCACATATCCTACGAAGAGGCAGGCGTAGCTGGGGCCCATGTGGGTGCCCATGGGTACTACTTTGGTTTGGAGGAAGTGGGAGGATTGGAAAGGGAAGTTGTTCAGAGTGAAGACCAGTTCAGTCAGTCAAAGGAGGGTGTCAGTGGAAGGGTACAGGTTGGTTCGGCGGGAAAGGAAGAAGCGGAGGGCTTTGAGGCCTTCGTGATGTTGGAGGCATTGCTCCTACTAGTGTCTGAGTAAAGGAACTACTTCTGACATCTGTCCTATATCCCTCACTTTTGGGAAGTGAAAAAGCAGCTATCATCATCTAAGGTGTTGGCCATTTAGATCCAAAGTGAGAGATACTGCTGACATGCGATGTCTCTCCGAAAAGTATCGGGGTAACGTTAACTCACCGATGGCCCAACAGAGAGTAATGCCTGATAGCATATGCTTCCCGGACTTGGGCTGATGCCGAATGCAAATTTGGCCAGATAGAGAAGGAAAGTTTGGCAGTCATCTTTGGTGTGAGGAAGTTCCATCAATATATTTAGGGATGGCAGCTTTCTTTACATTTTGTTTTGAAGTGCATTCTGATTTTTAAAGCTGCATCAGAGAAGGGAGTTAGAATGGGTTAGAAATTCTCTCTCCCAAAAAGGACTGAAACCTGAATTTGCTATTGCTGCAAGAGGCTGAGAGCAGGCTTCTTTTGTCATTGACTCAAGTGATGTTATGCTTCATTCACAACTGGTCAGCTGCTGATATACCACCCAAATGGCCTTTGTTCAGCTGTGAACCCAGCCAGAAAGTGTCAACAGGTCACACATCAAGACAGAAATTACAGCCTAACCCAATCTTCAGTCAGTGCTCACATATGTATTTGTTATCAGAAGTTATATGACCTGAGAGTGAGAAGCTGACTGTTTTTATCCCCTCCTTCCTAGCCTTAGAGACCCCTGACACATCAGCTGTCTTGATATAGAGCAGGTACAAAGCCCAAAATTTTGTTTCTTCATTAGGCCACCTTTGAAAGTTGCTACTAGCCCTTCTAACAGGAAATTACAGGAGATACCGGTGAATAAAGGTATAACTGGGCATGATTTTAAATGAGAGGGGTTTCTGTTTAAGGTAAAAATTACAAAGAAACTGATTCTAAATATTAAAACAATGAATTTTGGAAAACCACAAGCAACTTTACTTTGGGAAATATTTAGTGAAACCAGGTGTCAGAGGGCTGAAACACAAGAAGAAAATGTATACATTTATAATTTGCAATGTTACCTTTTTATAGTTGCAAACCATAGATACAAATTTTTCCAGTGGAATATGGATCAAAACATGAAGCTCCTCCACCCAGTCAGTCTTTTCATTCTGTTAAGATAGTTTCCGGGAGACATTTTTTACTTACAAAGAATAAAAGCAAGTTACATGTAATAGTCTTGCTACACAGATTGCATCAATACAGTAGTAATCACTATCAACAAACACATCGACCTGGACCCAATATACCGGCCACTGCAACGGACAGCTGGAACTGACAACTGGAAGTGGCAGAGACAAACCACTATAAATGCCGGAGAAAACAACATAGAAGCGCTTCACAGGAGGCTCCCAAGGACTGAGGATGTCACCTAGACAGGGGACGAAATGTCTGCAACGCAAATTTCCATCTCGGCGAACAGAACCACAACAGTAGTAATACACAGGCTATACACACATTATTGAAGAGTCATATCAGACTCAAAACTTTAATAGTGTTTCTCTCTCCATAGATACTGCCAGACTTGAGTTTCTCCAGCATTCTCTGTTTGGTTCAGATTTTCAGAATGCACTATACTTTGCCTTTATACATAAATTTCAACCATTCAATGAGGTTTTAATTTTCATTACCAAGAAATCAAACTAAAGTGCTGAAGCCACAGGACAAGCTGATAGTTAGGTTCAAAAGAATAAAAGAGAAGCACAAAATAATCTAAGTTTTAAAAGCCTGAAGATTGCAGGCAGTAAAGCCATGGAATAAGGAATCTTCAAGATCTCAACTTTGGGGGAAAATGGGATTAGGTCAATTGGAAAATGTGGAATGGAGAACTGAGGAGTCAAAATGGAGGTGATTGCAGGACTAGAAAAGGAAACTTCAGACCAATAACAGAAGTAATAAAAAATAATCAGGCAATAGTCCAAGGTCATTGAACATCCACGTGGGACTTGGTAGTGTCTAAGTAGTTGTGGTGGCCATTAAACTTGCATATTAAACCCCAGTCTTATTTTTGAAAGTGTAATTCCTGCAAGAGAACATATGATTTTGAGTAGATGTGAAGGTAAATCACAGAATCACAAAAATACTGCAATTTAGAAAGAGATCATTCAATCCATTGGGTCTGCAATGGCACGCTGAAAATTTTCACCTATTGTTAGTATCCTTTTCCTAAATCTCTGAAAACCATTTCTCTCCAAATAATCATCTAATGCCCTCTTGAATACCTAAATTGAACCCACAATTCCATCACACTTCCAGGCAGTTCAGTTGATAACATACAGCGAAAAGTTGTGGGGGGGATGGCGGTTTCTTTGCTAAATACTATAAAACTGTGCCCTCTGGTTTTAAACCTGAATATAAGTGGGAATGGTTTCTCCCCATCCTTTCCATCCAGACAACTCATGATTTTGAATACTTCTATCTCATCCCTTATGAGCCTACTCCTCTCCAAGGAAAGCAGTCCCAATTTCTCCAATCTTTTCTTATAACTGAAGAGTCTCATCCTAGAATTATTCTCGTAAACTTTCTCTGTACTCTTGCCAATATATTTGTATCCTTCCGATAGTTTAGGGGCCAGGAACTGTACACAATAATCCATTTGAAGTCTAACCAGTGTCTTATAGAAGTTCAAAAGTTGGAAGGTGGATTATAAATTTAAAGGAGATTAAGCAAAGGATGCTTTAAATTTGAACTTTTCCCAACAGGACATGACAATGAATGAGACCCCATAGGAATGTGCACTGGGTTCTACCTTCTGTTTATATCTACTTGAGATAACAGTTATACGATTTTTATATTGTGCTCCTTGGGATCTTAAGAAAACAAAGCAGATTAAAGCAGCACCTGGAGATACAGGATCAATAGATGCAAGATCAGAAATACACATGGAAGTGGTTAAAATGTGAAGTAATCTACCAAGGTGACCTCTAGCTAGATAATTAGTTAGATGAGGTATCAGCGGGTTTACGGTACCAGAATGGACAAACAATTGAAGGAGTCCTGACTGTTCCCTAAAAGGTCTAGCTCCCTGCCTGTTTGTTAGCCACAATGACCTGAGTCCTGGGCTGTATTAAGTAGCTTAAACAAAAGATTTGGAGCACAAGAGATGTGCAGATCAAGAGTGATTCTGATTGACCTTTCTCTTAAGATCATTAAGGGCTTCAACAACACAAAGAGGGGGGAAAAAAAGATGATTTGTGATGCTTGGACTAAACTCATTCAAAATGAGAAAGCCAAGCGTAATCAACTTGAGAAACAACATTCCTAAGGTGGAGTGAGGCTAGACATTGTTCCACATCTTCAAGAGGGTTTGAAGTCACATTTTTTTGGGAAACTATGAGATCACATAAGAAGGAAGAAGCCAGCTAAATGGGCTGGTGTATTCTCAGCCTTGTCTGATCACTTTTCAGTGCCACAGAGAAATCCTTGATAGAGGTTTCCTAATTTTGGTTCATAGTCTTTGTGGATTTTTTTGCTTTGTTTTCCCAAAATGGGGGGAAAGAAGGGAGATGCTATGAGGCTAGACTGGCAAAATTGAACAACTGTCTCAAAAACTTGCAATGCATCTCAGATCTAGGCACAGAGAAGATACCTTGCACACTGCCTCAATGAGTAAACACAATCCACAGGATGTTACACTTTAAACAGCCATATAGACCAGAAACTAACCTTCAGCACTGCAAGTTGAATGCACCTCTTATGTTGTAACTTTGCAGACCAAAATAATTCTACATTTAAGCCCTGGCTAGATGGAATTTTTTTTTTTTTTCTAGCTTAGACTACCCGATTCTATTTTGCTTTGATACCCATAGGCCTGTGAGTGGTAAGGAGGTAAAACCTGACCTTAATCCAAAAGTTCACCAGATGGTGCCTCTGTGGAGACCAAACCTCCCTGTCAAATACATTGCCATGTTGTAGATAAAGCATGCCCACCCACCTGAGGTAAGAAAGAGCTGCCTGTGCCCCTCAACTCTTCCTTACCACACATTTCTGCAGGCAGGAGTTAAGACGAGAGAAACAAGATTTCATGTACTTAATCTTTCTAATTGGGATATTCATAAGTCTCTATACAAGCAATAAACAATGTATGCTAAAGATCACAACACCTTCAAAATCACACTAGGCATTGCTAATATATATTAATGGGACACTGAAATTCCATGATTGAAAGGTGAAAGCATGCTTCTCACAAATCACAGCTGATGTTACACCTTATAGTTATTTGCATTTCTAATAGAAATGAAAGCTTGAATAAAAGTGAATGAGGGTAAGGCACTGTTCCATCAAACTTCCTTTACAAAACATTTAGCCTTAACTGGTTCATTAATCTTTGGGGAAGGGGAACTTGACATTCCAAATTGTTCGGGCCTACATTGATTCCAGTCCCACATTCCGCACTGATTCTATGCTTGCCAGGCTAATTATACATAGGTAATAACACTGCCTTGCTAGTGTTACACACATCCTGAGAATGGATGTTTCAAAAAGGCTGTTACATGCCTTTCAAATGCATGCCTTTCAAACTCTCAAATGCAGCATATCCTTTGAGTGGATTCACAATATGACTTTGTGTGATGTCTGTTGAGTGATGAGCACTGGGTGGGATACTCCATGCTTTTTGATTGGATATTGAAATAATAACAGGATTTTCAAAGGAAAGGAATCTCATCTCAATTTAATTTCACAAATGAAGATCCATGGAGTATCAATCAAGAACCCACACCTTTGGGGTTGGGGAGGTCGTGACATCATTATTTAACAAGAACCAAAACTAAAATAGTAGCATTTCACACCTTTCACATCCTTAGGGCATCTCCAAGTGATTCACAGCCAGTGAAGTACTTTGAAATACAATCACTCTTGTACAGAGTAAAACCCACAAACAGCAATCTGATAACATTATAATGAAAAACAGAAATAACTGGTGAAAGTCTGCAGATCTGGCAGCATTTGTAGGGAGAAAGCACAGTTCACACTCAAATACACTGACTGTTCTTCAGATCTGATAGTAGTTAGTAAAGGATGGAATTTATGCTCCTGGGAAATTTGAGGCGGGAGGGGGCGAAGAGGAGGAAATGGGGGGAAATGAGTGAACAGATAAGTGCGGACACAGCGCATGCAGAGAAAGAAAGCTAAGCAGACAAAAGGGATGTTTGACAGTAAGCATGGATGGGAGAAAAGCTCAAAATGGGGACAATGAGTAGGTGAAATAGGTTGGCTGAAAGCAGCTTTGTCATGACAGGTCCTAAGGTGTAGGGATGGTTAAATGTTATGGAAGATGTTGCTCAGGCTCTAAAATTATTGAGCTCAATATTAAGTCCTGAAATCTGCAAGATCCTCAAGCGGATGATGAGATACTGTTCTTCTAGCTTGCAATCAATAGCCTCGCTAGAGCACTGCCACAAGCCTGAGACAGAATAGTTTTCCAGAGAGCACAGTGGTGCATTGAAGTGTCCGACAACTAGAAGCATGGGATTATTCTTATTAACAAAATATATGTGCTCTGCAAAGTAGTCACCTAATCTACGTTCATGGAAAGTTTTTTTGCTAGACTGCCTGTTTGTAGCCATTTTTTAGTCATGCATAGTACTGCTTTTGTCTTGGTTTGGCCCTTTGCCCTTAGGTGGCCTTAGTTATGAGAAATTCTGCTTTTCCCATATAACTCATGAACTGCTTATCTGGCGACACATGCTAATCAGTGTGCAAATGCAATGTGTGTTGATTCAAGGACTGTTGAACAATAACTTTGTATAGCTTTGGCAAGACCTCAGCTTTGTCTGGTGTATGTTCATATAGGCCACCTAGCAACTATCTTGTGATTCTGTGTCTGATTTAACTGTCAGCTCACCGTTTTATATAAACCGTTGTATTTTGTAATGTTTTGAAGTTACACCGATCCATTTCTTATGGACAGGTCTGCTTCTCATGGTGCCATGTAATAAATTTTGTCAATGCTCAAGGTCTGAGTCTGGAGAATTTCTGGCGTTAGTCAGCAGGAGCCCTTACTTACAAGATCCTGAGTAAACCTAAAGTATTCTTTTCATAAAGCGGTTGCCTGCGTGATCCTAACCTAAGTCGACAGGCTGATCCCAAGTTCGAGAAAGACACTGAGCCAAGACAGGACTGGAAAGGCCGCTGCCGTAGGACAGAAATCATTTTAAGATGACTTTGAGGGATTGACAGTGACGCCAGTCTTTGTATTGTTTGTTTTTGTGTGTGTTTTAAAATTCATTTCTCCACAGATCATAGATCCACGCTTTGGAACTGAGAAAGCAACGATGGAGTCAATGACTTCAAAAGTGTAAGAAAGATGGGCCAGACCTGGGGATAAGTAATCATGTCCCACTGACAAGGATGACCCATGTCCATTTCTCCCCTCGAAAAAAGACACAGAAACGCCACGGTAAAAATGTTTGATGCAAAAGTAAGGTAGGAGACCCTACTGGTTGCCAGTCAGAAATAACTTAAGGATGTACTCAATTGGGCTATAAAGGCAGAAAATAACCAAAGGATTATTAAGGAACTAGCTGCAATTGTTGCAGGGAATACACATAGACAGACTTACAGCAGATAAATGTAAAGTAGTTGCAAAAGGCCATCAGCCCCCTAAAAATAAAGATCACAGTCAGCCGTCCGACAACCTTTCATCCTCTGGGTCCCCACCTTCTGCCCCACCAGCCTATATCCCTCAGTATCCTAAAGTTGACTCAAAAAGTTCCCAGACCACACAGAAGTTTCATTAACCTCTTTGTTTAGCTTAGGAACCTCCATGTATAGCATAAAAGCAGTACAGTTTACAGCCCTCATATCTGTCAACCCATACGTTTCACATGAGTCATGAACAGATAAGCAGTGCAATTAAGAGGACATTAATATTGAATAAAGGTAGCAGCCCAAAACCCAGCTGCAGCAGTCTGTGCAGACAGACACATTTTAAAATTTATGGTACATCATTGTTTCAGCCAAACTTTTAACTATTGCTTCCCCCTGAGGAGAACTTCCCAACAGGAGTTGGGAAGTACAGATTGGGAGCAAATGTTCTGCAGAAAGGGCACAACAGACATGTGGAAACTTTAAGGAGCAGTTGTTGTGAGTGACGCATAAATTTGTTCCTCTGAGACAGGCAAGAAGGGGTAAGATTAAGGAGCCTTGGATGACAAGAACAGAGGAGCTTCTCGTCAAAAGGGAGAAGGCAGCTTAGGTAAGGTGGAAAAAGCAAGGATCTAGCACAGCTTCAGAGGTTTACAGGCTTACTAGAAAGGGGCTCAAAAATGGATTAAAGAGAGCCAGGAGGGGGCAAATAAAGGCTTGGCGGGAAGGATTAAGGAGAGCCCAAAGGCATTTGACTCATACATGAGAAATAAGAGAATGATCAGGGAGAAGGTATGGCCAATCAGGGATAGCATAGGGAACTTGTGCGTGGAGTCTGAGCAGATAGGGGAAGCCCTAAATGAGTTTTTTTGCCTCAGTTTTCACTAAGGAAAGGGACCTTGTTGTGAATTAGAACTTTGAGGAGCCAGGAAACTGGCTTGAACAGATCGAGATTGAGGAAGTTCATGTGCTGGAAATTTTGGCAAACATTAAGAGTGTTAAGTCCCCAGGGCCAGGCCAGTTTTATCCTAAGTTGCTCCGGGAAGCAAAAAAGGAGGTAGCTAAGCCGCTGGCAAAGATCTTTGCTTCCTCACTCTCCACGGGGGTCATACCAGAGGATTGAAGGGAGGCGAATGTTGTTCCTCTTTTCAAGAAGGGTAATAAGGAAATCCCTGGCAATTACAGATCAGTCAGTCTTACATCTGTGGTCAGCAAGGTTTTGGAAAGAATTCTGAGGGATAGGATTTATGACTATTTGGAAAAGCATAGCATGATTAAAAGCAGTCAGCCTGGCTTTGAGAGGGGCAGGTCATGCCTCACAAATCTTATTGAGTTCTTTGAGAAGGTGACGGGACGGGTAGACAAAGCAGTGGATGTGGTGCATATGGACTTCAGCAAAGCATCTGATAAGGTTCCCCACCGTAGGCTCATTCATAAAGTCAGGAGGTATGGGATAGAGGGAAATTTGGATCTCTGGATTCAGAATTGGTTGGCTGACAGAAGGCAGAGAGTGGTTGTAGATGGAAAGTTTTCTGCCTGGAGGTCAGTGGCGAGTGATGTCCTGCAGGGCGTCTGATCTTTGTAGTTTTTCTAAATGACTCGGGTGAAGAGGCGGGTTAGTAAATTTGCTGATGACACAAAGGTTCGAGGTGCCGTTAATAGTATCAAGGGCTTTTGCAGACTGCAGCGCAACATAGACAGGATGCAGAGCTCAGCTGAGAAATGGCAGATGGAGTTCAACCTGGATAAATGTGAAGTGATGCATTTTGGAAGGTCAAACTTCAATGCTGAATGTAAGATTAAAGACAGGATTCTTGGCAGTGTGGAGGCACAGAGGGATATTTGTGTTCAAGTGCACAGATCCCTCAAAGTTGCACCCAAGTGGATAGCGTTGTTAAGAAAGCTTATGTTGTTTTGGCTTTCATTAACAGGGGATTAAGTTTAAGAGCAGCAAGGTTTTGCTACAGCTCTACAAAACCCTGGTGAGACCACGCTTGGAATATTGTGTCCAGTTCTGGTCACTCTATTACAGGAAAGATGCAGAGGCTATGGAGAGGGTGCAAAGAATGCCTACCAGGATGCTGCCTGAACTGGAGGGCTTGTCTTACAAAGAGACGTTGACTAAGCTCGGATTTTTCTCTCTGGAGAGGAGGAAGACAGGTGACCTGATTGAAGTCTACAAGGTAATGAGAGGCATGGATACAGTCGATAGCCAGAGACTTTTCCCCAGAGCAGGACTGATTGCCACGAGGGGTCATAGTTTTAAGGTGTTAGGAGGAAGGTATAGAGGAGACGTCAGAGGTAGGTTCTTTACGTAGAGAGTTATGAATGGATGGAACGTATTGCCAGCGGTGGTGGTGGAAGCAGAGTCATGAGGGACATGGACAGCAGTGAATTAAGGGGTGTGTAGTTTAGGTTATTTTAGTTTAGATTAGGATTAATCCTCAGCACAACATCGTGGATCAAAGGGCCTACTCTGTGCTGGACTTTTCTATGTTCTAAAACCACTTTTCCAAAATAATTCCTCATTTTTCAATCACTGTTAACTAGGTATACCCAAGTTTGGGATGTGGAAGGTGTGATGGTGATTGGGTGTCATAAGACAACATCACCGACTTTTTGAGGAAAGTGTTTTCATCATGTATTAATGTTTCTCAGCATTTCAATCAGAGGGGCTTTTAATCAGTGTGGAATTGCCATGCTCTACCTGACTGTTTCTAATGAAGGATACAAATGTATTGGTTTAGTGATTTATGTGGTTACATTTTCTTCCGAAGGAATTTCAACCCCTGGATCCTGCAGATCCCGACTCCACGCAGATTGCCTGCTTAGGGCAGGAGATTTGTGTACGTTGTTTTCCCTCATCCAAAGATATAACCTTTACTTCGCAGACCCCATCATTCTCCCCCTCCTATGGTAGTCCCTTATTGCTCATCATTATGGGCACAGCACTCCAATGACACAGGTCTAGTCCTTTTGGCTCCACCTCATACGGTCACTGTGAAACATGGGACCGTCCTAACCTCTATTAGACAGTACAATATGTCACCAGCTGCCAAAGGTATAAAACCAGTTATTGATTCCCTCCTCCAGCGAGGCATCTTGGTGCCTACCACTAGCACCTGCAACTCCTATCCTCCCTATTCCTAAGCTAGGAAAACCAGGACCGTGGAGATTTGTGCAGGACTTGAGGGCAGTCAATGCCTCTGTTGTTCCCTGCTCCCCAGTGGTGCCTGACACCAATGCCATCCTTACTAGCCTCCCTGCTGCTGCCACTTGTTTCTTCTGTCATTGATCTCTATGCGACCTTTTTCTCCATTAAATTGTCACCAGATAGCCAGTCCCTTTTGGCTTTTACTTAGAGGCCACCAATATACATGGACATGGCTTCCCCAATGGTACACAGACAGCCCCCACTGTATATGCCTATGCAGTACACTGGACCATGAAAGATCTCCACCTGCCATGTAAAAACACCTTGGTTCAACATGCTGATGATTTCTTAGTGGCCTCCAATTCACCTGCCTACATGTATGACACTGTTGCAATGTTCTGCTGCCTGGCTCAGGATGGACATAAGGTCTCTGTTGAAAAGATGCAGCTCTGCCAAAAGACAGCACAATATTTGGGCCACAAGCTTTTGCACTGTCTCAAGATCGCATCGCAGCCATTGTTAAACTCTCTCCTCCCTGAATGTTCTTCCTTGCTTATTGTATCCCATGCATATGCTCCCTCTGATGTTGCCTAGGCAAACATTGAGGAGACTTAAGGGTTGGCTTGATTCTTTTATTTAGTGTCGCAGGTGGCCTCTCATTAAGCTTACCAAATTGCAGCTTCCCCAGGGAATGGGGGGGTAGACCTTCCAGATTTTAAGAGATATCAAATAAGCTCCCTATTATCCTTTGTGAACAATTGGGCTTGTCAGGATCCGAGGTCAATATGGCTGGATATTACGGCCTCCCAGGCAAAACGTCCCCTTATTAATTTGTTGTTTATGGATAAGATGAGCACAGTTACGGAGTTGTACAGAACAGAAATAGACCCTTCAGTCCAACTTGTACATGCTGACCGGATATCCCAACCTAATCTAGTCCGACTTGCCAGCACCAGGTCCATATCCCTCCAAACCATTCCTATTTAAAAACTCATCCAGATGTCTGTTAAATGTTGTAATTGTACCAGCCTCCACCACTTCCTCTGGCAGCTCATTCCATACACGTACCACCCTGTGTGTGAAAAGGTTGTCGCTTGGGTCTCTTTTATATCTTTCCCCTCTCACCCTAAACCTATGCCCTCTAGTTCTGGACTCTCCATCCCAGGGAAAAGACTTTGTCTATTTATCCTATCCATGCCCCTCATAATTTTGTAAACCTCTATAAGGTCACCCCTCAGTCTCCAATGCTCCATGGAAAACAGCCCCAGCTTATTCAACCTCTCACTACAGCTCAAATCCTCCAACCCTGGCAACATCCTTGTAAATCTTTTCTGAACCTTTTCAAATTTCACAGCATCCTTCCAATAGGAAGGAGACCAGAATTGCACGTAATATTCCAAAAGCTCCCTAACTAATGTCCTGTACAACCGTAACATGACCTCCCAAACTCCTGTACTCAATACTCTAACCTATAAAGGAGTGTCATTAATATAGTTAAAATGTGGAGAACAATCAACAAAGCGAGGGCAGTTTATATAAAACCTCCTTTAACACATCTGTAGTAATAATGCCAGGATTTTGGTCAGGGTTGATGGATTCTGGTTTTAGGTTATGGGTGTCCAGGGGAGTGTCTTGTCTGGGAGACTTATTTGAGGAGCAGGTCATGATGTCCACCAATTGCACTCTTAGCTACCTTCTCCCCAGCCGCACCCCCCCCCCCCCCCCCCCCCCCCCCCCCTCCCATTTATATCTCCACCCGAGGCTCCCAGCCTCATTCGTGATGAAGGGCTCCTGCCCAAAACATTGATTTTCCTGGTCCTCGGATGCTGCCTGACCTCCTGCACAACTCTAATCTTGACCATGTTCTTTGAACAGTTGAACTGCAAATATTAATTACCCAGCAGGGATCTCTTTCATTAAATTCAGATCAGGGACTTTATCCAGAAAATGACCACACTGCTGGTTGATCCTAAAAGGTCTGATGTAGAGAGGAGAGTGTTTCAGACGACTAGTACTCTCCCGATTAGCATCTTCAACCATTTACTGGGAGGTGGCGCCTCAAAAGATATTGAACGGCTGTGCAGGGTCTGGACACAAGAATTGGGAGTGGAGATCTCAGAGGTATGGGAGGACATTTGGGAGAAGATGAGAAAGATCTTAATAGTAGAACACAGGCTATGCAGTTTAAGGTTCTTCACAGGATCTATCTGGCACTCTTACCCATTGTTTGTGGTTGTGCCACAAGCTTTTCAAGTACTGGGAGTGCTATAGCAAGATTTTTGGAGGGAGTCCTGGGGGCCGAAGTCAAGGTAGATCTGGTATCTCTTCTCTTGGGCCTGCCGAATCTAAATTCTTTAGATGAGCATGGGAAGAAGCTGTTTAATATTCTTAAATATTGTGTGAGGGCGAACATTGATGAGTTGGATCTCGGAAAGTCCTCCGGGCCTGTCAGGACGGTATAGGTTAGTTACGGAACGTGTCCCCCTAGACTTCCTTACAGGTATGGTGCACCAGAAAATAGAACTTTTTTAATAAGACATGGTAGCCCCTTCTGGACCAAACAGAAACAGACTTGTCAGCTGTATTAATTAGGGCCATCGTTTAGCCATGAGACCTGGGTCTTATCGGCCGGGTGTTCTGAGAGGCAGAATCCCAAATAAAAACAGGTATGCTAACTGATGCTCCTGATGATGGAGGGCTTTGGTAGGGTTGCGCTGAGTGGCGTAATTTAAATAATTAGTTTAATTATTTATTGAAAAGTAGTATGGGTAATTATTTTGTTTTGTAAAGTAGAGTAGAAGTTAGTTTATTGTTATTATTGTTATGAAGATGTAGGTGTACTGTACCTTTAAGAGAGTTAAAAGCTAGCAGAACTACTTGACAGCACCAAGTATTGTCAATAAGGTAACAATCTAACACTAGGTTGAAAGCTAGATTAGCTGTGTTGCCTGGAAACATCAAAACAGATTTGAATTAGGCCAAATTGTCTAAAATATATCCTGAAAAATCACCAAACTCCAATCAAATTTGAATTTATATGCTGGCTTTTAAGATTGTCAATGTTTTGGGGGTATAAGACCAGGGAAAATTAAACAGTTGAGGGAAGAACTGCCACGCCACCAGCATGGTGAGACTGCGGCACGGTGGCACAGTGGTTAGCACTGCTGCCTCACAGCGCCAGAGACCCGGGTTCAATTCCCGCCTCAGGCGACTGACTGTGTGGAGTTTGCACGTTCTCCCCGTGTCTGCGTGGGTTTCCTCCAGGTGCTCCGGTTTCCTCCCACACTCCAAAGATGTGCAGGTCAGGTGAATTGGCCATGCTAAATTGCCCGTAGTGTTAGGTAAGGGGTAGATGTAGATGTAGATGTAGGGGTATGGGTGGGTTACGCTTCGGCGGGGCGGTGTGGACTTGTTGGGCCGAAGGGCCTGTTTCCACGCTGTAAGTAATCTAATCTAATCTAATATGGCCTACGTTAACATACACCAGACAAAGCTGAGGTCTTGCCAAAATTATGCATTAATGAGCTATTGTTCAACTGGCCTTAAATCAATGCACACTACATTCGCATGCTAATTAGCATGTGTCTACAGATAAACAGTTCATGAGTTATATGCTCTCTTAATAGCTCTCCATGACCTGTGAAGCATAATCCCTAAGAAGAAGAAGAAAAGAAAACACAGCAAGTTCCAAATAAAAGATTCGACAACTGGCTGGTTTTAAAAACTTGAATTTTTGGTAAATCTTAATCGGGGTTTTATCAGACTAGTATTGTTGAAGGGGAAGGTAAAAGACAGTTAGAGAAATTAGTAAATAGTTGTTAGTTAATTATTCTCTGTTATACTTTAAGAAATAAAGCTGTTACTTTCACTTTAAATAGTTTTGGCCTCTCAAATTTTCACAGATTACTGCATGGGATAAACCTTTTCTGTGTTGCTGGTTTAAATTAAGCAGGAAGGTTTACCTCATGTCATAACATTATACTCTCAAATTGTTATTTTTCTTGTAATTTTGTAAAGAATCAAAATCTCTCTCAATAATATCAACTTGCTCTCCTCCCTTGTTTTTACCCACTTAATGGTAAGGTCCTAGGGAGTGTTGCTGAACAAAGAGACCTTGGAGTGTAAGTTCATAGGTCCTTGAAAGTGGAATCACATGCAGATAGGATAGTGAAGAAGGCATTTGGTATGCTTTCCTTTATTGGTCAGAGTATTGAGTACAGGAGTTGGGGGGTCATGTTGCGGCTGTACAGGACATTGGTTAGGCCACTGTTATGTGCAATTATGTGCAATTCTGGTCTCCTTCCTATCGGAAAGATGTTGTGAAACTTGAAAGGGTTCAGAAATGATTTACAAGGATGTCATCAGGGTTGGAGGATTTGAGCTACAGGGAGAGGCTGAACAGGTTGGGGCTGTTTTCCCTGGAGCATCGGAGGCTGAGGGGTGACCTAATAGAGGTTTACAAAATTACGAGGGACATGGATAGGGTAAATAGGCAAAGTCTTTTCCCTGGGGTTGGGGAGTCCAGAACTAGAGGGCATAGGTTTAGGGTGAGAGGGGAAAGATATAAAAGAGACCCAACGGGCAACTTTTTCACGCAGAGGGTGGTATGTGTATGGAATGAGCTGCCAGAGGAAGTGGTGGAGGCTGGTACAATTGGACCATTTAAGAGGCATTTGGATGGGTATATGAATAGGATGGGTTTGACAGGATATGGGCCAGGTGCTGGCAGGTGGGACTAGATTGGGTTGGGATATCTGGTCGGCATGGACAGCTTGGACCGAAGAGTCTGTTTCCATGCTGTACATCTCAATGACTTTATGACAGTGTTGCGCACACTTTGACTCGCTTTTACTACCCTCAGTCCCATTAACGTCCCAATTGGTTAAGATTCCCGTTGCAGAAATCCCTTACCCGAATACCGAGGAGTACCCTTTTGTTTCTGAGCCTCCACCACCGGATACTCCCCCAGGATCCGGCTACATTCCCCCTTTTGCAGATAATTCTGACCTGCTGCTTTGATCTTATGATCAAAAAGGAAGGATTGTGGAAGTTATTTTTGCTGGACTGCTTGTTTGCAGCCATCCTTTAGTCAGTCATGGTACTGCATTTGCCTTGGTTTTGCCCATTGCCCTAAGATAGCCTTAGCTCTGAGAAATTCTGCTTTTCCCACATAACTCATGAACTGTTTATCTGTAGACACATGCTAATCAGCATGCGAATGTAGTGTGCATTGATTCAAGGCCTGTTGAACAATAGCTCATTAATGCATAATTTTGGCAAGACCTCAGCTTTGTCTGCTGTATGTTAACGTAGGCCATCAGCAACTATCTTGAAGTCCTGTGACTGATTGAGCAACTATTAGCTCACCATTTTATGCACTATATCAACCCTCGTATTCTATAACACTTTGAAGTTACACCAATCTGTTCTTTATGGACAGGTGTGCTTCCCATGGTACCACGTAATAAACTTTGTCAATGCTTAAGGTCTGAGTCTGGAGAATTTCTTCAACAACATTTCATCTCCCCAGCGTACAGTTGACCACATAGAGCAGGGAGTACAGTAGACTAGACTGAATAAAGAGCTGCCAAATTGCAGCATCACTTGGAAGGTGTGTCTGAAGCCTTGGATAGCAAGGAGGAAGGAGTTAAGTGGGCAAGTGTTATGATTGCATGAGCAAATGCAGTGGGGCAACAGAGGAGGAGTGGACCAGGCTGTACCAGAGGGAACAGTCCCTACAAGATGATAACAAGGGAGGGGAATGCAGATGTAGTGGTGGCCCCTCACTGGAGGTGGCTCAGCACACTAGCCCCAACATCTACTATCAGCATAAATACCACCTTTTCTTGGCAACGATCAGTCATTGAAATTGAAATGTGAACTACCCTGTCTCACCACAGATCCTGGCAGACGTGCTGAGTTTCTTCAGCATTGAGTTTTTGTTTCAGACCTCAGATTTCAATGTTGGTTGAAGGATAAATGTTGGCCATATAGACAGGGAAAACTTTTCTGTTCCATCAGTAATATCCTAGGATCGATCACAGCCTGAGAGCACAAATTGTGCCACCAAAACCCTCAGTCCTGAAGGGAGCGTCAACAATTCAACTTTTCCAACCCCAGCCAACTTTCTTGAGAACAAAAGAATACCACATACCATCAGCTGCCCTGCAATACAAGCCTGTCTTCTCCTCCAAGTCACACTATGAGGAATAGTCTGATTTTCTATTATACACTTAACCTCCATTGTCTGTAGAGTGCTCAGCAGTTGTCCACCACCATCTACCTGAAGCAGCCCTGTGTAACAAAACAGATAATATATGACACACGTGAGTGGCAGCAACTGTAAGGCTTCCTAGTGTAGCACTGATGTATATATTTAAACCTTATATATTTAAGTCTTAGGAAGAGATTTCACCTTTCGAGTCAGAGGTAGGTATGGTATCAATTAGATCAGAAAATAAATGGGGACAAAAATCAAAAGATGTGTCTGTGTCTAACTCACAATTTTGGGACAGCCCTCAAGAACGCAGGCATATCTATATTGGATCCACTGTTCACAGCGATTAACAAAATTATGTTCAAAGCATCAAAGGTAGTAACTGGAATTTCAATAGTACTTCTAATATAGCAAAGTGCCCCAAAGAGATCACAGGGGATGAGGTAAAACTGACATGCAACAGGTATAATTTTAGGGAAAGTGAGGGAAGCGATATGTACTGACAGATTGAGATTTTTGAATACAAGAAATAACAGCAAGCTGCACAGATTAGAAAAATAATTCCATATGCAAAGATTTTATGATACCACACCTCAGCCAACAATGGTGAAATGGGAGTGAAGGTGGAAGGAGAATAAATGAACAATAATTTGGAGTTGCAAGGTTAGAAGTGCACTCAACTCACAATGGTTCACTGATAGAGGGTACAAACCAATGAGTAGAAGGTATGGGCAAACAAGTTTGCAGAGGAATTGATGAATGAAGAAAAGGTTTTGAAATTAAATTCAGTGACTGACAGGCATGCATAGACACCAAGAAACATCTCATATCATGCAGATGACTGAAGTTTGAATTCATCTGACCTGATGTCGGAAGGGGTTCAAGAAACCAACCAGGTAATAATTGGAGAAGCCAAGCTAAGGAGTAAAAGCATGTATGTGGGATGATTAAAATGACTATGAATCCAGGAAAAGTAGAATGGGAGAACCTGTTCTCATTTGACAGAAGGATGAAGAAATGGAAATGATTTACAAGGATGTTGCCAGGGCTGCAGAATTTGAACTATAGGGAAAAGCTGAACAGGCTAGCACTGTTTTTCCTGGCATTTCGGAGGCTGAGGGGTGACCTTAAAGGTTTATAAAATAATGAGGTGCATGGCTAGGGTAAATAGATAGGGATGGAGGAGTCCATAATTACAAGGCATAGATTTAGGTAGAGGGGAAAAGATATAAAACAGACCTCAGGGGCAACTTTTTCATGCAGAGGGTGGTGCATGCATGGAATGAGCTGCCAGAGGAAATGGTGGAGGCTAGTACAATTACAATATTTAAAAGGGGTGGCACAGCAGCTCAGTGGTTAGCACTGCAGCCTCACAGCACCAGAGACCCAGATTTAGGTTCTGCTTCAATAAATGTCATAATTGCTTTCTCATTACCTCCAAATGCTTTTAAAACACTCACCTGGATCAATGCAGACTAGCATGTGTTTGAGACATTCCCCTGGCCTGAACATTTTCTCAATCTCAGCTAACTCCTTTCTCATCATTTTTTCCTCTTCTTTCTGCTGCCGAATATTTTCTTTTTCTGCTCGCCGTTGCTCTCTTTCTTGCTGCTTTCTCAGTGCCTCTGATCGAGCATTTTCTATTTCTGCTACATTCCTTTTCAGTTTTTTCTGTGGATGGGATAAATCTGATGCTGTTTTTGTAGAAGATGGTGCATTCCTACCACGCAGTTGAGCTGAATTTGAATCTGGAATATGTGATGTTGTTGGTTGCCACACACGCGCTTCATCTCCCTCATCTGAATCTGAAATGTCCCATGTACGATGTGAAGGAAAAGCTTTCCGTCTAATATAAACAGTTTCTGTGCCTTGGCCTTCACTGTGCTGAGCAATTTCCGTCTCCTTAATTTCAGAATCACCTTGGCTAAGTTGAGGATTACTGGGAATTGAAGCCTCAACAGGAGAGTTAGGGTTGGAATTTTCTTGACTAGATTTACAAGTTGAGTGGTCAGAATTCACATTTTGGTTTCTAGTAAGCTTTCTTTTCAGTCTCTCTGCTAGAGGGATAATAAGATCCTCATCACAATCACTCTCACTACTCACAATTGTTACCACTTCTTTAGGCAAGCATTTAACAGAGTGGCTAAGATTTGTCTGAGAACAGCCAGTTTTGGACAATGGATGGTCACAATTTTCAGAGTCTGAACCTTCTATAACAATTGAGTTTGTATGTTCTGGAGCTCTGTGCTTGAAATCAAATGCACCATCAAAGGTTGTGTGGTTTCGAAGGCCAGTAAAGCTGAAAACTGGCAGCTCAAATGAATCGTTATTTAAATCTGTGTCACTAGTTTCTTCTTCCATCGTTAAACCATAGCATCCCCATTAACTCCAAGCTGTCGTACCTCAAATAGAAAAAAAAACAGCAACATAAATATAGAAATTTACACAATTCCTGATGGGTTTTGTGCTGCTCAAGGTGAAAAAATGATTTGGTACAAGACAACAGAATATATACATAAAATAATAACAATAGAATACAGGCACCAATCATCAGTATCAGCAACATCCAGCACATATTAGAAATACAATAATGTGCTCTCTATATTCTAACCCAGCAATCGCCTCAGCCTCCACACATGACCAATGGCAGTAAACTTTTCCCTTTGCCATGAGAACAGTCGCATGGACTTTCTGCCATTTAATTCCACCAAACAAGTTTTCAATCACAATCCAGGTAACCAAGAGTGGATTGATCCTGTTCTAAACACTAAAAACAGTACTGATGGCAAGCTGAAAGGAAGCTGTGAGGATATTTAATATGGAAGGTGCAGTATTACATTGGAAATTACAAAAAGGGTACTAGAATCAATTTATCTTGCTTTTTTTATGTAAAGAAATAAAAAATATGTATATTATAACCAGAAGAAATTTTTCTGGGCTTCACTAATAGTTTTTTGATCAAGAAATATTGTGATGATGAAATGGTTTATCAAGACTTACGCAAATCTCAGAGAAGGTAACATCTCAGATACTATAATTACTTCCAGTGGCACGACCTACAGGAGATCTGTCAAGGCGCTCATCTTTTGGTTTGTCAACTGGTAGCAATTCTGCTTCCTCCTCAAATTCATTGCCTTGATGCTGTTTAAAAGGCTGACCTTTACCCATTCCTTTGACTGCCCAACTGTTTTCCTCTCTCACTGGGCTCCATCTCCACCTATCACTTACTCTTCTCTTCCCTCCCCATCCATATCTCAACTTTTTTCTAGCTAAGACCAATTCTAAAGAATGGTCACAGGACCTAAAATGTTAACTCTGCTTTCTCTCCACAGATGTTGCCAGATCTGCTGCGTTTTTCAAACACTGTGTTTTGTTTCAAAATTGTTTCTTTGTTTTCAAAGAAGTCCTCAACTGAAAACCTTCAGTCATTCCTTCTCCCAGTCCCAGCTACGTCAGGATTAATCTTCCAGATTAGTTAAGAGACAGCTAGTTAGTTAGGCGGCACAGTGTCTCGCAGTGCCAGGGACCCGGGTTCGATTCCAACCTCAGGTTACTGTCTGCGTGGAGTTTGCACATTCTCCCAGTGTCTGCGTGGGTTTCCTCCAGGTGCTCCGGCTTCCTCCCACAATCCAAAGATGTGCAGGTCAGATGAATTGGCCATGCTAAATTGCCCATAATGTTAGGTGCCTTAGTTAGGGGTAAATATAGGGTAGGGGAATGGGTCTGGGTGGGTTATTCTTCAGAGGGTCGGTGTGGACTTGTTGGGCTGAAGGGTCTGTTTCCATACTGTAGGGAATCTAATAAAGACATATCTCATGGCAATCTTTGACCTGAAACTGGAAGCAATACTCCATAAAGTCATACAGCACAGAAACAGACCCTTTGGTACAACACACTCATGCCGACCAGACACCTCAATCTGACTCAGTCCCATTTGCCAGTATTTGGCCCATATCCCTCTAAATCTTCCCATTCATATACTCATTCGGATTCCTTTCAAATATAATTCTACCCATCTCCACCACTTCCTCTGGGAGACATTACTTTCTTTGTACACACTGCTAAAATTTTTATTCTCTCTGTCAAAATCTCTGAAAACATGCCCATTGTCAAGACAGCTGTTCTTGCCTTTGTTTTAAGGTGTGAACAGTTTACACTCTGCTCCCAGCAAGACTCACCCTGGGCTTTCTGATAACATTCACACAACATCAGGTTATAGTCCAACACTTTTATTTGTAAGTATAAGATATGAAGCGCTGCTCCTTCATCAATAAGCTAGTGGAGTAGGATCATAGGACACAGACTTTATAGCAAAAGACCACACTGTCACACACTGATGCGATACATTGAACAAACTTAGATTGCTGTTAAGTCTTTCATCTTTTACATTGGGTTGCAGGTTTCGATTCATTAATGTGTAACTTCCAGAATTTCTTCTAAGTCATGTTCCCGAGATAACTTAAGATTTTATTAAAAAAAGTGACATCTCAGCTCAGACAATGCATTAAAGATATTGACTGCTTATAGATTGGACGCTTTTTGAACAAAATAGAATGCATCTGCAAATGCAAATTCACTCCATAGACTTATATATGTGTGTGTGTGCGCACGCACGCATGACAGAGAGACTGTGTGAGCGTAAGCGTGTGTGTATATGTGTGTTTTTAGGTTTGTTCAATATATCGCATCAGTGTATGATACTATGAACTTTTGCTATAAATTCTGTGTCCTATGATCCTGCTCCACTAGCTACCTGACAAAGGAGCAGCGCTCCAAAAGCTTCCACTTCCAAATAAAACCTGTTGGACCAAACATGGTGTTATGATTTTTAACTTTGTCCACCCCAGTTCAACACAACATGTCCATATCATTTCTGATAACAAGCATTCTGGCTGTTGAACAGAAGTTTGAACAAGGCCTGTGACGAGTGGAGCGTCACAAGGATCGGTGCTGGGTCCTCTACTCTTTGTCATTTACATAAATGATTTGGATGCAAGCATAAGAGGTACAGTTAGTAAGTTTGCAGATGACACCAAAATTGGAGGTGTAGTGGACAGCGAAGAGGGTTACCTCAGATTACAACAGGATCTGGACCAGATGGGTCAATGGGCTGAGAAGTGGCTGATGGAGTTTAATTCAGATAAATGCGAGGTGCTGCATTTTGGGAAAGCAAATCTTAGCAGGACTTCTACACTTAATGGTAAGGTCCTAGGGAGTGTTGCTGAACAAAGAAACCTTGGAATGCAGGTTCATAGGTCCTTGAAAGTGGAGTCGCAGGTAGATAGGATAGTGAAGAAGGCGTTTAGTATGCTTTCCTTTATTGGTCAGAGTATTGAGTACAGGGGTTGGGAGGTCATGTTGCGGCTGTATAGGACATTGGTTAGGCCACGTTTGGAATATTGCATGCAATTCTGATCTCCTTCCTATCGGAAAGATGTTGTGAAACTTGAAAGAGTTCAGAAAAGATTTACAAGGATGCTACCAGGGTTGGAAGATTTGAGCTTTAGGGAGCGGTTGAATAAGCTGGGGCTGTTTTCCATGGAGCGTCGGAGACTGAGGGGTGACCTTATAGAGGTTTACAAAATTATGATGGGCATGGATAGGATAAATAGGCAAAGTCTTTTCCCTGGGGTTGGGGAGTCCAGAACTAGAGGGCATAGGTTTAGGATGAGAGGGGAAAGATATGAGAGACCTAAGGGGCAACTTTTTCACGCAGAGGGTGGTATGTGTATGGAATGAGCTGCCAGAGGATGTGGTGGAGGCTGGTACAATTGCAACATTTAAGAAGGATTTGGATGGGTATATGAATAGGAAGGGTTTGGAGGGATATGGGCCGGGTGCTGGCATGTGGGACTAGATTGGGTTGGGATATCTGGTCAGCATGGACGTGTTGGACCGAAGGGTCTGTTTCCATGCTGTACATCTCTATGACTCTAAGATACATAATTCTGTTCAACCCCAAATTTACCCTTGCCTTAAAGATATAGTCAATCCACAACAATCTTATAAAACCCTACTTTGTAATATTCTGTAAAGTTTCTATATCCAAGTACTTTCCTAATTCTCTTTGAAAAGTAGTGATTCTTGTATTGACGCCTGGAGTACCTTATTTTACACCTTCGGTCCAAAAAACTATATTCTGTACTAATCCATTCCTGGTCATTCAGCTTATTTCCATCATTTTATTCCATGGGCATCAAGGTATTTCACATTTGCGCTACTCTTGTCATACGCTTTCGGAAGTCAATGTACAGCAACCACATCAAACCTCCTGCGAGCTTAGTAAAAACTCAAGCGAGTTAGTTTAAACACAATTAGGCTTTAACTACTGTGTGTGGAATTGTGCCTGGCACAAAGCAAGATGATTACAGCACTGAACGTACTAGTTTTATTATGTTAAAAAGATGTTGCATCAATCAATAAACCGTGGAGGTACCTGCACTGATTAGTTTGCACTGCGCTCTGAATCGCCGAAAATAAAAATAAATGCTACATTTCTATATCGTGAAAAGATTACAACAACGTGCACCCTGGATGACTTTGGGAAACTGACAGATGAACATCAGCTACAAAGTGATCCTACCTCGCGCGCCAGCAACCACAGCTTCAAACTCCCAATTTGATTCATTAAGCGCGCGAACTTCAGCAGGATCTCGAGCGCGGGAACAGTTGGAGAGGCGGGAGAATGGAGGGGAGGGATGTGGGGGTGAGAAGCACTGGGAGGGGGGGAAAGGGGATGGGGATAGACAATTGAAAGGGGGGAGCTGTATCGTAGAGACACCGCGCACGCGCGAGCCGCTCCAAATAGCCTCCACCACACTAACCCCGCCCACCAGTCACTCATTGGATGGGAATCTGTTTCCCGAACCAATCAGCTTGGTCCTAATAGCAATGGAGGTCTGGTGTGATGGACAGCCAGTTGAGCCAATCGAAAATCCGTATTAATTCAGCACCCAAAGGCCGGGAAGCAGATTAAAAGCAGGAAATAAAAATAAGTCCCCCAGAAACAAAGGTTTCGGAGTGTTTAGAGGTCTTTTGAAAACATGATGAGCATTTTGAACAAGAGATACCTAATCCTGTACATCGATCTTCAACATACTGGCTCCTACCTTCGATCAACTGTCAAAATGACACGTGCACAGTACGAAACCCCAACTGCCTCGCGCACGCGCAGTAACCCCCTCCCCCCAGTCTGGGCTTGAAAATGTCTCTTTTTGCTGTGGTGGGGAGGAAAGGTAATCCTCACGAAATATCTATTGTTCTGCAAAATGTAGAAGGAGGTTCATAGGAATTGCGCGGTTAGTGCGGCCTTTAACCTTGTTGCTGCATCCAGGAGCCTGTTCAGGTTAACCAGGTTCAGGGGTCAGGAAGATGGCGGCGTTCATTTCCTTGGTCAGAGCCTGTGCTCAAAGCGGTGAGTTAAAAATGTCTCCACGCCCTGTTCGTAGTTACAAGCTGCTTGCAGTTTTGTGTTAAAAATGCCTTATTTGCTTTAATTCCAAGAAAAAGTGTATTGTCACAAATCCTGAGGTGGTAAGACTGTGTTTCAGGGGGTAGTTGTGAAGGTGTGCTGGACGTTTCCTTGATCACAGTCAAAAAGTGTGGTGCTGGAAAAGCACAGCAGGTCTGGCAGCATCCGAGGAGCAGGAGAATTGACGTTTCGGGCATAAACCCTTAATCAGGGATGTGCCTGAAATGTCGACTCTCCTGCTCCTCGGATGCTGCCTTGGCCTGTCGTGCTTTTCCAGCGCCACACTGTTCGACTCTGATTTCCAGCATTTGTAGTCGCTGTTTCATTTATCAGTCGCAGCATAAATTATAACAGCAGGGAGGTCATGTTGGAGCTGTACAGAACTTTGTTACTATTTGGTCACTACATTATAGGAAGGATGTGTTCGTACAGGAGTGGATGCAGAGGAAATTTTACCAAGATATTGCTTGGGGTGGAGTGTCTTAGCTAATAAGAAAGGCTGGATAAACTTGCATTGTATTCTTTGGACAGAGAAGTCTTAGACATGGCCAGATTTGAGGTGTATAAGATTGTGAACAGAGTTGATCTTTTTAGTTAAAGGGTCGATAATAAGGCAGCATATGCTTAAGGTGAAAGGCAGGTTTAGAGGGAATTGGAGGAAAAATCTTTTCACTCAGTAGATGGTAGGAGTCTAGAATACACTGCCTGGGAGTAAAGTTGAGGTGGAATATTGCGATTTATTAAATTGTACTTAGATGAGCACTTGAAATGTTATAACATTCAAGGCTATGGGCCAAGTGGGACTAATGTCCATTTAGCATAGTTTCAATGGTAAAGACTCAATGGATAGAAGGGCCTCTTCTGCATTTGATTCTAGATTTGACACATGGTTATTAAGTGAAGGAATGATACTGAATTTAAAAAAAACTTTGGGGCGCATTTGTATATATTCTGATGATCTGTTATGGATGGCCAAAGGTGACCAGGCATATGAGCTTATAGCTGTACGTAAACGTTCTAAAATAGGATATTTTCCACTGAAATAAATGCAATTAACAAGAATCCACCAGCAGCTTGCATTTGTGTACTGTTTTCAGAGGAATAAATATGTTAAGCCATTTCACTTGTGAAAGTTGATAGGAGAACTGGTATTGAATCTTTACAGAGTGGCACGGTGGCTCAGTGGTTAGCACTGCTGCCTCACAGCACCAGGGTCCCAGATTCAATTCCAGCCTCAGGTGACTGTCTGTGTGGAGTTTGCACATTCTCCCCGTGTCTGCGTGGGTTTCCTCCCACAGTCCAAAGATGTGCGGGTCAGGTGGATATGGCCATGCCATATTAAGTGCCCATAATATTAGGTGCATTAGTCAGAGGGAAATAGGTCTGGGTGAGTTACTCCTCGGACGGTTGGTGTGGACTTGTTGGGCCAAAGGGCCTGCTTCCGCACTGAAGGGAATCTAATCTATCCATGTAACTGGTGTTCCTCACTCCTGGAACTATTCTCTTGACTCTATTCTGCATTCTCTGTCATGCTAATTTCCACTTCATCATTAGATTCCCAAAATCTCTTATCTATGCCTTTGTTATCTTTTGACCTGATTATGTTCAATTCTATCCTGGCAAACACCACACAGTATACACTCTTCAACCGTATACACATTCTCTCTCACTCTCTCTCTCACTCTCTCTCTCACTCTCTCTCTCACTCTCTCTCTCACTCTCTCTCTCACTCTCTCTCTCACTCTCTCTCTCACTCTCTCTCTCACTCTCTCTCTCACTCTCTCTCTCACTCTCTCTCTCACTCTCTCTCTCACTCTCTCTCTCACTCTCTCTCTCACTCTCTCTCTCACTCTCTCTCTCTCTCTCTCACTCTCACTCTCTCTCACTCTCTCTCACTCTCACTCTCACTCTCACTCTCACTCTCACTCTCACTCTCACTCTCACTCTCACTCTCACTCTCACTCTCACTCTCACTCTCACTCTCACTCTCACTCTCACTCTCTCTCTCTCTCTCTCTCTCTCTCTCTCCCACCACCTCCAAATCTGGCTTTTTCGGTATCCCTATTTAAATTGCTGTACTGTTGATGGCCATGCCATAAGCAGCCAAACACTTAATCTCTGGGATATCTCTCCCTAAAACTTCCTGCCTCTCTAACTTTTTTAAATGCAACCAAAAAGTTACTTCCTTCACCAAGCTTTAGATCATCTGCCCTGTATCTCCTTAAATTGATTTTTGTTTGGACAGGTTTCACTCCTGTTACTGTAAAAAGTTGGAATATGCTGTATGACATATCAAGTCATCTCCCATTTTCAATACGTCATCAATAATCTTTGATCTCCTTTCCATTTTCTTACCATGTTAAACAGCTTTTGATTCACTTAGAGGGTGCTCAATACTTCAACATAATCTGTGATCCAGAATTCACAATCCACCAAGTGAAGGATTTTTCATTTCAACTCTGTCTTGAAGGAGAATCAAGAAATGAACAAAAAAAAAACTGAATCTTGCAAAGGCCATGGGCTCTGACAACATTCTGGCAATAATACTGAAGATTTGTGGTCCAGAAGTTGTCACACTTGAACCAAGCTGTTCTAGTACAGCTTCAACAGTGGTAACTATTTGACAATGTATCAAAAAAAGTACAATTGCAACATTTAAGAGGCATTTGGATGGGTATATGAATAGGAAGGGTTTGGAGGGATATGTGCCGGGTGCTGGCAGGTGGGACAAGATTGGTTTGGGATATCTGGTCAGCATGGACGGGTTGGACCAAAAGGTCTGTTTCCATGCTGTACATCTCTATGACTCTATACATACAAAGGATAAATCCAACCTGGCCAACTACTGCCCCTTTAATCTACTGTTGATCATCAGTTCAGAGATGGAAAGTGTCATCAATAGTGCTATTAAGCAGTGCTTGCTTAACAATAAGATGCTCAGTTTGAGTTCCACTTGGATCACTCGGCTCCTGATCAAATTACAGCCTTCATCCAGACATCGACAAAAGAGTTGAACTCCAGAGGTGAGGTGAGAATGACTGTTGACCGAGTGTAGTATCAAGAAGGCCTGCCAAAACTAGTTTTGTATTTGGTGCAAAGGAAGATGGTTGTTGGAGGTCATTCATCTCAGTTTCACAAAATCACTGTAGGTGTTCCTCTGGGTACATCCTAGGCCCATCAATTTTCATGCACAAAATCAATACCATCCCTCCATCATAAGGTCAGCGCTGATGACTGCACAATGTTCAGCACTATTTGCACTAAGATGCAGACAGTGACCAGGGGTTTGAGCTGACAAGTAACACTAATGCAACACAAGTATTGACCCAGCCAGAAAAGGCCACATTTCCTAAATTCATAAAAGAAATAAATTCTTATACTGAGACTGCTGTTCCTAATTTGAGATTCATTGGCCAAGAAACACTCATTCACCATCGACCATATTAAATCCAATTAGAATCTGAAACCGCTTGAGATATTTTTAAAACATGGTACATAATTGTTGTCTAATTTCTATTTTACATCATGATAGACTTATGACTCAGTAATCTCAATTTTCTTTTTCCACTTCACCTAATACAGTTTCACAGGATCATCTTCTAGATACCTGTTTGTTAACATGCCTTCTCTTTTTAATATTCCCACAGGATTTTTGGCTTTTCCACAGTCAGCAGTTATTGTTGTGAGATGTGCATCCAAAAAGGCAGGTGGCAGTTCCAAAAATTTGGGTGGGAAGAGCCCAGGTCGGCGATATGGATGGAAGAAAGGCGATGGTATGATAATTTTAAATGCATCTGTTCAGACATTTATGATTCATCTCTGGTTGGTGGGACTTTGACTTTCCAGTCAAAGGCTGGAAGCACTCCACTGTGTGACTAGACTACTTGGTCAATGATCTAAATATTCTTGATCATTCTGTTCAGACATGTTATGTCATACTCTAGAGTAGGTAGGATTTAAACCTGAGCCTTTTAGGGACAATACCACTGTGCCCAAGAACCTTTTGAAAATGTAAACAGTGGAGGATGATGTAGTTCACCAAGGTGGGAAGTTGATTTACAGATGTATCATTCCCTGTCAAGGTGACATCTTCAGTGCTTTGCAGCCTCCTGTGAAGCTCTGCTGTGCTGTGTCTTCTGGAATTTATTTGGTTCCGTTTCTGCTGCTTCCAGTTGTTTGTCGTAGTGGTTGGTATATTGGGTCTAGGTATGATCCAAACTCAGACGACACATAGACATAGACTCAGGTACATAGACGACACTTTTGTTATCATTTGAGAGAACAGAAATCGATAACACACACCAGATCATCAACACCACACTCATAGGGATCCTATTTATGAGAGGAGGAATCCAACAATCAACTCCCATTCCTGGATGTGATGGTGCAAAGGACACAGAACAGTGAAAGCACCACAAAGGTGTACAGGAAAGCCACATACGCCAACCAGGGTCTGAATTACAAAGCAACCACCCAAACACACACAAGAAGCTGCATTAGGACCCTGTTCAAAAGTGCTACACCACACTGCAGCACTCCTGACGAATGAAGGGAAAAAGAACACCTCTACAGAGTCTTCGTCAAGAACGATATCCCCGCAACTTTACCTGCAGGTGCCTAACAGACAAGCAACATGATGAGGACATGCCACAACCTAACTCACTAGCCACTCTACCTTGTATAAAAAACATCTTGGAACTGATATCCAGACTTCTCTGACCAGTGGAATTCGTGACAGCCCATAACCCAACAGCCACGCTCAGACAACAACTCACCAGGACAAAAGACACAATACCCATCATGTGCAAGGCTAATGTAATTTACAAGATTCCATGCAAAGACTGCATGTAACACTATATAGAGCAGACAGGCAAAAAACTAACAATTAGCTTCCATGACCACCAACTAGCCACTAAACGCCACGACCAGCTGTCCCTTGTAGCCATACATACAGCTGACAGAGACCACAAATTCAACTGGGACAACACAATGATCATAGGACAAGTCAAACAGGACAGCCAGCAACCTCCTAGAGTCTGTGGATGAGTACCAGGCTTCTATCAACAAGCACATTGACCTAGACCCAATATACTGGCCACTACAACGAACAACTGGAACCAGCAACCAGAAGCAGCAGAAATGGAACCAAATAAATTCCAGAAGAGAGAGTGCAGCAGTGCTTCACAGGAAGTTCTGAAGCGCTGAAGATGTCACCTAGACAGGGGACAAAACATCTGCAAATCAACTTCCCAGCTCAGCAAACATGCCCATAACCATGACAATTGGCACCCAAGCTACAAATCTACACAAAACCTGAACAGAGGATGATTTTGATCCACCAATCTTTTGGTTATGGATTCAGCATGCTCCTGCTGCCCCACTCTGTTGCATGTTTAAAAAAGTTGTACTTTATGCCCAGCCAATTAACCAAAAATCAGCAAAGAAACAATGATATATACAGGCCTGAAAAGATAATATTTTTCCACAGATTAGATTTGCTACGGTGTGGAAACAGGTCCTTCGGCCCAACAAGTCCACACCGACCCTCCAAGGAGTGACCCATTTACCCTTGAACAACGTACCTAACACTATGGGCAATTAGCATGGCCAATTCACCTGACCTGCACATTTTTGGATTGTGGGAGGAAACCGGAGCACCCGGAGGAAACCCACGCAGACACTGGGAGAATGTGCAAACTCCACACACAGTCACCCAAAGTGGGAATCAAACCCGGGTCCCTGGCGCTGTGAGGCAGCAGTGCTAACCACTGAGCCACCGTGTTGCCCTAAGAAGCAAACCCATGGTTCTGCTTTTTTTCTTTTGGCTTTGAACATGCTGCAGCCTTGCAGTTGATCTATGTTGAATAACACTGCTTAATTAAGCAATGGGGATAGTAACTATACTCAAGTTTAAACCTCATACTTTTCAAGAGCTTAAAGATCACACTTCTAAGTTTGGTATCTTCGTGCAGTGCTTAAAGCATGACCATTGGGGGAACAACAGTCTACCAACCTCCAGTCTGGAAAAACAACTTGTTTTAAACCAAGTTGCTATTTACCCATGTACATTAGTTTTGTTATCCAGCCTATTTGTGATACTTTTTAAAGACTTTGTTAAGATCCATATCAACAACCCCCATCGCATTCTTCTTATTAAACTAGTTTCTAAAAATGTTATATTAATCAAGTTCACTCTATACTTTACAAATCTGCTCTTATCCTCCATAATTAATGAAACTCTCCCCAGTGCCTTAAAATTATTTTCCCCAGATTGTAGTTTATGACAATTTACACTCACTGATGTTAAACTAAAGGGGCTATAGCTGGGAAACGTAGAATGAATATGTAACCTAATCCAGATGGTTTGCTAAAGGAAGAAGAACGAAGGATTTGCCATAATCTTCCAATCTTCCCTAGTTATGGAATAGATACCAATTGATTGGCTAGTGAGAGATGTAACATCTTTATTTCAGAAACAATAAATGGACATTCCTAGTAATTATGGGTTGGGGAAGGTATTAGCTAAATTGGTGGAGGGGGAGGGGTTGGCAACATCAATAGGAAACAGGAATAAGGTGCATCAGAGAGTATGAGTTTTATATAATGCTAAAGACTGGAGAAATTATCAGATTAGATAAGAACGGATTTAAGATAGAATCTAAGAAGTACAAAGACTTCCATAATAATCATTCTTAGCCAAGTGCCAATAAATACTTGGCATAGTCCCAGCTCTACCAATTCCTCCTTCCTGGTTGGCCCAAGACTTATTAATCAAGTCTGTTCTTATGAACACATTGCAAGAATTCCTCCCCATCCTGAGTCTTTACGATAACATTAATTACCCTAATGTCAATTATGATAAAGTGCTCCAATATTACCATTTTGTAGTTCTTGCACATCTCTATCAGTTCCCTGCCAAATATGCCTATAGTGAAATATTTTATAACTGGATGTGAGGATACAATTTATCCACATATAAAATAACAGGAGAAGCAACAGTGGTTCAAGGGAAGACGATGTTTCTTGTCTCTGAACTCTCCATAGTTTGTTTCATTACTGCAGCACTGCTGTATCTCTCTCTGTCTCTCTCTTTCCACCTTCCAACCACCACAGAAAAAAACAGAGACATGTCTGATAAACTCTTTGCCTTTACTTCCATAGGGGATTTTGTTCGTATTGGAAACATTCTGGCAACGCAGCGCCTGATTCGCTGGCACCCAGGAGCCAATGTAAGTTAGTGCTGTATCTGAGGTAACCCTCTTCGCTGTCCACTACACCTCCAATTTTGGTGTCATCTGCAAACTTACTAACTGTACCTCTTATGCTTGCATCCAAATCATTTATGTAAATGACAAAAAGTAGAGGGCCCAGCACCGATCCTTGTGGCACTCCACTGGTCACAGGCCTCCAGTCTGAAAAACAACCCTCCACCACCACCCTCTGTCTTCTACCTTTGAGCTAGTTCTGTATCCAAATGGCTAGTTCTCCCTGTATTCTGCAAGATCTAACCTTGCTAATCAGTCTCCCATGGGGAACCTTGTCGAAAGCCTTACTGAAGTCCATATAGATCACACCTACCACTCTGCCCTCATTAATCTTCTTTGTTACTTCTTCAGAAAACTCAATTAAGTTTGTGAGACATGATTTCCCATGCACAAAGCCATGTTGACTATCCCGAATTAGTCCCTGCCTTTCCAAACACATGTACATCCTGTCCCTCAGGATTCCCTCCAACAACTTGCCCAACACTGAGGTCAGGCTCACCGGTCGAAAGTTCCCTGGCTTGTCCTTACCACCTTTCTTAAACATGGGCTGAGAAGTGGCAGATGGAGTTTAATTCAGATAAATGTGAGGTGCTGCATTTTGGGAAAGCAAATCTTAGCAGGACGTATTCACTTTATGGTAAGGTCCAAGGGAGTGTTGCTGAACAAAGGGACCTTGGAGTGCAAGTTCATAGCTCCTTGAAAGTGGAGTCGCAGGTAGATAGGATAGTGAAGAAGGCGTTTTGGTATGCTTTCCTTTATTGGTCAGAGTATTGAGTACAGGAGTTGGGAGGTCATGCTGCAGCTGTACAGGACATTGGTTAGGCCACTGTTGGAATAGAGCGTGCAATTCTGGCCTCCTTCCTATCGGAAAGATGTGAAACTTGAAAGGGTTCAGAAAAGACTTACAAGGATGTTGCCAGGGTTGGAGGATCTGAGCTACAGGGAGAGGCTGAACAGACTGGAGCTGTTTTCCCTGGAGCTTCGGAGGCTGAGGGGTGACAAAATTATGAGGGGCATGGATAGGATAAATAGGCAAAGTCTTTTCCCTGGGGTTTGGGAGTCCAGAACTATAGGGCATAGGTTTAGGGTGAGAGGGGAAAGATATAAAAGAGACCTAAGGAGCAACTTTTTCACGCAGAAGGTGGTACGTGTATGGAATGAGCTGCCAGAGGATGTGGTGGAGGCTGGTACAATTGCAACATTTAAGGATTTGGATGGGTATATGAATAGGAAGGGTTTTGAGGGATATGGGCCGAGTACTGGCAGGTGGGACTAGATTGGGTTGGTCGGCATTGACCGGTTGGACCGAAGGGTCTGTTTCCATGCTGTACATCTCTATGACTCTATGAACCTTCAGGACAAACTTAGAGTGAAGGATCAGATCTGTCATTTCTGAAGCATTTTAATTCACTTTTCATAGAAGTCATAGAAACCCTACAGCGCAAAAATGGGCCATTTGGCCTGACAAGTTGACACCAATCCTCCAAAGAATATCCCACCCAGACCCATTCCCCTGCCCTATTATTCTACATTTACCCTAACTGATGCACCTAACGTACACGTCCTGAACACTTTTTAAGTCAAGTATGTAGTGGACACTTATCAGAACGGTTCCAGGAGAGTCTTGAGTTATAAAGTTAGGTTGGATAATTTGAGTTTGTTTGGAGCAAAGTAGATTGAGGGGAAACTTAATAGATGTGTACAAGATTTGAATTTGGCTTGTGGTGGCACAATGGTTCGCACTACTGCTACAGAACACTATGGACCAGAGTTTGATTGCAGCCTTAGGTGACTGTGGTGTTTTGCATGTTCCCCCACGTCTTGGGGGTTTCCTCCAGGTGCTCCTGTTTACTCCCACAGCCCAAATATATGCTGTTCAGGTGAATTGTCCGTGCTAAAAAAGCTGATCGTAATGTCCAGGCATGTGCACTTCAGGTAGCTAGCCATGGTAAAAACCCCATTTGGGGTGTGGGTCTGGATCGAAAGGTCTTTGGAGGATCAGTGCAGACGTGATGGGCTAAATGGCCTCTTTTTGCACTTTAGAGAATAATATGGGGTAAACAAAAGCTATTCCTTTAGCAGATGGTACAAGGGTTAGTGATCACATTTTTTGTAAGGTTTTGGGAAAGAGATATAGGGTTATTGTGGGGAAGAACCTTTTTAATACAGCAAGTGATAAGACCTGAGTCATTATCTACATGGGTCATGGAACCAGACTTGGTAAAAGGGAAAGCAGATAGGCACTTGAAGGAAATAAACTTGCAGGACCAGGAGGAAATTGGACTGACCAGATCACTAGATAAGAGAATACAAGGAATTAATGAGCCAAATCACATCCCTTGTTGCAGTAATTATTTTGTTTTCAGATCTTTCCAGACACCAGATTTTTATTTGCCATTTTTCTGACTTTTTGTCTGTTGCAATCTTGAAAGCAGTCATTGTTAATGGGGTGGGAATCAAGGCGGGAGAGATACGTAACAATTGGAATGCTGTGTGGGATACTATTAACTCCAGTTAGAAGGAATTGCCCAGGAATGACCTGGAATGTGTGTGAAATTACTTAAATTGGAAACTAAGAAGAGAAGAACACATGGGACATTTTTGGAACCTGAGCACTCAGGATCACCTTAGTGGGCAAGGGCTTTTGCCCAAAATGTCAATTCTCCTGCTTCTTGGATGCTGCCTGACTTGCTGTGCTTTTCCAGCACTACTCTAATCTTGACTCTAATCTCCGGCATCTGCAGTACCTACTTGTGGGCGGCACGGTGGCACAGTGGTTAGCACTGCTGCCTCACAGCGCCTGAGACCCGGGTTCAATTCCCACCTCAGGCGTTTGGACGTTCTCCCCGTGTCTGCGTGGGTTTCCTCCGGGTGCTCCGGTTTCCTCCCACAGTCCTAAAGATGTGCAGGCCAGGTGAATTGGCCATGCTAAATTGCCCATAGTGTTAGGTAAGGGGTAAATGTAGATGTAGGGGTATGGGTGGGTTACACTTCGGCGGGGCGGTGTGGACTTGTTGGGCCAAAGGGCCTGTTTCCACACTGTAAGTAATCTAATCTAATCTAATTCTGCCAACCAAAAATCAGTTCATAGCATTAACAAGTGAAGCTGTCTGGATGCTGTATTAAAAGACCATGAGCTTGGTGAAGCAGATTGTTGATATTAGTGCAATGGTAATGTTACCAGAGTATTAATCCAGAAGTCTAGACTGATGTTTTGTAGACATGAGTTCGAATCTCACCAAAGACAGAAGAATTTGAATTCAAATAATTAATAAATTTGGATTAAAATGCTAGTCTCAGCAATGCTGACTATGAAATGACCAAATTGTAAAAAAAAGGAATTAGTTCAAGAATGTCCTTTTTTAAAAGAAATTTGCCATTTTGGCCTGCATTTCGCTGATTCTTAAGTGCCCTCTGAAAAGGCTTACAAAGCCACTCAGTTAAATCAAACCAGACTTGGGTGACTGCCTGTGTGGGGTTTGCACATTCTCCCTGTGTTTACATGGGTTTCCTGTGGGTGCTGCAGTTTTCCCACAATCCAAAGATGTGCAGCTTAGGTGGATTGGCCATGCTAAATGAGATTATGGGGTTGAGGACTGGGGGTCTGGGAGGAATGCTTTTTGCAGGGTTGGTGGAAACACGGTGGGCTAAATGGCCTCTTTCCCCACTGCAGGGATTCTGTGATTCACTATAGAAAAATTAACGAAGAAAGCCTGATAGACCACCTGGCTTTGACATTTGTTCAGTCGACTCAGCAAAGCCCTCTTCATCTGGATTTGTGTGCCAAAATTAGAAGAGCTGTTGCACAGACTAGTCAAATAACTGCCTAACAGAATCATACTCAGTGGATCATAACATCCAGATACTTCCATGACCATCCCTTGATATTTACCTGATCCATCATCTCAGCAGACCCAGCAGAGACTACAGTATAGTGGTATGTGTTTGGAAAGGAAAGACCCTGTAAGTCAACAATCATTTCATTACCCAGTCAAACCTCATTGCTGAAATACAGCCACAGAAACCTTCTAATTACTTCCACTTTCTGTCCTCCCTCAGCTGATGATTCAATACTCTGCCATCTTAAAAACCATCATGGAGAACTGAATGTAGCAGTACTGTACATCTACCAACAATATGGAAAACTGCCTAGATATTATCTCCTGTCCACCCAATTGAGAACAAATCTAATCAGCAATGTGATGTAACATGTTGCTGACAAAGCTACTACTCAACATTAACCTGTTCTCCAATGCTTAATTTGATTTCTTCCAGGACCACTCAGCTCCACATCTCATTTCTGCCTTGGTATAATCATGTACAAAAGACCTTAACCTTAGAGGTGAGGTGTAATTGATTGCCCTTGACATCATGGCACCAACATTAATTTTTAAAAAAGGGCTGCTAATATGAAGAGTGAGTAGGAGCTAACAGTGAGAGTACTAACTGAAAGAATATGCCTGAACCACCAGGTCATGTAGAACTTGAATAAGAATTGAGGGAGTTAGTTCTACTATGGACAGTGTAGCTCCCACAATCATTTAAAGGTGGAATGGGTCCCTCTTCAATGTTCTTGTGCTAGATTATGGGGCTGAAAGAAGTCAACTCTGATCCCCCATTACTAGTTTCAAAAGAAAAGAATTATAAATTTCTTCCTGTTTTTGCAATCTGCTTTGAGTAGTTTGGACTGTTTTGGGGATAGGTCTGCTTAAGGTCTTGCTTTAATGATGAACTAAGGGACTGCTGCACATTCAGAGGTGCAGTCTTTTGTATAGGACATTAAACTGATTCTCTGCCAGGCAGACCTAAGCAAACCTATGGCATTCTTCGAAGAAGTCCAATGTGGTTTTGGAGTCCCCTAACAAATATTTAACTCTTAAAACAGTAGCACTGAAAAGATAATCTTGTCATTTTTACAACAGGAACTTGTGTGTGTTGGTAGGTTTGTTTGCATTGAAATGCTCTCTTTGAATTTCAAATGTAATTGGTTATTAAGTGCTTTTTGACGTTCTGCAGACATGAAATATGTTGTTATACGTTCAGTGCCCTTACACATGAATATTTATGTGAATTGTTTTTATTGCAGGTAACAATTGGTCGGAATAACACTCTTGTCGCTCTTGAAGATGGTATTGTCCGTTATACTAAGGAGATCTATGTACCACCACCCCGCAGCTTAGAGACCATGAAAGTGATCTCTCGCCTTCCAAAGGGGGCACTCCTTTACAAGACATTTATCAATGTGGTCCCAAACAAGCAGGAAGGTTGTTTTAAACTGGTGGAAATGCTTTGATCTTGTGGAGCAACTTTTTTGTGCATAACACCTAGGGATGGAGCAAGTGAATGACAATGGATCTATTCTGTTAAGCTCCAAACAGCAGCTTATTTTGAATTCTATGAATTTCATGATAGACCCAAGGCACCCCCCTGAATTGACACTGGCTCCATCTGGTAATATTGAATGATTAACCTTGATGTTGTAACATTTAATTTCTTGATACTTCTGGCATTCTTTGCAAGCTGGTACAGGGCAGTGGGCATTGTATTTTGTGTTTTCGTTATAAGAGTTCTATTCGTGTCCTAAACCACTTTTGTGTGATGCTCTTATAATTTGAGTTGAATTGGTTTGTGTTTGTGTTATCTGAAAAGCCTTTGGAGAAGATACCAGCACACAATGTCTGTACATTTAGTAGAGATGTTATCAGCTTGTCTGCAAAATACATATTGTTTTTGCTAGTTTTCTTCATTTAGTAAAGTAATAACTTGGCTAGGGTACAGATCCCCTAGTAGTTGATATCCGAGAGTGTAGCTCTAAAGTCATCACTCTTCATTTGTGAACCTGCCAATGAGAATGTCATGGAATCTTACCATTCAAACTATCATGCTTATGCTGGGCCTTTGAAAGAATGTTACAATTAGTTGTACTGTCTGCTCTTCCCCCATATTCTTGCAAATGATCCTGTTATTTAATCAATCAGTGGGTTATTTGACCTTGCTAAGAGCAGATACACAAACCATCCCTCACTTAACATAAATGAGCTCACCTTTTTGGCCTGGTGGCATCAACATTTATCTTGGTCAGAATTTCCACTCCAATTTAACTTGGCACCTTCTAATCTTCACATAAATATTTCTTGTTCTCCAAATATAGGTGTTATAGTCTTTACTCAAAGAGTGAAATTGTATTTTATTCTATTCTTTTGCCTGATCTTTTCACCTGAAGGTAGATTAATGTTGAATTGCAGACATGTTAGCAAGTTTTGTGTACCTCATTACAATGTTCTTCACCAGTGAACCCAGCCTAGGTTTAGTAAGCTCTTCAATCTTGGATAGAGTTCTCGCTCTCTCTCTTCCCCACTCTTGTAACTGTGTTTCCATAAGTAGTTCATCTCCACAGTAAAAGCAGTGAAGGTAGTCATATCAGAGTTGAATAACTCTTGTGTGGGGAAAATTGCATCAGCTACCCACCACAAGCTTTTTTTTTCCAAAAGGCATTCCAGACCATTGCAGACAAACCATATGTTTGGTCTGAAACTTGAGAGTTGGACGTTTGTAATTCATAGAGGGAAAAAAAACTAGTACAAAACGTTGTGTAAATTGTTGTAAAACAAGAAAGTCTGTGATCCTCCTCATGTAGTCAATGTGCACTGCATTTTGACTCTTTGCTCTTGTGCAATACCTTGGTGGTTGGTGTCATGCTCTGACCTGTACTCCTTCAGAGTATTGTTACTCTCAGTAGTCTCCTATGCTGAGTTTTGATTTGAGAAAGGCATATATTCTCAGGCGACTGTGTGGAGTTTGCACGTTCTCTCCATGTCTGTGTGGGTTTCCTCCCACAATCCAGAGCTGAAAGTGTTTTGCTTGAAAAGCACAGCAGGTCAGGCAGCATCCAAGGAGTAGGAGAATCGACGTTTCGGGCATGAGCCCTTCCTGAAGAAGGGCTCATGCCCAAAACGTCGATTCTCCTACTCCTTGGATGCTGCCTGATCTGCTGCGCTTTTCCAGCAACACACTTTCAGCTCAATTATGTTAGTATAGAACAGAAATTGAAAAATTATCATAAAATCAATTAACTGTGGATGCTGGGAATCTGAAATAAAAACTGAGAAAAATGCTAGAGAAACTCAGTCTGCCAGCATCTGCGGTGAGAGAAACAGAGTTAACATTTTGAGTTGGATACAATTTTATCAGAACATAATTGTCATTTATAGAAAAAAATTCCAAATCTCTCCAACGTTAGACTGAAATAGCCCCTCCACTCTGACCCCACCCCTACCCAATCTCTCAAAAATCTATCTTTTAAACTGCGTCCTAGACCTAGACTCCCCAAGCAGCAGAGTAGACGCCGTCTCCATGCAGTATGAGCACTAGTTCTTTACTCCACCCAAAATCAGTGACTAGTTATATGTTGCGCCCAGTATCAAGCGCCAAATGCATTCACCACATGTTACGGTCAGTTATTTATTCCAGTCAATGATCAGGACCTGTTATTTATTCTACCCACTATCTGTACCAGTTAAATATCAAATATTTGCTAATAGACCTTATCTAATGTCAGTCACTGGTTATATACCCAAGCCAGTATCAGCAACCAGGAACATACTCCATCTAACATCAGCAATCAGATATTTACTTCACTCAGTATCAGTACCAGTTACCTTTTCCAATCAGTATCAGCTACTTGTTATGCATCCTACTCAGTATATATTGCTGATTAGACTTGCTGCTTAACTTGGCTGCTGCGTATATGCTGTCTAATCTCTATTGCCAGTTATTTCTACCATCCAACTTCCATGATCGGTCATATAATCCACCCAGTATCAGCGGCCACGTATATAGTCCACCCAATTTTCTTCTCCATTTGTTAGAGGTTATTGCAAGTGTGTTTGTTATTATAATTTAATCTTCAAATCAATCCCATTATCAAGTGTCAGGTATTAAGCATGCAATTATTGTGTGGTTAACAATATATATGACAAATGTGAGTTGTAAATGGAAATTCTAACATACAGTTCAAGCTCAAAGTGATCAAACCTTAATTTAAATCTAAACTATCTATTTCAAAACTCAATTATACTTTTATCTCACTTCATGAAATAAGACAATTTACATAGAATCATAGAGCTATACAGCACGGAAACAGACCCTTCAATTCAACTTGTGCAGGGCGGCCAGATATCCTAAATAAATCTAGTCCCATGCCAGCATTTGGCCCATATCCCTCTAAAGCCTTCCTATTCATATACCCATCCAGCTGCTTTTTAAATCTTGTAATTGTACCAGCCTTTAGCACTTCTTCTGGCAGCTGATTCCATCCATGCACCACCCGCTCTATGAAAAGGTTGCCCTTTGGGTCCCTTTTAAATCTTTCCCCTCTCACCTTAAACTATGCCATCTACTTTTGAACTCACCCCACACCTGGGAAAATTCTTGCCTACTTACCCTATCCATGCCCCTCATGCATTTATAAACCTCTACTAAGTCATCCATCAGCCTCTGAAGCTCCAGGGAAAATAGTCCCAGTCAGCTCAGCCTTTCCCTACAGCTCAAACCCTCCAATCCTGGCACCATCCTTGTAAATCTTTTCTGAACTGTTTCAAGTTTCACAGCATCCTTCCTATAAAACTGAGACCAAAATTGCACACAGTATTCCAGTACTGACCTACCAATGTCCTGTACAGCTACAACATGACCTCATGAGACGTGCTGGTTTGCCTTCCTCCAGAAGGTACACAAGCAGAGTCCTGCGCTCAGCAGCCCAAAGGAAGAAGATGGCTCGTAGCATTATCTCAATACAACATCCTGAGGATCAACAAATCCCTCCACCCCAGACAGCATGGTTCCCCCAGCCACCCACGCCCTCCTCCACTGAGACCCCAGACGACAGCACATGGGAGAGTCTTGACCAACTGCTATCTCCGGATCAGCTGTCAAAGGTCCTGGAGTCCCCAGAAAAGAAAAAAATATGGATTAATTGCTGATTTTATTTTTTTTTTCCTTCCAAAGAAAAATGAACGCAGAGAATACATCTGCCTGTCATTTGTGCCAAACCTTTTCCTTCCAATATTTTATATTAATTTTTCTCATTAAGCCAAAGATTACCACTTTAGAATTGGTTTATATTTATCAGCATTGAGATTTTACAATTTAAGAATCGTCCTTTGCTATATTAATCATCAGCTCTGAAAATGTGTTGCTGGAAAAGCACAGCAGGTCAGGCAGCATCCAAGGAACAGGAATTCCTGAAGAAGGGCTTATGCCCGAAACGTCGATTCTCCTGTTCCTTGGAGGCTGCCTGACCTGCTGCGCTTTTCCAGCAACACATTTTCAGCTCTGATCTGCAGTCCTCACTTTCTCTTCCTATATTAATCATCACTCTTGTTACATTTGATTCTAAATGTGTACTGTTTCATGTCAATCGCCTTCTTCTCAAAAAAGAACAATGATTACCCTCTGCACTTACAGTGTGGAAACAGGCCCTTCGGCCCAACAAGTCCACACCACCCCGCTGAAGCGCAACCCACCCACAACCCTACATCTACCCCTTACCTAACACTACGGGCAATTTACCATGGCCAATTCACCTGACCGGCACGTCTTTGGACTGTGGGAGGAAACCGGAGCACCCGGAGGAAACCCACGCAGACACAGGGAGAACGTGCAAACTCCACACAGAGAGTCGCCCGGGAATTGAACCCGGGTCTCTGGCACTGTGAGGCAGCAGGACTAACCACTGTGCCACCGTGCCGCCCATGAGCTTGAGATATAAACTGATCATTACTGTTAAGATCAGTCTAAATTGATTTATGTTCTCCCATTGAACAGGCAACAGCTAAATGCCTTATCACTGCAATAAAGTAGTCACCATAGTCTCAGAGGACCATAGGGCTGCTCTGTCATTGGAGAGCAATGACTGATGGTGGTTTTAACTTGAGGGTGACCACATCATGGGAATGGGGAGAAGTTGAGAAGAAAACTCCTTCATAGTTACCTCAGCTGGTGCAGAAATTGAACTCACACTGTTGGTATACTTTGCATCATAAATCATTTGTTCAGACAAACAAAATGGAATAAGAAGCCATTCAGCTCCACAATATTGTTGCACCATTCTCTAAGATCATGGATGATCTATAATTTAACTCCAGCTGGTGGTGTTCACATAACTCTTAGTATCCTTGCCTGGAAAACAACTGGTCAATCTCTGTTTTAAGATTTTTCACTTCAACCGTTATTGGACAAATGGATCTCATGTGTATACTCGTCCTGATTGGTTCAAAACATGAATAAAACAATTAAGGGGTAGTCATTACAGAGGCCTAGCTACAAAGAGATCAAAGCTGGGAACTAAATATTCAGCATATGTGACATTTCGACAGGACAGGCAAGAAGGAAAGGGTAGTGGGATGGCATGGTTGGTACAGGGATGAAACAAATTCAATACAAAGAAAATAGTCTTGAACAGAAAGAAATGGAATCCATATGGATGGAGGGAAGAAATAAAAAGGAGAAGGCAGCACTGGTGTTGGTAATCAATAGGCCCTCAACAGTAGCTATATGGAAAACCGATAATAAACCAGGAAAGAATGAGGGCATGAAACAAAAGCAGCTGGCTGGATGGCTGTTTGGCAATGCCAGCTGCATGAGTTCAATTCCTGTGCTAGCTGAGAACACAATGAAGAACCCACTTTCTCAACTTTACCCTTTGGGTGAGGTGTGGTTACCGTCAGGTTAAACTCACCAGTCATCTCTTTGTTATGAGAGAGCAGCCCTATGATCTTCTGGGACTATGTAACTTTACCTTATCCGGCAAAGAGGAATTTTCTTGTGAAGAGAGGTTGAGCAGATCAGGCCTGTAACTCATTGAAATTTAGAAGAACGAGAGTTGACCTTATTGAAACATACAAGATTCTTGGGGTTCTTGGCAAGGTAAATATAGAAAGGTTGTTATACCTCGTTGTAGAGTCGAGGACCAAAGGACAGAATCTCACAACAAGGGCTCACACATTGAAAGAGATGCATAAGAATTTCTTAGAGGGTAAGAGTCCATGGCATTGTGTATCACAGAGGGCTGTCAAAGCTAGATTGTTAAGTATATTCAAGGCTGAAACAGAAATTTTTAATCAAGGGTTATAGGACAAAGGCAGGAAAGTTGAGTTGAGATTATCAGATCAACTGTGATCTCATTGAATAGTGGGGTAAACCAATTGGTTTGAATAGCCTGCTTCCTGCTCCTCTTCCTTCTGCAGAGATGTCAGGGTATTACCACAGCTAGAATGAGAACCTATATGATTTCAATATCAAACTGTAAACTTCAAGTTTGTTTTATTCTGAGACTAAATCAACCAGGCCAACTCAAATGCAAAATGAATGCCACAAAATAACTCCTCAGAGCACCAGTGTATTTCTACAGGTCTTCAATGTATGTCTCAGTTCACTGAGCATCAGTTCAGGAACCCTATCTACATGTAGTGCCTTGAGGAATCAGTGAAGTACTGCAGTGCACCCATTTATCATCACTCGTAACAAGTATAATTTTTTGAGGCAGTATTGCCTTGGGGTGCCAGTACAGTGCCTCATACTGTAAGTATAATGTCTTGGGTTCCAACGTGATGTCTTGAGATGTCACTGTGTTTCCCCTATTTGGCATCAGGAAGTGGAAGTCACTTTTTGATAACGTGCATTTTCAAGGATTCTCATTGCTTTTTGAGCCTCTCTGTAATGATGGAAACAATTGATTATTTACTTATTATAAAAGAGATCATGTAATAATTTTGAATTCTAAACCAAGACTAAAGATTCTGTGGATCAAAGAAAGATCTTAGCATGAAGACCTAATTGAAACATAGTTCAGGCATTTATAGAAGTGATACCATGAATACTAGTTTTGAATTCTTAATTAATTAAGTTCAGTAGATTATAACATCATGGCACAAGTTACTCACAATCACTGTTCCCAGTCTCAGTATGACAGGACAAAAGACCACACAGAAAAACTGTTCCAATCAATGAAAGGTCACTGAGGGTCATTGTGAGATACTTGGGACAGTTGAATGGAATGTATATTTAAATATATTTGTTCTTGGGACATTTTTGTCAGGACCAGTTAGCCTAAGGACATTAGTCAGCCACTTAGTGTAAGAGTGGAGTCACATGTGAGCTGGATTTTCACAACAAAAGATTTACGTTTCCACACAGCCTTTCATGTCTTTAAAATGTTTCTAAGTGCTTCACTCTCAGTGAAATATTTTTGAAGTGTAATCATTGTTATAACATAATATACACAACAGTCTGTTGTTAGCAATGTTGATTGAGGGATAAATGTTAGCCAGAGGACTGGTAGAATCCCCCTGCACTTCCTCAAAATAATAGAATGGGATCTTTTCTTTGGATCCTAGAAAATAGATGGGTCCCCAGTTTAATGTTTCATCTGAATTGTAAAGTTTCCTAGACTACATTACCCCATCAGAATTACAATGTCACCATGGATTTTTTAATTGTTAATGTAAGACGATGTAAGCTTCAGACTCAAAGAAAGAATGTTACCAACTGATCCTTGATTCTGTGGTGACATCCACAAGACCAGGGGCAATTGCTAATTAATCTCCCAATGGAGCTCGCTGAGTATGAGTTCCCTTGGTAACTGAGAATGGCTTGTCCATTAGTAATTCATCAGCTGATCCCTTTATAATGTAGACCCAAGGATGGGTTTGCAGAATCATCTGTCCTGAGCTGGGACTAGTCTATGTGTCATGAGTAGTGGCTCTATTTCAGTGCTAAACAATTACCAATGTTCCTTTCCAGTTAGGTTTCCTGAGTTATCAGATATGCTCATCTTTCTGTGATCATTTTATGGTGTCAGCCTAGAAACTTACAGAATTCACATTCAAATATTTCCACCATAGAACTGGAACTCATTATCTTGATCTTGGGATTGTGCTATAAAATCCAGGTGACTGTACCCAATGTTAGAAAATTAATATGCTTCACCTTCTAAGAAGTGAGTCCAGGATCTTGCTTTCTTCATTTAGTGACTGAGGTAGACAGAACTATGTCCTTCTCCTTATATGATCCTTTAACTTTATTCTTTTACAGTACCTGGCTAATGGTCCCTCTCCAAGCTGCCGATTCAACAGGCTGCGCTTTACGCGTGGATCATTCAGATGCAATTGAGCAAAGGTCCGTATTATCTGCAAGAAATAGGAGACGATGTGAAATTCAGACATGGTGGATTGCAAACTGCTGCAGTAGAACAGGGCAGATAATGCATGTAGAATTGAAACAAGAAAAAGTTAAAGTGCCCAACAGCAAGACAGTTTTTGTCTGTTCCTTCCTTAGTCCTTATTCAAATGAGGAGTATTGGAGCCAGAAGACTGAGCACAAGAAAGTTATAGGAAGGGTTCTAATCAGAGTAAAAGTCCCTCTATGTTATCTCATCACCAAATTGTGGGGCAGATAAGGAGTAAGTTCGACAGAGAGTAGAGGTCCCTCTATACTAACCAATCTCATATAGCTCTACTAAGTGCATCAGGTGGACGTTTTGCATTTTCTGCACAAACCACCTTATGATCTTGTGAATGAGATTCTGTGAATTAGAAGTTTACCACTATCCTCTATGCTTTGTGAGAAGTGTCCAAAGTCAACTCCCCTTACACTTACTCAGCCAACTCCCTCTCTTCTGACTAAGCTAACTTCCCCCCCACTCAGCTGAGCCAGCTGCCTCTCCTCATCCAAGTTAACTTTCCCCATCCCTCACTATTCCTTATGATCTTTTGATAATTCCATCTTGGATGACATCACATTCCACTTTCTGATGGTCTGAAAAGCTCATGATTTGCTGCTAACAATCCATTCTGTCATATGGTCTCTGATCTAAATATTATTTATTCCAAGTTTTTCATGTGACACCTTATTGAAGATTGTCTCAAAGCAGATATTCATTTAATTGAACCATCATATCTTTCTAGTAATACTTCAGATAATTTAACAACATTGCTTAAACATAATCTAAATAATTTATTCCTTTAAGAAATCAATAACATTTAAAAATATATATTTTGTCTTTAGATGTTTCTCATATTTAAAAATTTGCTCATGGGATGTGGGCATCACTGGCTATGCCAGCATTCATTGCCCATCTGTAATTGCTCCTTGATCTGAATGGCTTGCTAGGAACCTTTCAAAAGGCAGTTAAGAGTCAATCACATTGCCATGGGTCTGGAGTCACACGCAAGGATCAGATAAGGATGACAAGTTTCCTTTCCCTAAAGAGCATCAGTGAATCAGACAGATTTATTTTACAACAATGGGCAATGATTATAAGATTGCCATTGCGTTAGTTTTTAATTCTAGATTTCTATTGAATTAAAATTTTGCCATCTGCTGTGGTGAGAGATTGCAAAACTACATCCCTAGAGCATTAGCTTGGGGTCTGAATTACTAGTCCAGTAACCTTACAAGAGACCACTGCTTTTCCCTTTGTCAAATATTCAAGTGTGTTTCCTAAAGCTGATAAACTAACAAGCTGGTTCTTCATTCGATTTCTCAGTTTCCTTATTAGAAGATAGGAATCATTTTTGATGTCCGCCTGTTCTCTGGCACTATTCATTCTACTATTGAATTGTTACGTATGGGTACTGTTGCTTCTACTATCTGTTCCCAAGTTTGAAAACCTACAGGACAATCCATCTGGACCCAGGGTCTTGTCCTTTTTGTTTGGCAAAAACTTCCATCTTATTCTAATAACCACCACACTATAGTCTCAATTTATTTCTATTTGTTATTGTCTTTCGTCTCCTGTAACATAACATCTTCAGTAAGATCACCATTTTAGCATTTGTCCCCTGTCAGTTTGTATTTCTCACCCCTTGGAAGTGTCATCCCTATCTAAAATCTTTTTTGAATACATGGTGCCTATTGAATAATGTAGTTTTTGTTTCCTTAGTAATTTCATTATGGAAGTTTTCTTTTCCATCATAATTACTGAATTGGAAGGCTCATTTTCAGCTGATATTATCAGCTAAGACATACTGAGTCCCGACATACTGCCTGTGCTGCCATTTTCTCTCCTACAAGATCATACTCAGGTACAAGAGGCCCTGTTATCCTTATTGTAATCCGGCCTTCACTGCAGTGTGTTTTGTGACAGCGCCATTAGGGCTCAGGCAAAAGGACTAACCTGGAATCGCACATACTGACTTAAGTCTACCTCCACCATGTCTAGCAGCAACTGGAGCACTTTGTTATTAGGTAATCCAAGTACACCCTGTAAGCAAAAGATCAGAAGTGACAATTTAATGTCCTTCGGATAAACCAGTTAATTAATCAGAAAATAATTGATGTAATTAAAATTAAACAATGAGCTAAACAAATAAATAAATTTGGTCAGAAATCATGTGTGATTTGCTATCACTATAACAGATTGAAGTTTGTAAATGGAATTGTGACCCCAGACAACTCTACTTGCAGTAAATATACTCACTTCAAGAAATTTTAACTGGATTCTGTGTTATAGATACTGTGGGCATTTGGGAAAAGAATAGTTATCTGGGCACTTTGTTCAAGGAGACAATCACACCATTTAAGTTAGTAGAATTTTAGAGTCAATCAATGATAGTGATAGAAGGCCATTAGTCAGGCAGATGCCCTGAATGTAGTGATGGAGGAACCTCAAACCCTTGACTCACCAAGAGGTACAAAGTGCTGACTATTCGTGTGGATGAGACCAGGAGTGCAGGTTCAATAGGCAAACTAATGTTTCGTGAAAATATTCATGTAAGTGGAGTGAAGAGGAATGTTGTGATAAGGAACAATATAGTCTAGAGAAAGACACTGCTCTCGATAGACACATCTGGGAGGTTTGAAATTTGTACTGCCAGGGACACCTCTCACACTTAGAGATGAGCCAAGAGAGGGAAGAGGAGGAGCTAGGGTCATTGTTCATGTAGGAACCAAGAACAAAGGTAGATTTTGTAGATCTATTGGAGGAGTTTCACACATAATGATCTAAATTAAAAAACAAAACCTCAAAACTAATCAGATTTGTATTGTTACCCAAGTCAGAAGCCAATTGATAACAGGATAAATCAATTTGAATGTAAAATGCTGGTTAAAGGAGTGGTGTGGGAAGCAGGAGAATCATTTCATAGACCATTGGACCAGTACTGTGGAAAGATTGAACTGCTTTGTTGGTCTCCAGTTAAATAGGCTTTGCCCAGTGACTGAGTGAAGCAAATAACTGAATTAGTAGACAGGGCTGTAAACCAGTAAAGATGGATGAGTGGGTTCAACTGAAAGGTAAATTCAAAAACAAGAACAGCTAGCCCTCAAAGTCACTGTAACAAAATAGTTTCTTCACTTAAGTAGGGTGGTCACAACAGCCTTTATCATGAGTGACAGCAGCTCATACGACATAGATATAGGTGCAGAGTGGTGTCAGAGCTCCAAATGCAACTTTAACTCACCTCTTGTACATCACAGTCAGCTGAAGATTTAAGAATCCAACAGAAGAAACTCTTGTGGCAATCCTCAACAAGGAAGAGTATTTCAGAGAATGGTAAAAGCATTTCAGAGACACACTTTTCAGTGTCAGAGAAGACACGTTGCAACAGAAGAGTTAGCAGCTACACGTGAAAGGAGAATTAGTAACTCTAGCAGATACAGGCTGCAGCATGAGCCTATGGCCAAGGCAGAGTTCAGCAGAGAGCAATGAGTTCACCAAAGGTTCTGTGAGTAAAATTTCAAATTCCTAGGCCATGGGACTATTTAAAAAGGCAGAATAACAGATATTAAAAAATTTAAAATTACTTACAGCTCAGATTGAGCTTCACCACCATTGCAAGCAAGCACCACCAAGCCAAGGGTACATAAATACAAGTAAAAAGCCACAAAAAAAATTAATCCAAGGTCACAGATACGGGACGTAATTTAAGCAATAATGTTGAGAAAATTAAAAGCCTGAGTAGATCTGATCTAACCAGGAAAGAAAGGTGGAAAGCTTTATTCAGGACACAGAGAAAGTGAGAAAACCTTTATTAGAACTGCAATAAAGACAGGAATTGCTTATTGAAACTACGAGAAGCAGGACGCATTCTGTAAACCATGCTTAAAAGGGGGAATTATTTGTTAAACTGTAAAGAGCGGGATACACAAATCAAAGCCATGGGAAGGCATGATTCATCCCTTTTACCCATGAACAGTGGGATTCCTCGATTTCAGCCATGAAAACACATGAACCCTCCACTTCAGCTACAAAAAATTGGGAAAATCCTTCTGACCAGCAAAAAGCAGCAGAACTACTAATACTATAAAATAAAAATTATTAAGCAAATAAAATATATGATTTCATTAATAAACATGAAGTCAGAAATAATATTGCCAGGAAGATTTTATTTCAAAGGTCAGCCGAATAGAAACACCTAATTCAATATGTTTGGAGAAAATAATTTTGGAGATGGAAAGTGACTGCCAAATTTTCTGCTGAATCAGAAGCTGAACAATTAAGTTATACTCAATCCTCGTACACAACTGGTCATGTTATAGGTAGTAATTGCTGAACTAGTAAAATCCTTGAAAAAGTTCAGCATCTGGGGAATCCATTGATGATTTCACTAATGATCTCTACAGATTAGTGGAGAAATGCAACTTTGGTGACTTCAGAATTCATAAGAGAAAGATTTCTTTTGTAAATGCTGTTCAGTCTTTGATAGGTTCATTACAATCCAGAGAAGACCTGAATCTAGAGAAAAACTTGCAGGTGATGAGTGAAGTTGAAGTCCAAAAGCAACTTAGCTCAATCCTAAAACAGACCATCAGACATCAAAGATCAACAAATTCTATCAACCCCTAATTAACAAAATTACAAGCAGAACATGTGAGAAAACAGTGCGGTGATTAGGGTAGACAGCAAAAATTGGAAATACAGAGTCTACATGAAATAATTCAAATGCATGATATCCATGAAGTAGTTGTTTTTGATAATGGAAAACAGTTCACTTATGGGTGCTTCAGCAAATTCGCAGCTAGCTCTGGATTTGAACCTGCCACAAGCTTGCTGACATCCCCCCGATCAAATGGAACATTGAGCGTGCTTTCAGGACAGTTAAGATACTCTTGAAGAAAAATACTGACCTCTACATAGTGCCGCTAAATTATAGATTCACTGTACTTCAATCTCCCAAAAACATACCTCCCAATCCTGTCAAAGACTTCACATTTATGTCGATAGGACCACAAAGATGTATATATTAAGGAACATTCCTATCATATGCACAGCCCACGCACTACAACAGGAACTATCACATGTGATACTTGTCACATTTAGAATAGTGCCAGATGTGGATCAGATACCTAAACAAAAATGGTACAGTCAACCAAAAAGCTGCAGACAAGCAGAGGTGGTATACTGCTCTTTACTGCCAAAGGGGTCATATGAAGGAACCACAGGAACATGATTCCATTACAGGTTAAAAATCCACCACTCATTAATTGGGATGAACCCAATGGAGAAATAGCTAATGCAAGAGACCTCTGCACTACAGACTTTCAAGAAGAGCCTCAAACTCAATGGTTTTTAACCCAGAAGACTTATTGTCTTCCAAGGCTAAAGAGAACACATTCTAGGAGAACAGTGAAATTTCCAGCTTATCTAAATTTACAAAGTCAGATACTTGAAGAGAGATGGCTTGGAGGTAAATGTAATTATATACATAAATATATAATACTAATAATGAAAAAAACAATAGCTGGGGGAAGAGTTGAATATGGATCTGAAAGGGTTAATACTGAGGAGTGCTATAAGCACCACAACTATGATGACATTTTGAGGACTTGTGGTGGAACAGCTTAGGATCTTAAAGGTGAGACTCCCAAAATCTGGTCCAACTCAAAGTCTCTGTAACAACATCTATTATATCATTATTATCTCTAACTAGCTGCACACATGCAATAAACTCTATCTTTTTAATTTCAAGAGATTTTTCTAGTTAAACCAGGGTATAGTTCTGCTTTACCACACTAGACCAAGCAGGCAAGTTAGACCATGTGGTTTCCTACACTTAGAGGATGATGGTAGCAACTTTCATTATAAGCAGCAGTTCACGGAGCTGTACCTGCTATAGGACTGTTTGATGCAACAGTATAGAGGGCGTTCTACTCTGTACCTCCCTTATGATGCATTTGGCCTGGGAACATCTAGTGAGACAATGTGAAGAGACTCTGTATCTAACCCATGTTGCACTAAACTGAATTTTTGATGCTGATTTTGAAAATTATAATCCTAACATCATCATCTCTCATGTTTCATTGCATAAACTATTACAATCCCAATAACAACATATTGAAAAGATGTTATCTTACCAGTGAGATGACTGCACTACCTCTGACCTCTGCATCATCATCTTTCAGTTGTCTGTTAAACAGAAAGAAAATATATCAGTCTTCTGGAAAGTGGGTGATATTTATTGGCTGTGTTCGGTGAGGTTTTGTTTTGGGATGTGCACACCTCTGGCAAGACAGACATTTATTGAGCACCTATAACTGCCCTTGAGGTGGTGGTGGTTATAACCTTCTTGAACCACTGCAGTATATAGCCACAACACTATTAGGGAAGGAGTTCCAGAACTTAGACCCAGCAAAAGTGAAGGAAGGCTCATATAATTACAAATCAAGCTGATGTATGACTTGGACAGTAACTTGCAAGTGGTATTCCCATTAATTTGCTGCCCTGTTCTAGATGGTAGAGTTTGCAGGTTTTTTGGGTGCTGTTGAACGTACTTTGGCAGGTTGCTGCAATGCATCTTGTATCTCTTGCGAATAGTTGTTATTGTGCACTGGTGGCGGGGGGAATGAATTTTAAAAGTCAGAAAAAGGGGTGCAGATCAAACAGGCTGCATTTTCCTGGTTGGTGGTGAGCTCCTCGAGTGTTGTTGGAGTTGAACTTCTCCAGGCAAGTGGGGGATATTTCAGCATACTCCCTTTATCCAAACATGAATAAAAGAACTAAATTCAAGACAACAGGCAAAGTTTGATCAAGAGTGACATTAAGGAGTTCTGACAAGATTGAAATTACTGGAAATCATGGGAAAAATACTCCAATAATTGGAGTTATTCTGAGCATGAGGAAAGATGGCTGAGATTGTTTGGAGGTGAGACACCTCAGTCACAGGACATTGTTACAGGAGTTCTTCAGGTTATATCCTAGGACTAACCAACTTCAACATCTTCATCAATGACAACCTCCCATTGTAAGGTCAGAATGGGGATATGCACTAATGTTTGCATAATGTTTAGTTCCATTCACAAATCTTCAGAGGTGAAAAAAAACACAGCCTATGCCTGCACGCGACAAGGCTTAGAAAAGATTCAGGCTTATGCTGATAAATCAAAATAACTAGTAATATTTATGCTATACAAGAACTTGACAATGATCTAGCCAGCACTACAACCATATCTGTTTTTAAAAATTCCATACATAAATACAGAAGTACCAGGGCGAGGTATCTCAATCACCACTTTATTTATTCTATAACTATTCTACAATACTAGCAGTGTGTACCATCTAAAAGCTATGCCTAGAAACATGCCAATGCACTTGTGATGGCAACTTTACAAACCCATGATTTCTATCAAGTACATAGCAACACCCACATCTGCAGCTTGGAATTATATCACCATTTCTTCACAGTTAGATCAAAATCCTGGAACTCTCTACCTAAGAGCATTATGAGCGTTCCTATAGCAGATGGAGTTCAGCAGTTCAAGGAGATGGCTCACCACGAGTTTCTCAAGGGAAATTTAGAAATAGGATGCAAATGATGGCCTTACCAGTGACACACATATCCCATGAATTAACAAAAAGATGCAGAAAACATTGCAGTCAACGATGCATTAAAAAGATTCCACTAACTATAAATAGATGCTCATTTGTTTTCCTTCTTTGGCCTTGAGCAGACCTGTGTTCCTGGCAAATAGCTACTATAATAGGCATATTTGCAACTGAGGCAACAAAATCATCTAATCATCACTGAAAGTACTGGTGACCATATGTGTGGACATTAGTTGAGACCAGCTTTGTGCTTTTCAGTGGACCCATAGTCAAACAACATGCAGACTTACAACAGTTCTGTGTATCGATAGAAATTGCTGGAAAGTAGAAATCAGCTGTTCTAAGTAGGAAGGATGGTGGGGGGTGGGGGGGGGGGGGGGGGGGGTGGAGGTGACAGAAGGCAGCCATATTCAGTGGGGGAGTAAGAGGTGCAACTAAGAGTAATTCTCACCCTTTTGACCTGGGTAGTACTTTGGAAGAACATATAGTTTACACACTGTCGAACTTTCCTACTTTCAATGGGATGGAACTAAGATAACTTCAACTAGCTATTCAATTGCTATTCAACAAGTGAATAATCCATTCAGACAGAAAACAGCCCATGCTAAGAAGGGACAAAAACAAAGATCAATTTTACTGTGAGAGTCAGTTAGGAACTCACTGTTCCATGTCCTTCCAGACTGTCATCTTCATATCTAGCAAGTTCACAACCAGGCCAGCCCGTCGACGCACAGCCTGATGGTCAGGACAAAAAGGTTAGATTGTACATCAGCACTAGAGAAAGCAGATTCTATCAGTCTTCAATATAACCAATGTTGTACAATAGGAATCAGAAACTAGTTGTAGTTGTGACCGTCAGTGATGCAGTATTTGCCACATTAACTATTTTAGCAGAAAATTCCTTTCAGCTTTCTTTAAAGTCCCCTTTCATCATCACCCTCCCAAATATGATTAAATAAAATTTTCTCACTGAGATATCTTCACAGTTTGCCTCCCTCAGCCTCTACACCAAATGACTTACTGAATCCAAATTCAACTCCTCAGCTTTCACTGTTCTTTAATCTTACGTAGACTCTCCAAGTAAACTTCCCATGTTATATTTACAGCTTGTCCTGCTACTCTCAATATGTCAATCATTGCTAAAATCATCTCTGATCACTTATTTGTGTCATGTTCCAATCCCCTACCCTACCCCCACAACCCAACCCTGCTCTGTGTCTCCTGGAAAAATAATTCTCCAATTCATTGGATTACACAGAATATATGGCACACAACAGTCATTTATCCCAACAAGTCCATTCTGGTGTTTATGCTCCATTTAAACTTCCTCCCATTTTTCCTAATCTAAATTTATCATTGTAACCCTGTCATTCCTTCTCCCACATACATTTATTTAATTTACCCAGACATAAGTTTACGCCATTCACTTCAGCAACTCCTCTCAGTAACAGGTACCATATTCTCACCAGTCTCTGACTACAGAAGTTATTTTGAAATCTCTGCTGGATTTTTGGGAATACTTTACATTGATAACTTCAGTTATGTTTCCATCTACAAGTGGAAATAAACTCACTGTTTCCACTCTCTCGAAATGTTTCAGATTTTAAAGATCTCCATTTAGTCACATCTTACACCTTATTAATTCCGGATGCAATTATTCCAACACAATCCTGGATAGTACATCCTTCTTTAACTGAGGTCATCCACTCTGCTTATCATTTCCCATATCTTGTACTAAGTCATGTGCATCCATCCCACCCCTACGTGAGGTCCCAGTGGACTAGCACCTCGATTTCTTAAAAAATCTTTGTTTACAAATCTGTCCGTGGCCACACTATACCCATCTCTTTAGTCTGTCGTAGCACCAACTCTTTCAAGATATTGGCACTCGTCTTATTCAGATCTCCTGTACGTCCTCAATTTGAATTGCTCCTTCAGCTTGACAACGCCCCAAGTTCTGAATTTCCTTTTTGTAAATCTCTACTTTTGTTCATCTATTCTAATTACCCCTTATTTGGCTTGGTGTCAAATTATGTTTGGTTACATTCCTGTAAAAAACTTTGAGGCAAATCCAACATATTAAGGGTGCTATACAAACACAAATTGTTGCTAAGGTGTCTGGAATCAGGAGTGGGGTGGTTAAGTTGAATTTTAAGAGAGAAGGATTTCATCCCGTTCAGCATTTCGAGGGTAAAGTTCCACAATTACCAGGTTTCTTTCTCCTACACCAGGAGACATTCATCATTGAATATCAGGAGGACACTGAAGTACAGCAAATCTCACAGAGAAGCTTAGTCCTATGCATGCAAATTCCATTCTTTCCTAGTTGGATTCTGATCAAGAACTAGAAACCTGTCCATAGCCCAGTCGGAGTGACGTGAAAATATAACACCTCCTACCACTACAATTACCCTAGGATTCCGGACCCACCTGTGCAATACCATATTGTGTAATCACAGACTCAGGAATTGGGGAATCATGTACAAAGCTTTCCAAGTTACTTACCAGAACAGGGTCATCCCACAGTTTCTGCTTCAGTGCCTCGAGCACAGCCTGGTACATGCCAGCCTTTGTGATGTTTGACAATCCAACAAAGGCTAATAAATCCAATGCCTTCAATCGGTGCTGGTAGAATTAAGTGTGGAAATGGATTTAAGAGACAGTGTCAGATTTGAGAATGGAATTCAACAGACAAAAGCTTTTTGCAGTGTGCCAGATTTGGTTTCAGTCATTGTGCTAGGAACAGAAACAGACCTTTCACCCTATCAAATCTGTTCCACCATTATCTGTATCCAGATCACTCAACTTCCACATATCCTTTGATACTGTTATCCCACAAAAATCTATCCACAAAATTCCATGTGACCTCATCAGCTGTAGCCTTTTCAGGGGACAGAGTTCCAGATTTTCTTCTATTTTTCTTCTATAGAGAATATAAGTAAAAGAAAACTTCATTTATACAAGCTGTTCTTACAACCTAATCCTAGTTGCCCTAATATCACTGCACTCTCAACCTTCCAAGTTATATTTCCTTTTGCTGTGCCTAGAGCTACACACAGCATTCTAAATGGGTCCAACTGAAGCCCTGTACAAATGGAACATAACATAGATTCTAGTTATAATATAAGATTGACCTAGGTTCCAGTAGCCTTTTTATATTTTTGCATTTTGTGATTTTTTTGAGTTGTATTCTTAAATCTCTGCTCCTCCACAGTTCCACATTCTCACCACTTAAGAAATATGCTAATCCATCTTTATGAGGTCTACCATTTATTTCCCTTCAGTAAACTCCATTACCCAGAGTTTTGTTCACTCAGTCAATATCCCTTTGTAACTTTCTGCTCTCATTTACATGACTTATTAGGTGCAATGTAGGCTTTACATGAGGGTGTGAAAGGAGTGAAAATGAATGAGCAATCCATTTAACATCTCTGCTGATTTACTTGACTGCCAACATACTTTACATCATCACAAAATTTCAAAATTACTTCTAGAGATGTAACTCAATGCTCCTCCTAGATTAGAACAGGTGTCTTTTGAAGTTGTGGGTGGGTGAATCTATGTCAAGGGTTGTACTTGGGGAGGTTCAAGGTTCCCATGTGTAATTTTGTTCTTTATGCCTTGAAAAGCCTCAGTGGAATTCACAGCAGCTGAGACAACAGATGGTGTGGTTTCCCTGTGAAGCTTTTTGTTAGGCCTCAAATCTGTACAGAACCAAGGCAATACCTTGCAGACACACCAAATGGCCTTGTCCCTGGGATATAAATCAGCATTTCTGATCTGTGGATAAAACAGCTGGGAATCTTGACAAGCACAGTAGTGGAGTCCAAGCCACACAATCTAAGATGTTTTATAGCAAAATAGGAGACCATTCAGTCCATTTCCTTGTGTTGAATCTCCTATCCCTTCCCCAAACCATCAAATATTTCTTTGTCAAGTACTTCTGGCTTCTTATATAGATTTTGTTTCTATTTGGACATTTCATCTCTTTTCCTATCAGTCTCAGGGTGATAAGGCTGTCATTAATTTTCATTGTTTTGGTGCCCTGAGAAGTTGGTGGTGGACCCTGTTCCTGAACAGTTGTAATTTGCTACAATCGAAGGGCCTGACAGTTGAATACAACAGGCAGCAAAGTGTCAATCTCCTGAGAAAATCATCTGCTCAAAGCATGGGACCTCATTCATTTCTGCAGACTTCTGACTATAATCACATGTCAACCCAGCCTTTCACCAAGAAATCAAGTGCCCATTTGATTATTATTGAATAAATGTATGCAATAATTGAAGGTGGATAATAACTCCCACTAAAAAAGGGACAAATTTAGGTATTTGTAATGTGCTCTGAAGGCATTAGTCTGGACAGAATGTTTTCACAATCTGTCTAGATGTGGTATTGGAAGATAATCTTCTAACTGTGTTTAGAATGGTCCTGGGATTCGATGGAACAGCAATCCCAGCACCTCTGTGATCAAGCTGGCCTGTTCACAGTGCCGGAGCTCCTGGAAGGATGCTGCTGAACTAGGCCATTAGCAGGAAGAAAGTGCCAGTGGAGGGAGGAACAGAAGTATATAGGGGCCAGGAAAGAGAAGGGGGAAGGTGAGGAGGCAAGGAGAGTGTACAGAGAAGGTGTGGGTTAGGGGATGCGAAGAGAAGAGGGACAAGTCAGGTGGGAGAAGGAAGGGGCAAGGTGATGGGGACAATGCAGGAAGAAGAGCAGAGACAGAAAACAAAGGAAGGGGCAAGGGAGAGGGGGAAGGGGCAAAACAGAAAACAGGGATGAGAGAGAGGGGGGAAGGAAAGAATGCAGTGGGAAGGGAGGAAGGGGCAGCAGGACATAATAAACACTTGAAATGTGAGAGTCTAATCAGGAGGGTACTGCCACAAAGATTGTACCAGTCTCTTGGTCCAATTCAAGCTTACATGAACCTCATTTTAACTGGTTGTGTTGGTCACTTCCACAGTACAAGAACAATGAAGTCTGCCACAAACCTTGTAGACAGGGGAGGTTCGGAACTGCTCCAGGAGACTTTGGATCTGGTATTGTTTATTTATCCTGAGGAATCTGACCACCACTTCCAGAGCCTGTGGGAAGGAAATGTGACTAAATCCTTAACTTTTCTTTACTTTCTCCTTTATACAAGTAAAATTAGCAGAACTATGTTGCTCCAAGTTTCTTGACCACTTAAGAAGTCCATCTCATGAGATTGTGTCATGATGACTTTCTGGTAGAGAGATGTATTCTCCTAGGCTACAACTGAACTCAAAGCAAGCAATTTTAAATCCACCATGCCAAATTAAGAAATGCAGTTAAATCTGGTGACTTGTGAGCCAGCATTTAATTGACTAACATAGATATTTAAAAAGTTTTACCAGCATCCTGCCAGCATAGACCTTTATGCCAAATTGTCAATTCAAGGAGGCAGTAGGTCAGATGGTTCCCTCATAGAATTAAATAATACATAAGAAGGCCATTTGCTCCATCATTTCTGTGGTAGATCTATCACCATAGTCCTATAAAAAAAAACCTTCTAAAATATTTATCCAATTGCTTTTTTGAAAGGCAATATTGACTGCGTTGACACCACAACTTCAGTCAGTACATTCCAGATCAGAACCATTTGCTGGGCAAAGAAAATTCTCTTCATCTCCCCTCCATAACAGTGTGTCTTCCTGTTATCAACCCCTCCTGCTAGTGCAGACATTTTCTCTTCTTTTACTTAGACAAGGGGAGTAGAGGAGCCATTGGGATTGTTAGAACAAGCCCAGCTGCTATCAACAATTTACAACCTGTGAAGAAAGGTAAATTCTACCCATTAAACAAGAAGCTGAACTATGGAAATGGACTTTCTCTACAGGGTTCTATCTGCAAATTGCTGGAACCAATCACCAAACATCCAGATGATGATGCTCACCTGTAGCTGATGGCCACTATGACACCAGCCAGATGTCAACTTCATTAACAGAATACATAATCACAAGAATTCTGTTTAGGTATTCCTGTTTTAGACAATTCTTTTGTTTGCAATTGTCACTATCAAATAAACACATTATTGAACCAGTTTTATGCTCTAGTCACTAAAATTGTAAGGTATCACTTGAAAATTCATGATATATATAAAAGGTTAATCTATGCTTTTCCAAACTTGCATCCAGTCAGGGTGAAAGTCAGATGAAATGCTGGTTCTCTCTAAAATTTGAGGTTGAAAAGAAACAAACTGAGGCCTGTACCTGTTCCTTCTGGTAGGAGGTGCCACCCTGAAGGTAGCTCATTATATAGTCAATTGCTTCTTCATCATTTTTGTTGAGATAACACAGGCAGGCTGTAGCATTCACAGGAACCATATCTTTGGAGCGCACTGTTGTCATGAATGATCTTAACATGAAAACCAATTTTTCCTTAGCTTTGATCTCAGACCTCTGAAAGGACAATGAGACATGAGACACAGTTGGATCTCATTCAGCCACCTTGTTCAAGGAAAAGTGTAAGGACTTTCCCAGTAACCACCGATTAACATCAGTGGCATGTGAAATTTTAGAAACAATAATCAGAAAGTTAACAGGCACTTGGAGAAATTTGACTTAGTAAAGGATTATCATTTTGGATTTGTCAAAGGCAGACTCTACTTGTTAAATCGACTTCTTTGATTAGATTAGATTCCCTACAGTATGAAAACAGGCCCTATGGCCCAACAAGTCCACACCGACCCTTTGAAGAGTAACCCACCCAGACCTATTCCCCTACATTTACCTCTGACTAATGCACCTAACACTATGGTCAATTTAGCATGGCCAATTCACCTAACCTACACATCTTTGACATATGGGAGGAAACCGGAGCACGCAGAGGAAACCCACACAGACACGGGGAGAATGTGCAAACTCCACACAGACAGTCGCCCAAGATTGGAATCAAACCTGGGTCTCTGGCACTGTGAGGCAGTAGTGCTAACCACTGAGCCATCATGTCGCCCCTTGATGAAGTAACAGAGAAAAAATGAAGAGTTATGTTAATTATATGGATTTTAAGAAAGCACTTGACAATGTACTACATAAAAGGCTGGTTAATAAAATTGAGGCTCATTGAACAGGAAAGTTAGATTCAGTTTGAATAGAAAATTGGGTTCAACATGATCAATGGTTGATTTTCATTCAGAGAACAGCAGGCAGTAATGTCACCCAAGGTCAGTGCGAGCACCATTGCTTTATTGTGAAGTATTAATTATTTGCAAATTGGAATACAGTGTAAAATTTGGAGGTGTAGCAAAGCAACTGCAACTGGACATAAGCAAACAGATAATAGGATTTGGAATTCAATATGTTATGAGTAGATTTAATTCAACTTTTTAAAAAATTATGTGAACCCTTATATATGTGATATATATATCCTGAACTTTTAAACAAAGGACATTTTGCTAAGGAAAAAAAAGGCACAAACAAAACAATGTTGCATCTGGAACGAGCAGGGAGCTTGGATGGAACTGTATGCTTTTCAGAACTTTCAGAGAAAGGTTTCATGGCCCAGTTTAAGAGTCAGCTATGGCATTTACATTTTGAAGTGAAAGAGAGAGTTTGCTGTGACTGAAGAGCAACAACCAATTGCTTTCTCTCTCTCTCTTTATCACAACTTCTTCCACTAGCGTGTATAGGTGAAATTACAGTGAAAGTTATCTTTACAACTTCTCAAGGGTTCCTACAGTGGATTAATTGGAATCTATCCCTTCACTGGAGATGTCCAGTGAAGGGAATTCAACCATCGACCACTGTTGCAGGAAAGCACCCCATTCCCATGCTAAAAGCTTGTATACACAGAATAAATTTGGAATCATCCACAGCATCATTTTTTTCATGAATTTTACTGTTACTTGCTAAAGTGTTTTAAAGCTAACACATAGTTTTCAGTTTTATCTATATATATCTGAATAATCAAAATTGTTTGTCAATACATTTACATTTTTAGACCATAATGAAAAGACCATTCGGCCTCTTGAGCCTGATCTGTCATTCAACAGAATCATGACTATTCCAACCTTCCTCATGTCCACTTTCCTCTGTTTCCCCCAAAACTCTTGATTCTCTGACTAACCCAGAACCTACCTAAGTCAGTCTTAAAAATAAAACAGAAAATGATGGAGAAACTCAGCAGCTCTGGCAGCATCTGCACAGAGAGAGACAAGCACAGTTAGCATTTTGAGTCTGATATGAATTGTCTTTTGTTCCAAAGAGGAATCTTTGGAATTAATTTGTTAACTCTGCCTCTTTCTCTTCAAATGTTGCCAGAGCTGCTGAGTTCCTCCAGCACTTTTTGTTTTTATTTTAGATTCCAGTATCCAAAGTATTTGGTCTTACAAAGATAATGGAGTCTTGCCTCATTTGTACATGCCTGTGGTGAGAGGATATCTGGTTTACAATGTATTGTTTTGGTCTGCATAACTATTTGCTTTGGAGGCAGTGCACTATTTGGTGCCTGGGATAAGAAGATTGTCTTAAGATGAAATGATGAGTAAACTGAGCCTGAACTTTCTGGAGTTTAGAAGAATGAGAGATTTGAAACACATAATTCTGAAGGGGTGTTTTGGTGTTATTTTATTTGTTCATGGGAGGTTAGCATTGCAGACTAAGCCAGTAAATACATGCCCCTCATTGCCCTGGAGAGGTTGGTGGTAAGGTGCCATTGCACTACAGTTCACTTCATGTAGGTTTACTAACAGTGCTGTTAGGAAAGGAGTTCCAGAACTTTGATGCAGCAACAATGAAGGAACAACAATATAGTTCCAAGTCAGGACAGTGAGTGGTTGGAGTGTAAGGTAGTGTGTTTCCGACAGCGTGTGATTTGGAGTGTAAGGTATGTGTTTCCCTGCATTACTTCCCTTGTTCTTTTGGATATTAAAGGTACAGGTTTGAAAGAGCGTGGGTGAATTGCTGCAATCCTTTCTTGTAGATGGAACAAAATGCTGTACCTGTGAGTTGGTGATGAAAAGACTGAAAGTGGTGGAATGAGGTGCCAAAGTAGATATCGGACAGTCTTGAGGAGTTGGGATGTGACTCACTCATTGATGAATTCATAGCCTCTGATCTGGTCTTGTAACCACAGTATTAATTTGGCTGGCCCAGTACAGTTTATGAGCTATGGTAATCCTAAAGATGTTAATAGTAGAGGATTCAGCAATGGTTAACAGCATTAAATGTCGAGGGGAGATGGTCTGAATACTTATTGTTGAAGATGGTCACTGTATGGCACTTGTATGATATCAAGTATTGTGCCATTCTTCAGCTGTGACCTGGATGTTGTCTTAGTCCTTCTACAAAAGAACATGGACTGATTCAGTAGATCTCAATTGGAGTGAGGGAGGGTGACCTGAACTATTTCCAATAAAATTGAGAACATGTTGAGAAAGGTAGGAGGACAGCAGGAAGAGCTTCTGAGAATATTATGGGCCCATAAGATTTGGCCCAGAGGGTTTCTGCAATAAGTTTATATTGAGAATTTCATTTTCAATATAGGAATTCTTAAAGAAAAACATTAACAAATATGTAACAACAATGGCAAGAGGAAGTGTTTTTAGGCAGGAAATGCATTAAAGCATAAGACTTGCAAAATTGTTACAGATCAATAAAAATAATCAGGTAGAAATTCAATGATAAGCATAGTCTGCATGCATCATATGTTCTTATTTTAGGCATTAGGTAAAAACAAGCTAGAGAAATTGCTGGGTTATGTTTTTTTTGTAGCTCTTTCACAATTTCAGAGTGCTAGTCCACAGTGAGGTCAACACGGCTCAGTGGGTGGCACTTTTTGTGCCCCAAAGTGCTTCAGACACAGTGAAGCAATCTGGAATTGCAGCCTCTGTTTTGATGTAGGAAAAATTCCAAAAGTAGAAATGTGATCATTTCTTAATGATGGTGATAAAGGGATGAATGTCGGTCAGGATACCAAGGTGAACTTCCCTGCTTCTCCTTGAAACAGTGCCATGGGATCTTTCACAACCATCTGAGAGGAAACACAAACCCTCAGTTTCATGTCGCAAATGAAGGATAGTACCACTGACCATGCAGGACACCCTCAGTACTGCACTGAGTGTCAGTCTAGGTTTTTCTGCTTCAGCCTTTGGAGGGGGCACCTACCCACAACTTCTGACAGAGGTGAGAGTGCTACACATTGACCCATGTTGACCTCACTATGGACTGGGATGTGTACTATACCTGGTCTAAAGATTGAGTAGCCCAGTCCCACAGTGAGTTCCTCAAATCTATCATCATGTCCTCCAGAAGCTTTCCTGTAGACTCCTTTATAACTTGGATTAATCTCAGTACCACCTCCTCTTTCCAATAACCTGCATGAAAATTGTCAAGTTCAGGGCATTTATTTTACTAAGTATGTGTCCTTCTTTTTCTCCCTTCATCTCATCCTCTCCTCCCCCTCTACTGAAGGTGCTGACATTTCATGGACTACTGTTCAATGACAAGTCAAAATCCAATAGTTTGGTCAACAAGATTTTGCTTTTATATAGCAGCTTTAAACTTGTAAATTGTGTCAAGAACATTAGTAAACAAAATTTGCCATCAAGCCACATAAGGAGATACTAGAACAAATGACCAAAAGTTTGATCAACGTAATATATTTTAGGGAGAATCTAAAAGGAAGAAAGAGCCAAAAAAACATCTCTTCCTTTCTCTTTCCAACCAATTCCCTAACGAAACTTATTATCCTGTCTTAATATCACCTTTTTTCTGTCTGTTTATTTCTGAGTACACCTCTACGCTGGACTTTGGGATACTATCCTACTTTAAAGTTACTATGATTGCAATATAATGCTGCAGTTAAAAATGCACCAGAACAAGATCAAGCATAGGCCTGAAACCAGCTTTGTCTAAAAATTTCAGATTGACTTTGGCCAGTTTTCTCTGTGTAACCTGTCTGTCCTGTGTTAGGGATGAGATCCCTGGATGCTCTGCATCCTCTTCAACCTTTCCCAAGAGCACCCAGTCTTCAACTGTGAAGTGTACTTCAGCATTTTTGCATTTGGCAATGGTTACTGTAGATCCCCTACATGTTCCTCAGCAGATTTCTTTAAAGTTTGGTGTTCTTTTTAATATTAATTAATTTCAAAATGATGAAAATTTGGCATGGTTAGCTCACAGTTCTCACTATCCAAAAATTCGAAACTTTTCTCCCATTACAGGTAATCATTCTCACTACACATTCTCCCCATTATTCACTAATATCTAATATACCCAACACTCACCCAAGATCACCAGAGCCTTAGCAGCTTCATTTCTCACCACAGAGTCATCATCTCTTAGTAACTAAAAGAAACAAATCAGCAGCAGATCAATTGGTTCACACTGTGCACAAGAAAAGCTTCCATAGCAATTATTGTTGCCTTTAGATTAGATTACTTACAGTGTGGAAACAGGCCCTTCGGCCCAACAAGTCCACACCGCCCCGCCGAAGCGTAACCCACCCATACCCCTACATCTACATTTACATTTACATTTACCCCTTACCTAACACTATGGGCAATTTAGCCTGGCCAATTCACCTGGCCTGCACATCTTTGGAACTGTGGGAGGAAACCGGAGCACCCGGAGGAAACCCACGCAGACACGGGGAGAACGTGCAAACTCCACACAGTCAGTCGCCTGAGGCGGGAATTGAACCCGGGTCTCAGGCGCTGTGAGGCAGCAGTGCTAACCACTGTGCCACCGTGCCGCCCACTCTGCAGTTACTGTGTTATAGTACTATACAAATTAATCTTACATTATTGTTATTGAATCCACCTCTTGACTAGATCCCAGGCTGTAACTCACTCCTGTGTATTTGACATTCTATACATAAAACCCATCAAACCCTTCAATTATACTTCTGTCTGCAACTTATGTCTTGGTAGCTGCTGTTCTATGTGACAATCCCCAAACTGCATGCCTAAGATTCCAGCACAGAATATACTGCCACTTAACAGTTATTCTATTGATAAAATATGCAAAGCCTTTATTTAGTTTGTAGCTGCAGCTAACTCTTGGTTATCTGTTATGCTACTTTTCTACTCATTCACAGAATATGGGCATTGCTAGCTGGGTCAGCATTTGTTGCCCATCCTTCATTGCTGTTGAGAAAGCGACGGTGAGCTTCCTTCTTGACCAATTGTATTCCATTTGGTGTGGGAAGACCCACAATGCCGTTAGGGAGGGATTCAGAATTTTGATCCAGCAACAACAAAGGAACAATGACATATGTTCAATTCTGGATGTGACTAGCTTGGAGGGAAATTTGCACATAGTAATGTTCCTATATGTATGCTGCCTTGTCCTTCTAGATGGTAGTAGTCATGGGTTTGGACAGTGTCTGTCAGTACAGTTCTAATCTGTAACTCACTTGCAGGTATCTGTTTTCCATACAGAAGCTCCCTGAACCCTTCAATTAGATTCCAGCCTGTATCTTTCTCCTCAATGGTTGTTACTCCATAATAAACCCCCAAATCCATCTATAATTGCTTCCCACATAAATCTACAAATAAATATATATACATCATCCGAACCCGTTAATAGATTCTAGCCTGCTTCTTGCTGAGTATATCTGTATTTCTATATTTTTATAAAATTTATATGCTTATACGATCTGAACCCCTCAATTATCACATACATTTGAGTAATGGCCAATCTTATTTAAAAGTCAGCCATTAACTATTATTCATTTGTCATTGATGGAATCTTGTAAGGGCCTAAATAACATGGGAAATTGAGAGCTTTGCGGCAGAATCACAGAATACAGGTATATCCACTAAGTCATATTTTGACATTGATATCAACTGCTAAATCTTTTATAAACTGGACAGGTGGCTAGGCAAGTTTCTCATTAGGCAGCAATGAGTTGCTAATTAAGGGGGATTATTGCTTTTCCATATCGTATTAGCAGCTCAAGTTGTCTCTTTAATATTCAGCTTCCTGTTTTACCAAATGTGCCAAACAAAGTAGATGTCAAGAATTCTTGGCATGGAATTCAGAACTGATACTTGGTGACTTCAGCTCGCCACTTGCTCTAAAGGACAATTACGTTGGACACCAGGAATTAGCATCTCAGGGAACACTCCATTGGCAATGGTCACATGCACCCCATAGCTATTGGCATATGATATGTGCCAGGCTCTAAGAACCCTCATGGCACATCTCAGGTTTACTCGTAGTACACTTCTTCACTTCACTGCTGTATCTCGGGCTGCACAAAGATTTCACTGCCTTCAAACAGAACTTGATGACAAGTTCATTGTATTTCTGCAGTTTATGATCAAACAAACATTGGAAAAATAATGGATCTTGATTGGCCTGAATTGAAAACATGATTTGAGATTCCTGTGAAATTTGATATGCTATTCAGTGAAACAGTATAATTGGAAAGAAACAATATTATGGCTATGAATGGCTATGGAAAGAGTAGATTCACAGTAGTGCATATGTCTGCTGGAACAAAACTTAGGCAATGGTGACATTCAAGAGAAAAGTCCTCTAAAAACACAATTTCTAAAAGGAGCAGTCATTCATGTTCACAATACATATTAGACGGATGAAGTTGACTTGGAATTATGGTCGAGGCAAGTTTAGAGTTTCCAATCAAGGAGACTACATAAAGAAAAACATATCTTCCGAGTCATGTTCAGATCGCACCTTGTCAATGACTTTGTTGCTAAAGTTAGATCGCAAAACAGTGTTATTTTATTGACTCCTGGTGATTTAACCAGCCTCATTCAACCACTGGATATCTCTATAACCCAGCCCTTCATGGAGATCATGAAAGAAAGGGGGAATGGTTGCATAATTGGGAGAGAAGTTATTCACCAGGGAAGGCAGCACACAGGCTTAAGCATTAGCAATAAAGAGCTGTAAAAGCCTTGGGGGATGAAATCAGAATGGAAACTGCCTTGAAATCAATTAAGAACTGTGGTCTATTCAATCTACTTGATGGCACAGCAGAAGCAGCCCTTGGATTACAAATGGGTTCCATTCTTGAGAATGTTCATTGGTTGATTTGTATGGAAGTCAGAACACAATATAGCACAACATAAAATAGCCATTTATAAGTCTGAGCAAATGTTCACATGTCAGACCTTTAAAACTAATATTAATACACCTCAGTGTGGGATCTTGTTTGTAAGGATGAGCATTCAGAAGTTGGGTGTGTCTGATGCAGAAAGGCAGACTAATAAATTTTGTTCAGTAATGGGAAATGAAGGTCTACGCAGACTTAACATGTTACAATTAACAGCTAAACAGTTAAAAGATCCCCACGTTAGAAGACACAGACCACATTAGAAGAGCAATTCAGATTCAGAATTAAACTTTTGTATTCAATGGATAGAATTCATGTCAATTAGACAAAATCCTACAGAAATCATAGATCACTTCCTCAGCAGATGCAGGGAAAAGGGCTCATCATAGCTAGTAATCAGAATTGTGGAGTTGGTGATCATATCCACCTCCATGTAAGCTAAGCATAAACTTGAGGGTTAACACAATTGTGAGAATACCCAGACATGTGAAAGGTGTGGCCTTCTGCATGCATCAAAGAAATGCCCAGCTTTCAATCAATTTCACAATGCATGCGGGTAAAGACCATTGGCAGAGACAGTGCACGAGACCAAAGACTGAGCATCATCCCAAGCAAGGTCTATGATCTAGCTGCATTAAACACCATCTGGTATCCTACTAGAGGTGTATACATGATGTGATTGACAAAGCAGGATCCAATGATGTATGGACAAGAAAAAAAAAGTGGTGAACACATTTCACACTGTCAACCTCAGGTAAGCGTCAATATATCACCATCTAATATGTTTGCAAAAATGTAAATTATCTCTCCTCAAAAAAAACCCATTGTCAACTAAGATTGACACAGGTGCAAGTGTTGGTATACTATCCCTATGAGTTCCAAAATGACATGTACCCACAGACATGGAGAACCATGATGAAACCTATGAATGTAAAACTTTCCGTATACAACAAATCACTAATTTCACGTGCAGATCAATAGTGCTGGGGTATAAGTATAATCAATCCATCTGGATGTTGCAAATAGACCACCAATCACAGGCACATCATAACCTAACTTCACTCTGGTCACAATCCACAGAATCAGTCAGACATCAGACAGAAACTGCAGCAGAATCACCTGCTGAACTGAATATGAAAAAAGAACAGAATATTTCATTTCTTCTGAATTAGTGGAGTTAAACCCAGCTGACTAAAGAGATGAATGAAGAGCTAAAAGAAGAAAGAAAGATTGTTTCATCAATCCAATAAAAAATCTCTGGCTTTCAGTCAGTGGGACTGAATTAATTGGAGGCTAATCTGAAGCAACACTCAGTTGTAGTACACCAGGGGAAGCAAACTCTAGGATAGTGACTGTAGACCATGAAAGAAAAACCTTACAACACAAACAGAAATCACAGAACCAGGGTGGCAATGGCCTAGTGGTATTATCACTGGATTACTAAACCAGGGAACATGGTTCAAATCCTATCATAGTAGATGGTGAAACTTGAATTCAATAAAAATCTGGAATTAAGAGTCATTGTTCACAATTGACCATTGTCACAATTGTCAGGAAAAACCCATCTGGTTCTCGAATGCCCTTTAGGGAAGGAAATGACTATCCTTACCTGGTCTGGCCTACATGAGTGGTTGACTCTCAACTACCCTCTGGGAGAGAACAATGTTCCTGTCATAAGAATGAATTAAAGTAAAGGCCAGGCAAGGAAGAACCACAGCTCTGAGCCATTAATACATTGAGGACTTGGTTTGTGTGCTGAACATTTCCAGCTCTGCATCACTCTGCTAGAGTGGTGTGTAGATCTGGTGGTTTGTGCAGTAAAGATAGGCGCAAGATTTAAAAGTTGTGTCAACACTTCAAGTCACATTTCAGTTCATGTGGATCTGTTGTTGAAGCTAAATTCGAAGCATTATTAATTCAGTCAGCAGAGTATAACATTTGTGTTATTTGGTTTTTGCTAATCTTAGGATATTGAACAAGACACATTGTCAAATTAAAAATTAATTAAAGATTTAAAATTTTAAAATATCCAGAGGTACTTGTTGTGAGGGAAGGAGAAAAAACGTCAAGAAATTGAACCCAAGGGAGCAGCCAAGGGAAGTGGTAAGAGGTGATCGGGTGAAGTGAATGGGAAATTGAGCCAGTGAAGCAGATTCACATTTTTGGTTTTCCATGACATCACTCCATCTCCCAGAATACGTCCAGCCCGAGTTAGTACCCTACCTCAAAATGACTGTTTTGTTACTTTGCCCCATTGTCTAAAATTGAATGATCAACATACACTTTATTATGAGAAAAAATAATTGGTACATGATGACAGTCTAAGAAATGAACAATTAGAGTTATATTTGCCACTTATTTGAATACTTACTGTGGTATAAAGAGCAGAAACAACTTCCTGGTTGTTAGATTGAAGGCATTGCAGAGTCTGTCAAAGAAATCCCATGAACATTGTTAAAAGAGATGCAAAATAGATCATTACAGAATGTAAGGTAAAGATCAATGAAAGAAGGCCAAAGACTGGCAAATACAGGGTCAGCATGGTGGCTCAGTGGTTAGCACAGCTGCCTTACAGTATTAGGAACCCAGATTTAGTTCCAGCCTTGTCTGGACATTCTCCCCATGTCTGTGTGGATTTCCTTTAGGCAGTCCAGTTTCCTCCCACAGTCCAAAGATGTGCAGGCTAGGTGGATTAACCATGGTATATGCAGGGGTATGGGATAGGATGGGGGGACGGGACTGGTTCTGAATGGAATTCTCTTCAGAGGGTCCAGCCAACTTGATGGACCAAATGTCCTCTTTGTCGAAAAGGTTCACACTGGAAAAGCACAGCAGGTCAGACAGCTTCCGAGGAGCAGGAAAGTCGATGTTTTGGGCGTAAGCCCTTCATTCGGAATGAGAGATTCACTGAGATGCTTGTGGAGGAAGGAGGAGAATTTCTTCAAGGTGGGCATCCTTAGAAGAGGCTTTGCAGCAGCTAGGAGAAAATGAGGACTGCAGATGCTGGAGAGTCGGAATTGAAAAGGGTGGCACTGGAAAAGCAGGTCAGGCAGCATCTGAGGAGTAGGAGGGCCCAAGTTTTGGGCATAAGCTCTTTATCAGGAATGGCATCTTTCCAAACTGTAAGGATTCTATGGTAAAGGTCAGCATTGGCAGGATCAATGCCAATGAATTGGGTAAATGTCAGTGAAGGCATCGCAAAAATTTGTGAAAAGAACAGGAGGAGTAGTTATGTAATATAAGTTTAATAGGGACCTGGTTTATGAATAATAAGCAGGGTGGAGAACATGTGACCAGTAACCATTGTCAGTCTACCTTGCAGCTAGTAGTGTGAAAGTGTAGACCTATATTTTCCTGTAACAACAGTTCCTGAAATTCTGTGTCAAATCTGCAAGCTGAGAAATCCTATAGTAGATCCTCAAATAAACAGAACCTACATCTTTCTACCAGTCTTGGTGTGAGACTAGCAGGTTTATGTAAGCAAACACAAACCATAATAGGCAGTGTGCTGTAGGAGTCTTTTAAAGGCCAACTGATGAAAGAAAGGATCAGGGTGAAAAGTAAAGATGGCAAGATTTGGGAACTCTGGATAACAAGAGGTTTTAAAAGATCAGTTAAAAAGAAAATCAAAAAGAAAAAAAATGTTACTTATGTAAAGTTTAGGAAACTGTCATCAGACAAGGCGCATGAGAAGTATAAAGGACACAGGAAAGAACTTAAACAAGGAATTTGAATGGTTAAAAGAGGCCGTGGAATGCTCTTGGCAAATAGGGTTAAGGAGAATACCACAGCATTTTATACATACATTCGGAGCAAGAGGATAGCTAGGGAAAGGGTAGGGCCACTCAAGGACAAAAAAGAGTACTTACATGTGAAATTTACAGCAGAGAAGGTGGGTGAGGTATTAATGAGCACTTCTTACTGGTATTCACTAAGAAGAACGACATCGATGAAGGTAACATTAAAGCAGGATTTGCTGTTATTCTAAGAGGAGGTGTTGGACTTTGGCTTGAGGTAGATAAATCTCCAGGGTCTGATGGGATCTGTCCCAGGATATTGAGGGAGGCAAGGGAGGAGATTGCTGTGATTGTGACAGAGATTTTTGCATCCACTCTCACGACAGCTTGAAAATGGCAAATGTTGTTCCTTTGTTGAAGAAGGGAAAGAGGGATAGTCCAAGAAATTATAGGCTGGTGAGCCTTATATCAATGGCAGGCAAATTACTGGAGACGATTCTTAGGGACAGGATTTACTAGCATTTGGAAAAGAATGGATTTATTAGAGATAGTCAGCATGGCTTTGTGTGAGGGAGGTCTTGTCTCACAAATTTTATTGAGCTTTTTGAAGAAATGATGAAGATTATTGACAAGAATAGGGCAGTGGATGTTGTCTACATTGATGTCACTAAAGCATTTGACAAGATCCTTTGTGCTGGGCTGGTCCAGAGATAAGTAACATGAGATCCACAGTGAGTTGGTAAGTTGGATACAAAATTAGTTTGGTCATAGAAGACAGAGGGTGGTTGTGGAGGGATGTTATTCTGACTGGAGGTCTGTGACAGTGGTATCCCACAAGGATCAGTATTTCACGCTCTGTTGTTCGTAATATTTATACATGATTTGAATTAAGTGTAGGTGGTCTAACTAATAAGTGTACAGATGACAAGAAAATTGGTGGAGTTGTGGATAATGAGGAAAGTTGTCAAAGAATCAGATAAGATATAAATCAGTTGGAAAATCGGGTGGAGAAATGGCAGATGGAGTTTAATTTAGATAAGTGAGAGGTGATGCATTTGGGAGGTGAAATGCAAGAGGAAAGTATACAGTAAGTGGCAGGACCCTTAGGCGCATTAATACACAGAGGGAACTTGGGGTGCAAGTCCATAACTTCCTGAAAATGGCAATTCCAATGGATAAGATGGTAAAGAAGGCATATGGCATTCTTGCCTCCACTGATCAGAGCACTGAGTATAAAAGTTGGGAAGTCAGGTTGCAGGCATATAAAACTTTACTTAGGCTACATTGGAGTATTGTGTGCATTTCTGGTAGCCACACTATAGGAAGGATGTGGGACCTTTCAGGTGGGACTATATTGGATTGGGATATCTGGTCGGCATGGATAGGTTGGACCGAAGGGTCTGTTTCTGTGCTGTACATCTCTATGACTCTAAGGTGCAAAAGATCAGGCTATTACTGGATTGGAGTGTATTAGCCTTGAGGAAAGATTGGACAAACTTGGATTGTGTTTGCTGGAGGATTGGAGACTGATGAGCAACCTGACAGAAGTATATGACATTATGAGAGGCTTGGATTGGTTGGATAGATGAGGTATTTTTCCCATCTGGAAATGTCAAGAATTAGATGGATATGTTTAAGCTGAGAGAGGGAAGTTTAAAGGAGACATGCAAGGCATTTTTTTTACACAAAGGGTGGTTAGGCGCCAGGCTTGGGTGGTGGAAGTAAATATGATAACAATGTTTAAAAGGCATTTGGATAGACAGACATACAAAGAGGCAGGAACTAGACAGTTATGGACAATGTGCAAGCAGATGGGTTTAGTTTACAATATTTTCATGGTCAACACAGTTTGATGGACTGAAAGGCCTGTTCCAATGCTGTTTTGTTCTGTGCTTGACAGTTTCAGGTGGCAGGGGAGAGGGAAGGTACTAGGATGTATGTGCACTACAAACCTTCCTCTTCCCTGTCCCAGCAATGTGTCACTGCAGAAATGCTGCCATTTGTGACAGGATTTTCCATTCTCACAGCCCACGTGAACAGTTGTATATTTCAGGCCAAAAGTATTTTCTGTACTGTATTTGTGTTGATCAGGTTACAGAGACTTTGACTTATCAGTAATTGAACTCAAACATCAGAGGTAAAAATCAGTGATTAATCCACATAATTCACATTTCTCTGAAGTGTTTAATCTGCATTTTTTTTGTCAGATTTTGAATTTATTCCATTTCTATAAAAACTGAAAATGTAGGACTTGCCTTGGCAGCATCTCTCCTCTCAAGTGGAACAGGAGAACTTAAACTTTTTATAAGATGCTAAAATTAAAAGAAATAAATGTCACAGTCAGTAAGATGTGAACGAGTGTAAGATCTTACAAAATGAAGCAAGAAAACACCAATTAGTCCATCAGCTGGAATTTCTCCATAGCCCATGTACAGTCTCATCACAGACTGTAGCAACATATTTAATCTTCCCTTCTTACACATCATTAGTTTTACAGGCACAATAGTGCAATTGTTACATTTTTAGACTCATAATCCATAATTCTGGCATAAAGCCTCAAAGAGAGTTCAAATAATTTTGGGCATTACAAATTACAGCTGCTTGGATCCATTGCTAACAACCTTGATTCATAAGGTTCTTGGTTCAAGTTGCATTTCAGGACTTGAGCACAAGCTCCAGTGCAGAGGTGTTGCTTTGCAAATCAGAGATTAAACTGAGGTCCTGTCAGATGGATGTAAAGGAGTTCAAGGATCAGTGTTGAGTGGGGTCCCGCAGGGCTCTGTCCTTGGGCCTCTGCTCTTTATAGTTTTTATAAATGACTTGGATGAGGAGGTTGAGGGGTGGGGTATCAAATTTGCAGATGACACAAAGATTGGAGTATAGAGGGCTACTGCAGGCTGCAGCACGACATAGACAGGATGCAGAGCTGGGCTGAGAAATGGCAGATGGATAAATGCAAAGTGATGCATTTTGAAAGGTCGAACTCGAATGCTGAATATAGGATTAAAGACAGGATTCTTGGCAGTGTGGAGGAACAGAGGGATCTGGGTGTGCAAGTACATAGATCCCGCAGAGTTGCCACCCAACTGGATAGGGTTGTTAAGAAAGCATATGGTGTTTTGGCTTTCATTAACAGGGGGATCGAGTTTAAGAGCTGCCAGGTTTTGCTGCAGCTCCACAAGTCCCTGGTGAGACCACATTTGGACTATTGTGTCCAGTTCTGGTCGCCCTACTATAGGAAAGATACAGAGGCTTTGGAGAGGGTGCAAAGAAGGTTTACCAAAATGCTGCCTGGACTGGAGGGCTTGTCTTATGAAGAAAGATTGAATAAGTTCGGACTTTTCTATCTGGACAGAAGGGGGAAGAGAGGAGACCTGATCGAGGTATACAAAATAATGAGTGGCATAGATAGAGTCAATAGCCAGAGACTTTTCCCCAGAGCAGGATTGACTGGTTCGAGGAATTCATAGTTTGAAGATATTAGGAGGAAGGTACAAAGAAGACTTCAGAGGTAGGTTCTTTACACAGAGAGTTGTGAATGCATGGAATGCATTGCCAGCTGTGGTGGTGGAAGCAGAGTCATTGGGGACATTTAAGTGACTGCTGGACATGCACATGGATAGCAGTGAGTTGAGGAGTGCACAGGTTAAGTTACTATATTTTACATTAGGATTAAACCTCGGCACAACATTGTGGGCCAAAGGGCCTGTCTGTGCTGTACTTTTCTATGTTTCTATGTTTCTAAAAAGGAGGGTGAGTTCTCCCCGTGTACTTGTTAACAATTATCCTTCAATAAACAACACAAAAAACTGATTATCTGATAATTACTACATTATTGTTTGTGGGAATTTGCTGTGCACAAATGGCTTCTAGGTTTCATATATTGTGACTGCAATTAGGCCTCAAAAGCACTTCGTTGACTGTAAAGTGCTTTGGGATGTCTTGTTGTCCTGAAAGATATTAATGAAATTGAAGTTTTTCTTTTTTGCAATCATACAAATCTGCTTAGTACTGTAGTACAAAACTAACCATTGCCAAAAAGAGACATAAAGCCAAGTTTTTTTTCATCTTGCACTGGTCAGGATTGAGATGCACGAAACCAAACTTTGAAAAGGGACACCAATTTATACAGAATGAATAAAGGATGATGACTGGTTTGACCATGGCAGCAGGAACTCCTAACTATCAATTTTAGCTAAAATAAATTTGGATCAAGGAGGTATACTCTAGTGGTGTTGACAGGGGAATGCAACAGGAACTGGTGGCCTCTATACTGTTTTCTCAATGATAAAATAAAATGAATGGGCAAATTCCTTTTGCCTAAGTAGGCTAGGGTACTCATTAATACATATTGCTGCTATCATACTATCATGGGTGGCACGGTGGCACAGTGGTTAGCACTGCTGCCTCACGGTGCCGGAGATCCGGGTTCAATTCCCGCCTCAGACGACTGACTGTGTGGAGTTTGCACGTTCTCCCTGTGTCTGTGTGGGTTTCCTCCGGGTGCTCCGGTTTCCTCCCACAGTCCAAAGATGTGCAGGTCAGGTGAATTGGCCATGCTAAATTGTCTGTAGTGTTAGGTAAGGGGTAAATGTAGGGGTATCCAATAGCAGAATCATATCTAAAGTTGTATATGGTTAGGTGAGCATGTTCCTCATGCTGCCCATTGCAAGCAGTCAAATGCATACATTGTTTCATAGAGACAGCCAGTCTTTGGGAGGCACAGTCTATATACCTGGCATTACACCATTACTCATTTGTGTTATCAGTATCCTGTTAGAAAACCACTCATGTTTACTGCAAAATAATCAGGCTATCCATTATGAGGCAGGTTATTTTTGATAGGGCCCCTTAGTATCAAGTTTATACAGTGAGTAGATAACCAGAGCTTTATTCATGGGGTTATCAGATTTAACTAATGCACATGGAACTGTAGGAATTCCAACACGTTTATCAGTCAGGGAATCTAGACGACTTTAGGTAGATTTTATTGGAGGAACAGTCGGCAAATTTTTCAATTACCAACACAACAAGAAAAACGAGTTTAAAAGGGAGCAGAGCCTTACATGAGGGCCCTATCAAAAGTAACCTGCATCATATTAAGTACTGTTACCATATCATGGCAACCTAAATGGACAACTGGTATCTGAATCTGTTTTTATCAAATTCAGCAACTTGTGCAGTTGAGTTTAGCTTCAACAACACCATAAATGCCGAAATAGATGGTGCTGCCATAAGACCATCTCTAGATGCAGCACTGCTTGTGTCTTTGTTGGTTATCATCAATGGAATCTCCTAACTCTTGCATACTTGTGATATATGGATGGCATTTTTGTGATATGTGAATCTGTAGCTGCAAAGAATTCCTTAACACAAGTTAATAAACTGCATCCTGCATTCAAATTGATTTTCAAAATGGGACAATCCTAGAAGGTCCCTTTACTTTAATGTAATCTCTATCACGGTGGCACGGTGGCACAGTGGTTAGCACTGCTGCCTCACAGTGCCAGAGACCCGGGTTCAATTCCCGCCTCAGGCGACTGACTGTGTGGAGTTTGCACATTCTCCCCGTGTCTGCGTGGGTTTCCTCCGGGTGCTCCGGTTTCCTCCCACAGTCCAAAGATGTGCAGGTCAGGTGAATTGACCATAGCGTTAGGTAAGGGGTAGATGTAGGGGTATGGGTGGGTTGCGCTTCGGTGGGGCGGTGTGGACTTGTTGGGCCGAAGGGCCTGTTTCCACACTGTAAGTAATCTAATCTTAACTATCTACTGAAAGCCCATGTTTACTGATGGTGCTCGTCTAATCTCTTGGAAAAGCAACAGAGATGTCTGATTAAGGCAATGCAGTGGATGTTGTCTTTATGGATTTTAAGTATCTCATAAGAGGGTAGTTAATAAAATTGAGGAATTGGAGGGCAATTGTCAGTTTGGAACATACATTTGGTCTCAGAACAGGAAACAGCAAGTAAATAAGGTCAAACAAATTCTGGTATTTCTCTTACTGAATGTTAGTAGACAATGGTGCTTCTGCAGTATTACACCAGGACTACTTTTTTTTATATGTAAATTACTTGGATGCAGAGTAACATTTCAAAATTTGCCAATGATGCTAAAATTAGAGGAATGACATATGTTGAGGATAATATTCACTATAATACTTCAATTCATTACAGAAGGACATAAATAGGTTGGTAGAAGGGCAGGCAACTGGTAGTAAATTCATGCCTTGTTGTATAAGTGATAAGGGGACACAATATAGAGTAACATAGAGTAAAAGCACAGTTCTTAAGAATGTGCAGAGACCGGGACCTGATGTTTCATGTGACAATCACTTTGATGGTGGCAGTGCAAATTAGCCTTGTAGTTAATAAAGCATATGGGATCTGGAAAAAGGTATTGAACACAATGGCAGAAAACTTATGAGGAATTCTTATAAAGATCTGATTAGATTATATGTAGAATGTGTCCAGAACTGAACACAGCACGTTAGGAAGATTGTGAGAGTCCTCTAGATGGTGCAGAAGAGATTTATTAGAATGGCTCCAAGAATGAGGAATTTTAGGTCTGAGGTTAGTTTCAGAAGTTGGAGTTGCTCATTGGCAATGGTGACATAGATATGAACCTCAAGAGGAGTGATGAATGTTTTTTTCATAGACAGGTAAAGATTATACAGTGAATGTTTCCTGCTGCTCATATTGAAAAGATATATATTGTGATGTGTATTAATGACTTTGGAATTATGCTCTGTATATCAAAACCAAAGACGGCAGATTACCTAAAAACTGGAAACATACCATCATAAAGAATGATGTGGATATTAACAAACTCAGGGATGATACTAACAAACTGGTCAAATGAGCAGACAAACAATTTCATACGCACAAGTATGAAGTGATGCATTTTTCTCAGAAGAATGAATAGAGGTAATACAAATGAAAAGGTAAAATTTTAAAAGACTGCAGGAAGAGAGTGACTTGGGGGCCTCAGGCCAGCATGGACAAACAGCCTGCTCACTGCCTGAGTCCTCACATGAACAGTGTCCATTAGGGTGAGGGCAGCCAATTCTGTGGAACCTAGCAAGACTCAGCAACTTGAGAAGGAATGTGAGAAAATAATAAACTACAAATAGATCTATTATGTAAGGATGACACACATTTTGATCAGAAATATGATCCAGATAATGGCAGCTTGGATTTTTTTTCACAACTCAGAGGAAAAATGCAATTGATTGATCATTTAATGGTTACACACAAACGTATAAACATGCTGGGTGGTTGGATTTTGATACACACCAACACCAGGTCTCTTTGAAAAAAGAAATGACTAATATCAGTTTGTAGATTGGTTTAAGTATGGTTTATCGCAGAACAAAGAAGACAGTTGGGACACAGACTTTGAAAATGACCAGCAAACAAAATTTCTCACTCTCTAACTGAGAGTGGGAAAACTAATGACAGTCAATTCATTGTAAAAAGTAAAAAAAACTTCAAACTCAGGCCAAGCCCTAGATCCAATGATCAGCTATGAATCTGATAATCACTGTAGTTGTCAACAGTGTGATATGATTGCCAAAAATCAAAAAAAGTGAACTCATTCCACCATTTAGATTGAAATATGATCCATAGATTTTGTGTATTTTTACTGTACATTTTCTACCCATGATATTCCTGAGAAAAAAAATCTATTCAACTTATTTGTCTGGTCTACCTTGTGTGTGAATAAATGTGTGTGTTTGGATTTAAAGAGGGTAAAATTTAAATTTTCATATCAGTAACTAAATATTTGTTTTTGCCACATGTTCAAGCATAGGTTTGTTATAATTAATAAGTTTTTGGTTTTCTCCTTCATTGATGCAAACTCCTGCAAGTTTCTTTTACCTTAGAAAGTAGTCATAGTCAGGTATTCTCTGTCCTAGAGATTTGTGACGACCGTGGAATACTGTGGTTTGAGTTCCAGCACATTTCTCCTAACAGCAACATATCAGCTAAACTTATTTCAATTTGATGAACAGAAATAAAATGGGTGTTAAGTGTTAAGCTGTGGCACAGTAGGTAGCACAATCAACCCCTGCATTGCCATCAACCCCGCACACACTATCAACATCTGCACTGACCATCAATCTCTGCCACTTCAAAGGATCTTTCTCTGGGTGAACAGCTCTTGGCTTATCTTGAGGTTTCGAAACACTTAGAAGGATGGCATAAGTTGTTTTACGGAACTGTTGCATGTAACGTTCATGCCTATAGAGGAGCAAAGACAACATCAAAGAAAAATTCTAATGATTGCAAACCCCTATCACTCCAAAAACACAAAACTATCCCTGCTCTTTTAAGATTTGGAGATCTCAACCTCCCTATGAGATGGACAGGCAGTTTTATCCTCTCCTCCATTTCTATCCCCTACCCTCCCCAACTGCCTTTCTCTTAAATCTGGACCGATAGAAGATTTTCACCTCCAAGAGGCAATGTGGTGGAAGTGTCATCATATGACTCATATGACCTACCATCACACCCTTGCTCTCCTGTCATTTGTCATCCATCCTCATGAAGCTCTGTCAATCCACCTCAATTTAACCATTTGGATGAGTCTTGACTGTCAGTCAAATAGTTCTTTCTCCCACCCCCATATCTGATATGATTGTAATGAATAAGCAACAAGGAAATGGATGGAACTTAAATTGTTTTAATACGCAAAATTCTCCAGGAGCTGTACAGTTTTGAAATTCATTCAGGCTCTGAGATTTATCATCGACACCCAGGTTGGCAGAGTTCCTCAGGGAGAACTCTGATGAAGGAGGGAGGAGTGATCAGAAAGTGGCTGCCAAGGTTGTTTCCTTCTGTAACTTGATCAGATAGGCTGGGAAAGGCCTTTTAACTTCTAACTGCACAATAACTTTCACTGATTTTGTAATTACTTTGGGGCCAGCGACCGTAATACTGTTAATTTTAAAACAGAGATGGAAAAGGATAGACCAGATCTAACAGTTAAAGTTCTAAATTGGAGGAAGTCTAATTTTGACTGTATTAGGCAAGAACTTTCAAAAGCTGATTGGGGGCAGATGTTCATAAGTAAAGGGAAGGCTGGAAAATGAGAAGCCTTCAGAAATGAGATAACAAGAGCCCAGAGACAGTATATTCCTGTTAGGGTGAAAGGCAAGGCTGGTAGGTGTAGGGAATGCTGGATGACTAAAGAAACTGAGGGTTTGGTTAAGAAAAAAAAGGAAGCATATGTCAGATATAGACAGGATAGATTGAATGAATCGTTAGAAGAGTATAAAGGCAGTAGGAGTATACTTAAGATGGAAATCAGGAGGGCAAAAAGTGGTCATGAGATAGTTTTGGCAAATAGAGTTAAAGGAGAATCCAAAGGGTTTTTACAAATACATTAAGGACAAAAGGCTAATTAGGGAGAGAATAGGGCCCCTCAAAGATCAGCAAGGCGGCCTTTGCATGAAGCCGCAGGAGATGGGGTGATCCTAAATGAGTATTTTGCATCAGTGTATACTGTGGTAAAGGACATGGAAGATATAGAATATAGGGAAATAGATGATGACAGCTTGCAAAATGTCCAGATTACAGAGGAAGAAGTGTTAGTTGTCTTGAAATGCATAGAAGTGGATAAATCACCAGGACCTGATCAGGTGTACCCTAGAACTCTGTCAGAAGCTAGAGAAGTGATTGCTGGGCCCCTTGCTGAGATATTTGTATTATCGATAGTCACAGGTGAGGTGCCGGAAGACTGGAGGTTGGCTAACATGGTGCCACTTTTTAAGAAGTGTGGTAAGGACAAGCCAGGGAACTATATCCAGTGAGTTTGACATCAATGGTGGGCAAGTTGTTGGAGGGAATCCTGAGGGACAGGATAAACATGTATTTGGAAAGGCAAGGACTGATTAGAGATAGTCAACATGGCTTTGTGTATGGGAAATCATGTCTCACAAACTTGATTGAGTTTTTTGAAATAGTAACAAAGAGGATTGATGAGGGCAGAGTGGTAGATGTGATCTATATGGACTTCAGTAAGGCATTCGACAAGGTTCCCCATAGGAGGTTGATTAGCAAGGTTAGATCTCATGGAATACAGGGAGAACTAGCCATTTGTATACAGAACTGGCTGGAACGTAGGAGACAGAGGTGGTGGTGGAGGGTTGTTTTTAAGACTGGAGGCCTGTGACCAGTGGTGTGTCACAAGGTTCGGTGCTGGATCCACTACTTTTCGTCATTTATATAAATGATTTGGATGTAAGCATAAGAGATATAGTAAGTTTGCAGATGACACCAAAATTGGATGTGTAGTGGACAGCAAAGAGGGTTACCTCAGATTACAACAGTATCTGGACCAGATGGGCCAATGGGCTGAGAAGTGACAGATGGAGTTTAACTTAGATAAATGTGAGGTGCTGCATTCTGGGAAAGTAATTCTTAGCAGGACTTATATACTTAATGGTAAGGTCCTAGAGAGTGTTGCTGAACAAAGAGACCTTGGAGTGCAGGTTCATAGCCCCTTGACAGTGGAGTCGCAGGTAGATAGGATAGTGAAGAAGTCATTTGCTATGCTTTCCTTTATTGGCCAGAATATTGAGTACAGGAGTTGGAAAGTCATGTTCCAGCTGTCCAGGACATTGGTTAGGCCTATCGGAAAGATGTTGTGAAATTTGAAAGGGTTCAGAAAAGATTTACAAGAATACTGCCACAGTTAGAGGATTTGAGCTTTGGCTGGGACTGTTTTCCTTGGAGCGTCGGAGGCTGAGAGGTGACCTCATAGAGGTTTATAAAATCATGAGGGGCTTGGATAGGATAAATAAACAAAGTTTCTTCCCTGGGATGGGGAGTCCAGAACTAAAGGGCATAGGGTGAGAGGGGAAAGACATAAAAGGGACTTAAGGGGCAACTTTTTCACACAGAGGGCAGTACATGTATGGAATGAGCTGCCAGAGGAAGTGGTGAAGGCTAGTACAATTGCAACATTTAAAAGGTATCTGGATGCGTATAGGAATAGGAAGGGTTTGGAGGGATATGGGTGGAAGGAGCTCAAATTGTTTTAATATCCAAAATTCTCCAGGAGCTGTACAGTTTTGAAATTCATTCAGGCTCTGAGATTTATCATCAACACCCGGGTTGGCAGAGTTCCTCAGGGAGAACTCTGGTGAAGGAGGTGCTGGCAGGTGGGACTAGATTGGGTTGGGATATCTGGTCAGCATGAATAAGTTGGACCGAAGGGTCTGTTTCTGTGCTGTACATCTCTATGACTCTGTGACTCTAGTGTTGTTAAGGCACAAATCATAGAAAATACGTAAACAGACAGTTCACCAAACCACACATTCGTATAGAATTTTCAAAACATTTGCTCAAAAGGGTAATATAATATTTAAGACATCTGAAAGGGGGATTTCAGAATGATCTGGGGCAGGTAACTCACAGGTTATTTCGCAACTCTATCCAAAGTTAGGACCAAGGGGCAGTGTCACTCTACCAGGTCAGCCTGGGGGTGTTGATGTTTTAGTGTACAAGGAGCTGTACTCTGTATCAGACTCTGCACTGTCGCTGTCCTGGGACTGTTTGTTGGGATCACCGTATTGGGAGTTTTACTCTGTATCTAACCTGCATGCTGTACGTGTCCTGGGAATATTTGTTGGACATTGGGTACAGGATGTGACCCAACCTAAATGGCAGTTTGATTTTTAACTGGATAACCTTAAGCAACCAGCTGAATTTGCTCTTACTTTATTTTTCTCTTCTTCTGTTCCTCAGCCTTTTGTTTTCTGCTGATCTTTATCTGACAAGTCACAGCAACTTGGTTGATGATATGGGGCTGTGGTTTGATGGACCCTGGGTTCTCTTTTGACCACCTAGTTGGCTGTGGTGGAAGCACCTGTTTCAGATATTAACACAAATTCAAAGTATATGAATAGGAACCTCACATGCCCTGTCCTTAAGCACAGAACAAATGGAATAAAATATCCTTGTGGTTTTCCATTCATAATTTCTTAAGAGGAAATTAAATAAACATTTTAATGAAAACGGTAAAATAGGGGTGATATGTTACAAATGATGTCTGTACTTGCTTCTGCAGGGATCTTTGTGTAAATATATGGCCAGCAACCCTTTTGTGAATACTGGTTAAGCCCAAAGATTAATATGAAAATTGACAGATTAACCAAGAGAGATTTTAACTTTGTGGTTGACTCTCAAAACTGCCCTCCAAAATTGTCCATTCATCAGAGATGAAAGGATACTGGTATATCGGGGAGAAGTCATTCTAGGAGTCTTCACCACTGACTCCTTATTCATGAAATCTCATAGCATCAGCTCAAGCCTTGGCAAGGAAGTATCCTGTTGATTATCACTTCACTGATGAATCAATATTCCTCCATGTTGAACACCATTTGGAGGAATGACTAAGTATGGCAAAGGCACATAATGCAGTCTGGGTGGGGACTTCAATGTCCATCAGCAATAGGCGATCAGCAGCACCACTACTGGCCAAGCTGATAGAGTTCTATAGGGCATAGATGTTAGACTGGTACTGCAGCAAGTAGTAAAGGGGCCAAACAGAAACAAATCTACTTGACTCTATCCTCACCATTTGTCACAGGTGTGACCAACCATTATGATATCAGTAGGATTGACCATCATATTGTCCTTGTAGAGATGAAGTTCAGTCTTTATAATGAGAATACTTTCAATCATGTCACGTGGGTCAACCACAGTGCCAACCATAGAATCCCTACAGTGTGGAAGCAGGCCATTTGGCCCATCAATCCATACTGATCCTCTGAAGACTCATCTTTTCCTTGTAACCCTGTACTTCCCATGGCCAATCCACTTAACCTGGACATCTTTGGACTGTGGGAGGAAACTCAAGCACTGAGAGGAAACCTACAAAGACATTCGGGGAATGTGCAAACTCCACACAGACAGACAGTTACCTAAGGACTGAATCAAACCCAGGCTATGGCACTATGAGTCACCGTGCTGCCCTAGAGAAGTATCCATGGCAGAATAGGTTATGAGCAGGTTATTTCTGTTAGACTGGTACAGCAGCAAGTATGAGAAAGTGAGGAGCGCAGATGCTGGAAATCAGTCAAAAAGTATAGCGCTGGAAAAGCACAGCAGCTCAGGCAGCATCTGAGGAGCAGGAAAGTCATGATGAAGGGCATATGCCCGAAACATCAATGCTCGGATGCTGCCTGACCTTCTACTTGGGCAAGTAGTAAAGGGACCAAACAGAAAAAAATCCACTTGATTCCATCCTCACCATCTGTCACTCCTGGTTATAACATTTTATTAAACAAATTACAAAACACACAGTTTACAAAATACAGTTGACATTTACAGCTGTATACAACTGCAATTTTACAAGGGAGAGGAGTAGCAAAGCCAGGCCCCAAACCCCACCGTTCAACCAGTTTACAGGGAGATGAGGACAAACCTCAAATCTCAGTTCCACATATAAAAGATAGCAATAATGGCATTTGTACATAAAAAGACAATCCAGTTACATAACAAAAAAAAGTGCAGACAATACAGACCCAGCAAGCCCCCGCCCCTCCCACCTTCTGACCACTCTAAGGCAGCCCCCCCCTACCCACTGTCCAGCTCTCGGTCCACCCCATGCCCCTTCCAGTTCTCGGTCAGCCCTGACACACCTTTTGACCACCTCTAGGACAGCCCGCCCCGGTACCCGCCTGGGGTGACAGCGGTCAGGATGGCCTCCCCACCTTCCGGCTTCACTAACCACCCTCAGCACCTTTCGACCACCTCTGAGGCAGCCTGCCCCGGTACCTGCCCAGGGTGACAGTGCTGAGGACGGCTACCTGCCTTCTGGCTCACTCCTGGTTATTTTTTAAAATTTTATTAAACAAATTACAAAAACAGTTTACAACAAACAGTTACATTTACAGCTGCATACAAGAGACAGCAATTTTACAAAGGAGAGGAGCAGCAAAGCCAGGCCCCAAACTCTACCGTTCAAACAAACAGTTTACAGGGACATGAGGACAAACCTCAGATCCCAGTTTCACATAAAAATATAAAGAGACATCAACAATGACATTTGTACATTAGACAATACTGTTACATACAAAAGTGCAGACAATACAGACCCAGCAAGCCCCCGCCCCTCCCACCTTCTGACCACTCTAAGGCAGCCCCCCCCTACCCACTGTCCAGCTCTCGGTCCACCCCATGCCCCTTCCAGTTCTCGGTCAGCCCTGACACATCTTTTGACCACCTCTAGGACAGCCGGCCCCGGTACCCACCTGGGGTGACAGCGGTCAGGATGGCCTCCCCACCTTCTGGCTTCACTAACCACCCTCAGCACCTTTCGACCACCTCTGAGGCAGCCTGCCCTGGTACCTGCCCAGGGTGACAGTGTCCGCCTTCTGGCTCACTCCTGGTTATATTATTTTATTAACCAAATTACAAAACACAGTTTACAAAAAACAGTTAACATTTACAGCTGTTTACAACAGCAATTTTACAAGGGAGAGGAGCAGCAAAGCTAGGCACCAAACCCTACCACTCAACCAGTTTACAGGGAGATGAGCACAAACCCCAAATCCCAGTTCCACATATAAAGGTCAGCGACAATGACATTTGTACATAAAAAGCCAACCCAGTTACATAAACAGTGTACAATACAGACCCAGCAAGTCCCCGTCCCTCCCACCTTCCGGCCACTCTAAGACAGCCCGCCCTATGTACCTTCCGGCTCTCGGTCCACCCCATGCCCCTTCCAGTTCTCGGTCTGCCCTGACACACCTTTCGACCACCTCTAGGGCAGCCCGCCCCGGTACCCGCCCAGGGTGACAGTGGTCAGGATGGCCTCCCCACCTTCTGGCTTCACTAACCACCCTCAGCACCTTTCGACCACCTCTGAGGCAGCCTGCCCTGGTACCTGCCCAGGGTGACAGTGTCCGCCTTCTGGCTCACTCCTGGTTATATCTATCAGCCAGGGCTCCCTAATTGGACCAGATTAACAGTCCCAATTAGGGAACTCATATTCTGTGATGTCCACCTGGCTGACATCATTACAATCACTACAAATAACAAATTAGCTAGCTCCTCCAGAAACAGTCATTTATATTTCAGTGATATATAAAAGGCTTTGTGTTAACCCTTCCAGGCCAACTAGGTTATACAACCAGATACAGCAGTGAAATTGAATTTTGATGAAATATGGGCCAGTTTCATTAATTTCCAACTTGGTTCAAACACAGTTCTGAGCTCTTTGGCTTCAGACAAACTGTAGTTGTCAATCAGTTTACATTGGGAGTTAAAAGAGAGGAGTCAGGGAGGAGATCGTCTCCACTGAATAACAGAAGGAAGAAGAATTTGCATATTCTGCCCCATTAGCTGTTGCACAGCATCCTACAGCCAATGCGATGATACTGATTTGCACACACAGCCAGACTGATAATTTACAGCTTTCAAACATGTAGCCAGTGCATTGCAGGAGTGAAAAGACATGGCAGGATAAGAGCTGAAACTGATCTACTTAATTTCCATTTTTAATCCAAACAGACAAAAGGAGATTTGGATTTCCTACTCTTTAACTAATATCTGCTGCCCATGTCACACTTGCACTGAGGGTCATTCATCCATCACCACTGTGCTTGCTGATCTGGATGGGTTCATAATCAAGCGACAATTCCATGTTAAGATTCTCATATTTGTTTCTAAATCCTATCCTAAATCCTCACCCCTTTCGAACTGTAATGTCTTCCACCCATGATGTCTGCATGCATCAATTTGCTGCCTCTTGAGTATCCCTGATTATTATTGCTTCACCATTGATGGCCACACTTGCAGCTGTCAAGAGCCCACCCAGCCTCAGTACCCACCTCCACCTTTTAGTGTGTGTGTACCCTTTAAGGCATTCCTCTTTAGACAAGCTTTTGGTCACTTGCCCTAGTATCTCATTAACTGACTTAGTGTCAATCTTTTTCTGATTATCTGTCAAGCCCCTTGGGATACTTTATTAAATTAAAAACAAATGCATCACATCTTACTGTTGATGTCTAGCAAGGTCAAGGGTCAATCCCTAAGGTTTATAGCAACATTGAGATAAGCTGCTGGTCACAGAATTTCAGCAAAGGTTGACAGTGAAAACAACAAATGCCTGTCATTTAGGACTCCTGAGACCATTCATTGTCAATGACTTGGTTCACTCGAAGACTGGTCAGTAACATATAGATTAAGGCTACCTTACCTCTTTAAAATGACTCAATTTTGTTTCCTTCTCAAACAAGGAGATCATTTGATATTCAGATGCTGCTGTTGGCCCTAACAGTGATTCTTTGTCTTCATTCATCTTTGAAGGCTGCAAGAATATGGCGAAATATTAGGTTAAATCATTAAAATTGTTAGTCTCAGTACTGTTAATTAGCTAGGTACAGTACAGGGTTAGATAATGAGTAAATCTTGATGCTATCCCAGGGCAGGTACAGCACAGGTTATACACAGATTAAATCTCCTTCTGCAAACTTCCCCATCAAAGACTTCTGTGCAGATACTGCGTACAGCCCCCTCTACACTCTCCCAGCAAACACTCCCAGGTCAGGTACAGCATGGGTTAGATACAGAATAGTATTTCCTTTATACTGTCCCATCAAACTTTCATTAGACTTTGACAGTGGGGGTTAGGGTTGGGGCTGTCCTATCAAACATCAAAGGTTAGCTTTAGAGGGATGGCAATGAAGGCAGTGCAATGTTCCTCCTGCAACATGTATGAGGTGAGGGATGCCATGGATGTCCCTGCTGATTACACTTGCAGGAAGTGCACCCATCTCCAGCTCCTCCAAGACCGTGTTAGGGAACTGGAGCTGGAGTTGGATGAACTTCAGATCATTCGGGAGGCAGAGGGGGTCATAGATCGGAGCTATAGGGAAGTAGTAACTCCAAAGATGGCAGATAGATGGGTGACAGTGAGGGGGACTGGGAGGAAGCAGCCAGTGCAGGGACCCCCTGCGGCCGTTCCCCTCAAGAACAAGTATACCGTTTTGGATACTTGTGGGGGGGACGACTTACCAGGGGTAAGTGACGGGGCTCAGGCCTCTGGCACGGAGCCTGTCCCCGCTACTCAGAAGGGAAGGGTGGAGAAGAGCAGAGCAATAATAATTGGGGAGTCGATAGTTTGGGGCACAGATAGGCGGTTTTGTGGGAACGAGAGAGACTCACGTTTGGTATGTTGCCTCCCAGGTGCAAGGGTACGTGATGTCTCTGATCGTGTTTTCCGGGTCCTTAAGGGGGAGGGGGAGCAGCCTGAAGTCGTGGTCCATATTGGCACCAATGACATAGGTAGGAGGAGGACTGAGGATGTTAGACAGGCTTTTAGGGAGCTAGGTTGGAAGCTCAGAGTTAGAACGAACAGAGTTGTTGTCTCTGGTTTGTTACCTGTGCCACGTGATAGAGAGTCAAGGAATAGGGAGAGAGAACAGTTAAATGCGTGGCTACAGGGATGGTGCAGGAGGGAGGGATTTCGGTACTTGGATAACTGGGGTTCTTTCTGGGGAAGGTGGGACCTCTATAAACAGGATGGTCTGCACCTGAACCTGAGGGGCACCAGTATCCTTGGGGGGAAGTTTGCTAGTGCTCTTGGGGGGGGGGTTTAAACTAACTCTGCAGGGGCATGGGAACCCAGACTGTAGCTTTAGGGTGCAGGACCTGGAGTGTAGGGAGGTTAGGAATATGGCATCAATCTTAAAGGAGGGTGCCTGTAAACAGAAGAGTGGTTTGAAGTGTGTATACTTTAATGCCAGAAGTATACGAAATAAGGTAGGTGAACTTGCAGCGTGGGTTGGTACCTGGGACTTCGATGTTGTGGCTATTACGGAGACATGGCTAGATCAGGGACAGGATTGGCTGTTGCAGGTTCCAGGGTTTAAATGTTTTAGTAGGGTCAGAGGTGGGGGTAAAAGTGGGGGGAGTGTGTGGCTTTGCTTGTCAAAGATAGTATTACAGCGGTGGAAAGGAAGATGGACGAAGATTTGCCATCTGAGGTGGTTTGGGTTGGAGGTTAGGAATAGGAGAGGTGAGGTCACCCTGTTAGGAGTCTTTTACAGGCCTCCTAATAGTCCTAGAATCGTTGAGGAAAGGATTGCGAAGATGATTCAGGAGAAGAGTGACAGCAATAGGGTGGTTGTTATGGGGGACTTTAACTTTCCTGATATTGATTGGGAAAGCTATAGCTCAAGTTCGTTAGATGGGTCAGTGTTTATCCAGTGTGTGCAGGAGAGTTTCCTGACACAATATGTAGATAAGCCAACAAGAGGTGAGGCCATACTAGATTTGGTTCTGGGTAACGAACCAGGCCAGGTATTAGAACTAGAGGTAGGTGAGCACTTTGGGGACAGTGACCACAATTCGGTGATTTTTACTCTAGTGATGGAGAGGGATAAGTGTGTACTACAGGGCAAGAGCTATAGCTGGGGGCAGGGAAATTATGATGCGGTGAGGCATGACTTAGGATGTGTGGATTGGAAAAGTAGATTCCAAGGCAAGAGCGTAATTGATATGTGGAACTTGTTCAAGGAGCAACTATTGAGTGTCCTTGATAAGTACGTACCTATCAGGCAGGGAGGAAAGGGTCGTGTGAGGGAGCCGTGGTTTAATAAGGAATTGGAATCCCTTGTTAAATGGAAGAGGGCGGCCTTTGTAAAGATGAGGCGTGAAGGTTCAATAGGGGCGATTGAGAGTTATAAGGTAGCCTGGAAGGACCTGAGGAGAGAGCTAAGAGCAGCAAGGAGGGGACATGAAAGGTCCTTAGTTGGTAGGATTAGGGAAAACCCTAAGGCTTTCTATAGGTATGTTAGGAATAAAAGAATGACTAGGGTAGGAATAGGTCCAATCAAGGATAGTAATGGGAAGTTGCGTGTGGAGGCTGAAGAGATTGGGGAGGCACTGAATGAATACTTTTCGTCAGTATTCACTCAGGAACAGGACATTGTTGTTGATATGAATACTGAGGCACGAATAAGTAGAATGGATGGCTTTGAGATATGTAGAGAAGAGGTGTTGGAAATTCTGGCAAGGGTGAAAATAGATAAGTCCCCTGGGCCTGATGGCATTTATCCTAGGATTCTCTGGGAAGCAAGGGAGGAGATTGCAGAGCCATTGGCCTTGATTTTTGTGTCCTCTTTGTCTACAGGAGTAGTGCCGGAGGACTGGAGGCTAGCAAACGTGGTTCCCTTGTTCAAGAAGGGGAGTAGGGATAATCCTAGTAACTATAGGCCAGTGAGTCTCACTTCTGTTGTGGGCAAAGTCTTAGAGAGAATTGTAAGGGATAGGATTTATGCACATCTGGATAAGAATAATGTGATCAAGGATAGTCAGTATGGTTTTGTGAAGGGCAGGTCGTGCCTCACAAACCTTATTGAATTCTTTGAGAAGGTGACTAAGGAGGTAGATGAGGGGAAAGCGGTAGATGTGGTATATATGGATTTTAGTAAGGCGTTTGATAAGGTCCCCCATGGTAGGCTACTGCAGAAAATACAGAGATATGGCATTGAGGGTGAGTTGGAGGTTTGGATTAGGAATTGGCTGGCTGGAAGGAGACAGAGGGTAGTAGTTGATGGCAAAGGTTCATCTTGGAGTGCCGTCACTAGCGGTGTTCCGCAAGGATCTGTTTTGGGACCATTGCTGTTTGTCATTTTTATAAATGACCTGGAGGAAGGGTTAGAAGGTTGGGTGAGCAAGTTTGCGGATGATACGAAAGTCGGAGGAGTTGTAGACAGTGAGGAAGGATGTGGCAGAGAAGCTGCAGAGCTGGGCAGAAAGGTGGCAAATGGAGTTCAATGTAGCTAAGTGTGAGGTGATTCACTTTGGTAAGAGTAACAAAAAGATGGGGTACTGGGCTGATGGTCGGATACTTGGGAGTGTGGAAGAACATAGGGATCTTGGTGTCCATGTACACAGATCTCTGAAAGTTGCCACCCAGGTAAATAGTGCAGTGAAGAAGGCATATGGCGTACTGGCTTTTATTGGTAGAGGAATTGAGTTCCGGAGTCCTGAGGTCATGCTGCAGTTGTATAAGACTCTGGTGCGGCCGCATCTGGAATATTGTGTGCAGTTTTGGTCGCCATACTATAGGAAGGATGTGGAGGCACTGGAACGGGTGCAGAGGAAGTTTACCAGGATGTTGCCTGGTATGGTAGGAAGATCCTATGAGGAAAGGCTGAGGCACTTGGGGTTGTTTTCATTGGAGAAAAGAAGGTTTAGGGGTGACTTGATAGAGGTGTACAAGATGATTAGGGGGTTAGATAGGATTGACAGTGGGAACCTTTTTCCACGTATGGAGTCAGCTATTACAAGGGGGCATAGCTTTAAATTAAGGGGGGGTAGATATAGGACTGATGTTAGGGGTAGGTTCTTCACTCAGCGAGTCGTAAGTTCATGGAATGCTCTGCCAGTAGCAGTGGTGGACTCTCCCTCTTTATGGGTATTTAAGCGGGCATTGGATAGGTATATGGAGGATAGTGGGTTAGTGTAGGTTAGGTGGGCTTTGATCGGCGCAACATCGAGGGCCGAAGGGCCTGTACTGCGCTGTATTCTTCTATGTTCTATGTTCTATTCCATCGATAGATCAGCACTGGTTAATTACAGGGTAAATTTCCCTCTACACTGACCCATCAAACACTCTCAGAGTGGGTACGGGCTAAGTTAAATATAGAATAAATCATGGACTTACTGTTATAAACTTCAGGCAGTTGATGTTGAAGAAATGAGATACAAGCTGAAACAGTTAATCTGGATGATCAGAATTAACAGAAAAAAACTGTGAGGGCTTTGAAATAAATATCTGGAACAAAAACAAGACCAATATATACCCTTAAAGTATTGAAGCCTTTGCAACATTTGAGACAAAATGCAGTATGAAGTTACAACAACTGACTTCAAAACTATTTAGAAAAGTGGTAATCTAGAGCATATAGACAAAAATGGAAAGCAATGTCCCAGCAAAGCTAACCAGGAGCTGTACAGAAGTCCTGACCCACAGCAAAGTGAGGTTTTTCCAGGGTCAATACTGCTGACTGGTTCCATGCTCAGCTGGCTGTCAGGTTTTTACATGGTTACATAGGTGTCATGTGGCTAACACAACATACAGTGAGTCTTTACTTCTTAAAACAGCCTTCACCTTTTAAAGGGCAGATGCCATCAGGCTGCAGCAGATCATTAAACTTTCTGTGGAAGTTTTATGGCAAGGGAGGAAACTAACAGCCCAGAGAGGCAGCTCTCAGGTTCTCAGATGCTGCATTACAGCTCCTAATCCAGGAGGTCAAAAGAAGCCGAAAAGTTTTGTTTCAGCCATAATCCAAGAGGCCCTCAAGCCAAATGGAATGGGAAGGAGTTTAAGAATGAATCTCATTGCATTTAAAACAATTTAGAGAAGCTTCACTTGATTGTAGGTTCACTCATGGAGGCACGGTAGCTCAGTGGTTAGCACTGCTGCCTTACAGTATCAGGGACCTGGATTCAATTCCACCCTCGGGTGACAATCTGTGTGGAGTTTGCGCTTTTCTTTATTGGTAGGGGGATTGAGTTTCAGAGCCACGAGGTCATGCTTCAGATGTACAAGATACTGGTAAGGCCGCATCTGGAGTATTGCATACAGTTCTGGTCACCGCATTATAGAAAGGATGTGGAAGCTTTGGAAAGGGTTCAGAGGAGATTTACTAGGATGTTGCCTGGTATGGAAGTTCTTACAAGGAAAGGCTGAAGGAACTGAGGCTGTTTTCTTTGGAGAGAAGAAGGTTGAGAGGTGATTTAATCGAGACGTATAAGATAATCACAGGGTTAGATAGGATGGACAGTGAGATCCTTTTTCCTTTGATGGTGAAGGCTAACATGAGGGGACATAGCTTTAAATTGAGGGGTGATAGATTTAGGACAGATATTCGGGGTAGTTTCTTTACGCAGAGAGTATTAAGGGCCTGCCTCAACAGTAGTAGACTCGCCAATGTTAAGGGCATTTAAATGGGCATTGGACATACATATGGATAATAATGGAATGGTGTGGGTTAGATGGGCAACAGATTAATTTTGCAGGTCAGCGCAACATCGAGTTTAAGAGGGCCTGTACTGGGTTGTGATGTTCTATGTTCTATGGTTGATTCCTGGGATGAAGAAGTTCTCTTGGGCAGAGCTTTCAGAAAACTGGAACAATGCTGGAATTTTTACTCCTCTAGTCATTTGTGTCTATCTGGTGCAGCCACATGAATAAAAGCTTTTGGCATAGCCTTCAAGTATTCAGGTGCAGCAGGAGGTGAAGAAGGTAAATGGTATATTGGTCTTTGTAGCAAGAGGATTTGAATACAGAAGCAAGGGTATCTTGCTACACTTGCACAGGGCCTTGGTGAGACCACATCTGGAATAATAGTGCAGTTTCCGTCTCCTTAACTAAGGAAGGATATTCTGACTTTGGTGGGAGCGTAATACAAGTTTACCAGACTGATTCCTAAGATGGCAGGACTGACATGTGAAGAGTTAGAACAATATAGATGAGAGTTTTGAAGAATGAAAGGGCATCTCATAGATATTCTAACAGGATTAGGCAGAGTAAATGTGGGAAGAATGTCCCAGATGATCAGCAAGTCCAGAACCACGGGTCACAGTCTAAGGACACATGGGAGGCCATTTAGGACTGAGGAATTTCTTCACCAGAAAGTGGTGGACCTGAGGAATTTTCTGCCACAAAATGTGGGTGAAGCCAAAACGTTGAATGTTTTCAAGAAGGAGTTGATATTATTCTTAGAGTTAAAGGGATTAAAGAGGGTATCGAGTTGGATGATCAGCCATGATCATATCAAATGGTGGAGTAGGCTCGTAGGGCCAAATTGCCTACTCCTGTTCCTATTTTTCTATATTTAAAGTTGAAGTATTCTCTCCTTCCCCTGCAGGGTCAGCAGCAGCTACTTTAATTGTGGTTCAGAGAAATAGGTCACCTTCCGCACCATATGTCAATGCAACCTCGATTGGCTGATACCAGTAAAATCAGGCCTGTGGTCCTGTTCTCCCCTTGCACAGAAACTGCTTTGAGACTTGATGGTGGGACTTGTTTGATTCCTGAAAAATACAATCAAAACATTCGATACTTCTGTCTTGGGATGGTTTTTCAGTAAGACCCAATCTATTGCTCTTTCCACTCTCTGACATCCCAAGATCAAGTCATTGAGGAGAATGTCATTCATAGAAAATTGCTCACTGGGTCCACAGAGTCGGAAAAAAATGTGTTCCCTCAGGCAAAACATTTGGGCACTGTTGTTTTAGGGGAAACGAGAGCAAGTAATCAATGATGACCCCTGATCTATTCAAAGTGAAGGGCTCTCAGATACATCCAACCAATCTCCTTTTCCTCTTCCTGGGGACCCTGTCAAATACTAGTTAGCAAGAACTGTGGCCTCATATCAGTGGAGTTGTGGTCGATGTAGCAGACCATCACAAATTTCCAGATTTGCTCCAATGAGTACCAAAGGACTCTCCTGAGTAGTCCAGGCAGTAGAACCATTGAGAAGTGTAGAAAATTGTGAGGGACATGGATAGGGTGGACAGTTAGAGTCTTTCTTCCAAGGTGGAAATGTCAAATATTAGGGGGCATAAGTTTAAAGTGAGGGGCAAGTTTTAAGGAGATGTGCAAGGTAAGCTTTTTTTAACAGAGTGTAGTAGGTATTTGAATGCATTGCCAGGTGGATAGTAGAAGCAGGTACGATAGCAAAGTTTAGGAGACATTTAGATACACAGATGAATGGAGAAAAGAGGGACCACGTGCAATCAGACGGGATTAGTTTATAATGGCATCATGGTCACCACAGACATGGTGGACCAAAGGGCCTGATCCTGTGTTGCACTGTTTTATATTCTATGTTCTATATTTCAGAATGTTTCTGTTAGCTGAGTGGCTGAGGGATCAGTAGCAACATGTAGATAGGCAGCTCTTGTCACCAAACAGGCAGCCTCAGGTTTTTCATAGTGGCTTGAAATTACAGGTAGGACTGACTGGATAAGGATTCAAACTTTGTAACCATTGCTAAATTAACAGACATTGATTAATGTGATGCTGTTTGTATGGCTGTGCACTAAATGCACATGCAAAGAGTTGTCTCATTTGTGGGTGAGATGCATCTGCCCTCTAATATGTGGACACAGACCTATATTCATTCACCAGATTAGTTCCTGGGATGTGTATGGGATTGTGTAAATGGACCTGTACTCTACAGAGTTTAGAAGAATGAGAGGTTGATGACATTGAAGCATTCTGGAGAGGCTTGACAGGGTACATGCTAAGCGGTTGATTTTCCTGGCTGTGGAAAAGCCTCAGGATAAGGGATTGATCATTTAGGACTGAGATGAGGAGAAATTTCTTCACTCAAAAGAGTTGAAGGAATTGTTTGGAATTCTCTATCCCAGAGATTTAAGGCTGAGAGATACAGACTTTTGATCCTCTCAGGGAATCCAGGAAGTTTGGAGCAGTGTTGAAAATGGAAATTGGGGCAAAAGATTGGCCATTATTCTTCCGAATGTTGGGTCAAGCTCAAGGATTTGTTTGGTCTTAATCCTGTTTCTTCTATTCTTATGTGAATTGATGGATCTCGGCACTATTGAGAATACTGCCAGTTTCCTCCCACAATCCAGGTTAGGTGGATTCGCTGTGGTAAATTGTACATAGTGTCAAGAGATGTGCAGGCTAGATGAATGAGCCATGGGAGATGAAGGGTTACAGAAGAGGGGAATGGCCTGAGTGGGATGCTCTTCAGAGGGTCGGTGTGAACTTAGTCAGAGAGTCATAGAGTCATACAGATGTACAGCACAGAAACAGACCCTTCGGTCCAACCCATCCATGCCAACCAGATATCCCAACCCAATCTAGTCCCACCTGGCCCATATCCCTCCAAACCCTTTCTATTCATATACCCATCCAAATGCCTCTTACATGTTCCAATTGTACCAGCCTCCACCTCTTCCTCTGGCAACTCATTCCATACATGTACCACTTTGTATGAAAAAGTTGCCTGGTAGGTCTCTTTTATATCTTTCCCCTCTCACCCTAAACCTATGCCCTCTAGATTTGGACTTCCTGACCCCAGGGAAAAGACTTTGCTTATTAACCCTATCCATGCCCCTCATAATTTTGTAAACCTCTATAAGATCACCTCTCAGCCTCCGACACTCCAGGGAAAACAGCCCCAGCCTGTTCAGCCTCTCCCTGTAGTTCAAATCCTCCGACACTGGCAATATCCTTGTAAATCTTTTCTGAACCCTTTCAAGTTTCACAACATCTTTCCGATAGGAAGGAGACCGGAATTGCATGCAATATTCAAACAGTGGCCTAACCAATGTCCTGTACAGCCGCAACATGACCTCCCAACTCCTGTACTCAATATTCTGACTAATAAAGGAAAGCATACCAAACACCTTCTTCACTATCCTATCTACATGCGACTCCACTTTCAAGGAACAATGAACCTGCACTCCAAGGTCTCTTTGTTCAGCAACATGCCCTGGGACCTTACCGTTAAGTGTATAAGTCCTGCTAAGATTTGCTTTCCCAAAATGCAGCACCTCATTTTTATCTGAATTAAACTCCATCTGCCACTTCTCAGCCCATTGACCTATCTGGTCAAGATCCTGTTGTAATCTGAGGTAACCCTCTTCGCCGTCCACTACACCTCCAATTTTGGTGTCATCTGCAAACTTAAAAACTGTACCTCTTATGCTCGTACCCAAATCATTTATGTAAGCGACAAAGAGTAGAGGACCCAGCACCGATCCTTGTGGCACTCCACTGGTCACAGGCCTCCAGTCTGAAATACAACCCTCCACCACCACCCTCTGTCTTCTACGTTCAAGCCAGACCTGTATCCAAATGGCTAGTTCTCCCTGTATTCCGTGAGATCTAACCTCATTATTCAGTCACCCATGGGGAACCTTGTCGAATGCCTCACTGAAGTCCATATAGATCACATCTACCGCTCTGCCCTCATCAATCTTCTTTGTTATTTCCTCAAAAAACTCAATCAAGTTTGTGAGACATGATTTCCTACACACAAAGCCATGTTGACTATCCGCAATCAGTCCTTGCCTTTCCAAATACATGTCCCTCAGGATTCCCTCCAACAATTTGCCCACCACCGTCAGGCTCACTGGATATAGTTCCCTGGCTTGTCCTTATCACACTTCTTAAACAGTGGCATCACGTTAGCCAACCTCCAGTCTTCCAGCACCTCACCTGTGACTATTGATGATACAAATATCTCAGCAAGAGGCCCAGCAATCACTTCTCTAGCTTCCCACAGAGTTCTCGGGTACACCTGATCAGATTCTGGGGATTTCTCCACCTTTAGCCTTCAAGACACCCAGAACTTTCTCCTCTGTAATCTGGACATTTTGCAAGATGTCACCATCTATTTCCCCACAGCCTATATCTTCCATATCCTTTTCCACAGTAAATACTGATGCAAAATACTGATTTAGTATCTCCCCCATCTCCTGTGGCTCCACACAAAGGCCGCCTTGCTGATCTCTGAGGGGCCTTATTCTCTCACTAGTTACCCTTTTGTCTTTAATGCATTTGTAAAAACTCTTTGGATTCTCCTTAATTCTATTTGCCAAAACTATCTCATGTCCCCTTTTTGCCCTCCTGATTTCCATCTTGAGTATACTCCGATTTCCTTTAAATACTCTTGTAAGGATTCACTCGATCTATCCTGTCTATACCTTACATATGCTTCCTTCGTTTTCTTAACCAAACCCTCAATTTCTTTAGTCATCCAGCATTCCCTATACCTACCAGTCTTCCCTTAAACAGTGGCACCACATTAGCCAACCTCCAATCTTCCAGCACCTCACCTGTGACTATCGATGATACAAATATCTCAGCAAGAAAAATATTTCACCCTAACAGGAATATACTTTCTCTGGATTCTTGTTATCTTATTTCTGAAGGCTTCCCATTTTCCAGTTGTCCATTTACCTGCAAACATCTGCCCCCAATCAGCTTTCGAAAGTTCTTGCCTAATACCATCAAAATTGGCCTTTCTCCAATTTAGAACTTCAACTTTTAGATCTGGTCCATCCTTTTCCATCGTTATTTTAAATCGAATAGAATTATGGTCGCTGGCCCCAAAGTGTTCCCCCACTGACACCTCAGCAACCTGCCCTGCCTTATTGCTCAAGAGTAGGTCAAGCTTTGCACCTTCTCTAGTAGGTACATCCACATACTGAATCAGAAAAATTTCTTGTACACACTTAACAAATTCCTCTTCATCTAAATCCTTAACAATATGGCAGTCCCAGTCTATGTTTGGAAAGTTAAAATCCCCTACCATAACCACCCTATTATTCTTACAGATAGCTGAGATCTCCCCACAAGTTTGTTTCTCAATTTCCCTCTGACTATTAGGGGGCCTATAATACTATCCCAATAAGGTGATCATCCCTTTCTTATTTCTCAGTTCCACCCAAATAACTTTACTGGATGTATTTCCAGGAATATCCTCCCTCAGCACAGCTGTAATGCTATCCCTTATCAAAAATGCCACTCCCCCTCCTCTCTTCTATCTCTTTCTATCCTTCCTGTAGCATTCGTATCCTGGAACATTAAGCTGCCAGTCCTGTCCATCCCTGAGCCATGCTTCTGTAATTGCTATGATATCCCAGTCCTGTGTTCCTAACCATGCCTGAGTTCATCTGCCTTCCCTGTTAGGCCCCTTGCATTGAAATAAATGCAGTTTAATTTATTAGTCCTACCTCGTCCTTGCCTGCCCTGACTATTTGACCCGCTTCTGTTCTCAGCTGTACCAGTACTATGATCTTTTCCCTCACTATCTCACTATGTCCCACCACACACCCCTGCCACCTCCTCCTCCCCCCCCACCCCCCAACACCCCCTCCTGAGCAGCTCGAGCAAATCACCCTACCGGTTTTTTAGTCCCCTTCCAATTTAGATGCAATCCGTCCTTCTTGTACAGGTCACATCTACCCCAAAAGAGATTCCATTGATCCGAAAATGTGAATCCTTCTCCCATTCACCAGCTCCTCCGCCATGCATTCATCTGCTCTATCCTCCTATTCCTGCCCTCACTAGCTCGTAGCACTGGGAGTAATCCAGATATTACTACTCTCAAGGACCTTTTTAAATTTCTGCCTAATTCTCTGTAACCTCCCTTCATAATCTCAACCTTTTCCCTTCCTATGTCGTTGGTTCCAAGGTGGACAATGACCTCTTGCTGGCCCCTCTCCCCCCGTGAGAACATTCTGCACCCTCTCTGAGACATCCTTGATCCTGGAACCAGGGAAGCAACACACCATTCTGCTTTTTTGCTGCTGGCCACAGAAATGTCTGTCTGTACCTCGGACTAGAGAATCCCCTAATACAATTGATCTCTTGGACCCCGAAGTACCCCTCATTGCATTAGAGCCCGTCTCAATACCAGAAACTTGGCTGTTCGCGCTATGTTCCCCTGAGAATCCATCACCCCCTAACATTTTCCAAAACAGCATACCTGTTTGAAATGGGTATATCGACAAAAGACTCCTGCACTAGCTGCCTACCTCTCTTACCTTTCCTGGAGTTAACCCATCTATGTGACTGTATCTGAGACTTCCCCCCCTTCCTATAACTGCCATCCATCACATACTGTTGCTGTTGCAAATTCCTCATTGCTTCTAACTGTCTCTCCAGCCGATCCATTCAACCTGATAAGATTTGCAGCCAGCTGCATTTACGGCAGATATAATCTGCAGTAACCCTTAAACTCTCTTTAAACTCCCACATCTGACAAGAAGTACTTATCACTCTATTAAAGGCCATTTTTGCTCCTTCGCAATCTACAGAACCAGAAAATAACACCATCTTATTCCTCTACAAACACTGCCTCAGGTTAAGTTAATAGTTATGGCTTATATTTTAAGTTTAATCAAGAGACATAGCTCCAATAACATATAATCAAGAAAGAACCCACTCTACTCACCACTGCAGATTCTCTGTAGGCCACACTTTAAAACAACAATTAACTTATCTGAGTCTGTGTTGTGAACTTCGCCCAAGATCAGTTGTGAATTTCACTATTTGTTAATTTTCCCAGATGCACTCCAATATCCAGCGATACATGAATTCAAACAGTAAAGGCAGTAACTGTGCAGGTTCTCTCTCTCTCTCTCTCTCCTGCACTGACCTCACCATGTGCTTCCTTTGTCTGTTCTTCTCCCTTTTAAAACTGCTGTTGTTTTGATTTTTTATTTCCAAAGTTCCAAAACAATGCAACAGCATATAAAACAGTAATTGCTCCTCCTGGAATTCGAGGAGATCACCTCCAGCACCTAAAATATCTCAAAAAAAGGAGCAGTTGTTGCAGCCAGAAATTTTTCCCATCCTCCTTCTTGGATTACCTAGCCTGCTCCTACACTGTGTGGATTCTATGATACATTGCCTCTCTATGTACCATCACCTCCCACTTATCTATTAATTCTCTCTGCCACTTGCCCATTTTACTCATCATGGTGCTGCTAATTGGTATCATCTCCACTAGCTATCACACCTCCAAGCTTGATATTATTGTCATATTTGGAAAGCTTACTTTATTCTAATAGTCAAATCATAAAAAGTATTCCTCACAACGAATCTTGGAGAATACTGTTGTCTACCGTCTTAGTCTGAAAAGTAATTACTTATCACGACTGACTGCTTAGTGTCCTTAAACCATTTTTAAAATTCAAACTGACAGGACTCTGTTATTTCTTTCTCTTTCACTATTCCCACGTTACATGAGGCCACCACAGTGCTGGTTAATCACTCCTTTATATCATCCATCATGACTTGGCACGTGGTTTCTACACCTGAAAAATGGATACTGTTTCCTGAAAGCCTCAACTTGTTAACGCGCCTACAAATGTGGTTCTTTGACAAATATATTCTTAAAATCCAATTAGACAATATTCATTGCATTCCCATCAACTTTCTCAATTCAACAAAAAAGTAAATTAGGTTTTTAAAGCATGAGTCACTTTTTAAAATATCAATGCAATTGTTCCTTAATTAATTCAAACCTCTCTAAAACATGTGATTGGTTTTCCCTCATTATTATTTCTATTATTACCTGCCACTGGCATCAACCTGACTGACCTATAGTTATCAGGAATGTCTGTACCTGTACACACTCTCTTGAATAATGGTATCCCTTTTGGCACTCTTTAATTTTCTGGTCCTTTCCTGGTACTTGTTGAACGTTGGAAGAGTATGGCAGGCATCAGTGCTATCTCCAACTGCACTTTCCTTGGCAATCAAATCATCCAGACTTGTGAGTTCTCTGTTCAAGCGTAGCCAGCCTATCCAGTAATGTTGTCAATGTATTTTCATCCCATCCATTTTCTTTATCATTTCCCCTACTATTTATATTTTGTCAGCATCCTCTACCTTAGTAAACACCAATACAAATTTTTCATTAAGTATTTCAGCCTTGTCCTGTGACTCCAAATATATATTATATTCATGGTCTGAATGGACCTCAAGCTACCTCTTATCACCCACATACAATTTATATACCAGTACAAACATTCAAGGTGACTTTTTCAACTGCCATTCTATTCTCATGTTCTCCACATGCTATTCCTATTTTACCTTTCACTTCCTCTCTTGATGTGTTACAATGTGGCTTGGTTCATGCTTAAGAATTCACCACACAAGAATCACGCATCACCTTCCTGCTTCAATATGTACTTTGACATCTTGCCGTCTCAACTGCTTTGCTCCACTTACTCCTTTGACCTGTCTCTCTCTGAATTTGCTACGTTCTATTCTTTGAAGTTCAATCTTAGTATTGGCATCATTCCCATCAAAAAGGTTGGTGCTGTTGTTCTCTGGCTTACAGAGGCTGAATGGCAACTGTATGACATATCCCACCCCCAGACAATAATCTCAATACCAAACATCAAGGTCCTGTGAACAGGACTGTCAATGACCTTGTATCTTCTGAAGATCTTTCTACTGCCTGCAGCTTCATAGTTCTCCAAGCCTGGACAGTCTGCTTCTGAAGAGCCACTGACACGACCCCTCAGACTAACAAATTGTTTCACCTGGTACTGTCCCACTGAACTTATTTCATCCTATCTCCATTCCATATTTTTATCTCCTTGTGCACTTTGTTCTGACCTCATCCACGACTCTTTCAATGCCTTACCTCACTTCAACATTTACTAATTTCCTGGCTATAACTGCTTCCTCTTTACTATGGATGTCCACTCCATCCATTCCCACCAGGACAATCTCAGAGCTCTCCACTTCTTCCTCAAAACAGAGGCTCAGCTAAGCTCCATCCAGCACAATACTCCTCTGCCTGGCTGAAGCTATTCTCACTTTGACAAATTCTCTTTCGACTCCACTCAAGTCTCAAACTAAAAGCTGCTGTAATGGAAACCCACATGGGTCTCAGTTATGCCTGCACTTTTTGTGGAATACATGGACTATTCATTACTGTACTCCTTTTCAAGTCATCTTGCTCATCTCTTTTTCTAGTTCATTGAAAACAATGTAAGTGCCAACTCCTGGTCTCACTAAAATGCAAAATGTTATTAGCTTTGATTCCCATTTTGATCCTTCCCTCACCATCAACTGTTCAATCTCTGCTACTCCTTTCCCTTTTTTTGATTTCTCTATTAAAATTTCTTGAGATACCCTATTTACTACAAGTCAACAGATTCTCACATTTACCTCAAGGGTACTCCCTCACACCTTACTTCCTGTAAAGACTCCATTCCATTCCCCCGGTTTCTCCTCTCTCATATCCATTCCTATTTCTTTTACACCATCGTTTCCAACACATCATTTCTTTTCCTCAACTGAGAATTCTCACCCAGTATGGTTGACAGGGACCCCAATTGTCTAGTCTACTGCACACATCTCTGCTCTCACAGCTTCTTCTCCCTCTCAAAGCATTGATAGTGTTTCCCTTCTCCTCACTTTCTACTCCACCAACTTCTGTATTCAATAGATCATCTTCTGCCATTTTTCCAGCTCTAGAATAATCACCAAAAACATCACACTCTGCCCTCCCCTTTCAGCATTCGACAGTGAACATTTCCTTCATAAAACCTCCGATGTTCCAGGGAAAACAGCCCCAGCCTTTTCAGCCTCTCTCTATAGCTCAAACCCTCCAACCCTGGCAACATCCTTTCTTTTCTGAAACCTTTTAAGTTTCATAACATCCTTCCGATTGGAAGATCAGAATTGCATACAGTATTCCAAAACTGTCCTGACCAATGTCCTGTACAGCTGCAACATGACCTCCCAACTCCTACATTCAATGCACTGACCAGTAAAGGCAAGCATACCAAACATCTTCTTCACTATCCTATCTACCTGCACATCACTTTCCTTCTCATTGTCCAAGGCCCAAACACAACTTCCAAGTGAAAAGGGAATTTAATTGTATTTCTTTTAAATCCTGGATTAACCACTCATGTTCCTTGTTGGAAAGTGTCCAGGCTGCACCAAAAAAAAATTTTCTTAAAAATCACCAATTGATCCACTACAATTAATCTCTAGTTCCATTTTAACCTGGCTAGATCCCATCTCATCCCATTTAAGTTAGTCCTCTTCAAATTCTACTTAAATTACCCCTCGCTCTCTCCATTACTGATCCAAGTCACATGATACAATAATCAGTCTCAAACAAGAACTAGTCACTTGGTACCCATCACCAGATTCAGCATGGTCTCCTTCTTGATTAAACCAAGCACATACTGGTCAAGGAAGTTCTCCTAAACGCTTTACAAGTTCCTCCAATTCTTTTCCCTTTATGCTTATATTATTGCAAACAAAATGTGAATAATTAAAGTTCTCCAGTGTCACCCCTTTCTAGTACTTTTGGATTTCTGTGATTTCCTGCAGATTTTGTTCCCCTAACCATCTCTCACTATTTGTCACCATACTGAAAAACTCCAGAAGCCTTTTCATACCCTTTTTGCTTCTCAACTCCAGTTAAATGGATTCTTGCCTTCTCAATGGCATCCTTCCTTTCGATGTAATTTAGAATGAGCCCCCTCATTCTATCTTTCTTTTCTCCTTCTGGCTTTTCTGAACACTGTTTCTGTGAGCATTAAGTACACAGTCCTCACTGTTGTGTCATGGAGTTAACCACACGGACAAACACAAAATGGAGAACCACAGGTCCATAACACGTGATGAAAGTTTTGTGAAAGTGTTTTGACTGAGTCATAAACCTCATTCAGAATCCTAATCTTTTCTGATCATTTATTTTTGAAACGTTAATGTAGGAATTTAGTTAAAGAAGGAAAGGTTAGAAAGAACAGATAGGGTATAAGAATTGTTAAGCCAAGTTTCTGTTATTTACATTACACGATATTTCTATTAGGGGTGGCACGGTGGCTCAGTGGTTAGCACTGCTGCCTCACAGCACCAGGGACTCGGGCTCGATTCTCGCCTCGGGTGACTGTCTGTGTGGAGTTTGTATATTCTCCCCATGTCTGTGTGGGTTTGCTCCGGTTTCCTCCCACAATCTAAAGATGTGCAGGTCAGGTGAATTGACCATGCTAAATTGCCCATAGTGACAGGTGCATTAGTCGGGGTAAACCTAGGGGGTTGGGGAATAGGTCTGGGTGGGTTACTCTTCAGAGGGTCGGTGTGGACTTGTTAGGCCACCATCTAATCTATATGGCTATTTGTGCTCGTAGCTCATAACCTTTATTCACCACGTTTTATGAATTTGCATACATTCAGTCCAAACATTTCTTTGTATTCTTCATAGTCCTTCTGGATCTCCTTCTGTCCAATATGGTAAAAACAATGCTACTTTCTCCCCACCCCCACCCTCCTCTCATTTATTTCTCCACCCTTCAGGCACTCTGCCTATATTCCTGATGAAGGGCTTTTGTCCGAAACTTCTATTTTACTGCTCCTCGGATGCTGCCTGAACTGCTGTGCTCTTCCAGCACCATTCAAATCCAGATTCTGTCCAATATGTACTAATTCCTTATTTAGTACTATTCAACAACCCCTTATTCCTCTGTCATACTTCCATATGTTGGCATTCATTACCCTGCCAATTTTAGCTTGAAGCTTTCTGGGGAGGTCTTGTGATACAGTGGCAGTATTCCCACCTCTAAGTCAAGAGACCAGGTTCAAGTCTCACCTGCTCTAGGGAGGTTTTGTCACAGAGTCCCTTCCTCTGAGTTAAAAGGGCCAGGTTCAGGTTTCATCTAACCTAGGTGTGCAATAACATCCCTGAACAGATTGATCTGAAATATTTTTTAAAAAGAGCTGGGTTCAAGGGGATTTTGTGGAACATGGTAGTGTTCGTACCTCTGGGCCAGAAGTCCAGTTTTAAGTCTCAGCTGCCACAGACATGTCACAATGTGTCTGAATAGGCTAATTAAAAAGAAAGCTGGGTTTTAAAGGACTCTTGTTGCACAGTGATGGTGTCCCTACCTCTGTACCAAGAGGCCCAGTTCAAGTCTCATCTACTCCAGAGATGTGCAATAACATTACTGAACAGGTTAATTAGGAAAATATCTTTAAAACGTGCTAGGTTCTATCAACTGGAAAACACATATGATTTGCTAGTGGTGGTTAACAGGTGAAAATCACCACAGGTGATTTGGTGCCATCTGCTCCAAACATGTGTGATAATGTGTCTAAACAGGTTGATGAAAGGTTTCAGGAGCTGGGTTCTTGCTTGGAATTCACTCCTTGGTTAATCAGTAAATAGGTGATTTGGTGGTGGGCTTTATAAATTAAAAATAAATGTTGGCCTCTTCCTCCGTGAGGAATTGTCTTTAGGGAAAGTGTCCAGAAGGAAAAGATGGAAACTGATGTTACTGTGAAGCTACAAATTCAAAATAAAATCTTGTAAATATCTGAAGGTCTTTTGCTACTCATATGGATATCAATCTTGGGGACATGATTACCTTCGATAATTTCAGATGCGAAGATAAAGAAAGTAGAAAGTAATTCCTAATTGCAGAAGTAAGGCTCCAGGTAGCTGTTTAATGTGAACTTCTGAGTCACACTGTAGGATCATGAATTATAATTACTGTATACACCATCTGTTGTCAGAATTGGAGCAATAGTACTAGTGAAAACATCTGGTGAAGATATGGACTTATGTCACTTCCCGAACAAAGAAGAAGTAAGGGAGGGATTTTGCTTTATCCTTATCAAGAAGGCATAAACTTAAAGTGTTTTGGAATTGAGTGTTACAGATTTAGAAAGCAAAGAGCGATTAGAAATTCTAATATCACCTATGGACAGAGTTTACAAAAGGATAGCTTACTGGCAGCCTCTGACTTGTGATCAATATTTGATAATTTAAGAAGGTTAACAATCAGTTTATGGAAGAATGTAGGTATATCACAGAATCTGAGAGGTTATGTAAAGGCTAAAAAATACAATCTAGAAATTCCAGAGCTGCGCTGGTTTTTAAATTATTGGATTGCCCACAAATCTCACACACAGACTTTTAGTTTTGGCAGGTAGTTTCAATTTTGTGGCAATGTCTCTTTTGGAACAAATGACTACTGCCTTAAGAAAGGTTTAGGGAGACAATTGTTTCCAGCTATCTTATCAGGACATGTTGGATATTCTGTGGCAATGCACAGTATAGAAAACTTCAAGATTATTGACGAACTATGACTGCTTTGTCACAGATGCCAAAATAAGGATGGAAATGTTGAAAAATATTTTGAGGGGGATCATATTTTAAAAGATTTCCAATAATATCAAAGGAAGATACAAGATTGGAATGATAGCTGACAACAAGTAAATCCCATAAAACCAGGGGGTATAATTAATAGGTGGTTCTAGTGTGACTCTGTCAGGAACTATTCAAAGATAAATCAAGTATTTGATAGAGTTCATTAAACAGATGGATCTGAAGATGAATACTATAAGGATGAACAGCAAGAAAACATTGCGATAGTGGCTGAAGACATAAGTCAGCCATGAGTATCTCAGTTGCCTGATTTATTAAGTTGTGCTGTATCTCAATAGCGTATGGCATCAACTGACTAAACTGTTATTTGTAAACTTCGGACAAAACAGTCAAACAATATGAAAGCTCTTCCCCCACCTTCAATCTGAGATAATACTTTGTTACTATCTTTAAAAAAAAGTGGTTATCCTAGTGAAATTAACATAGAAACATATAACATAGGAGCAGGAATAGACCAACAGTTCTTCAAGCCTGCTCCACCATTCAATATGATCCTGGCTGATCATCTAACTCAACGCCGTGTTCCTGCTTTCTCCCCAGATTCTTTGGTTCCCTTAATCCTAAGAACTACATCTAAATGTTTTTTGAAAGTTTTAAATGTTTTGGCCTCAACAGCTTCCCGTGGCAGACCTGCTGATTTGCGGCCACTCTTTTTTAAATAGCTGCCTTCTGTTCGAGAAGTTGTCCCAATGTCCCAAAAATCTGAAACTCGCCCTCCTGCACCATGTTTTAATGTCTCACATTAATGATTCCTGTCTTTCTCTTTCGGCTCTCATTGGGTAGCACTGGGAGTAATTGAGAGATTTGATGTTTCACTCTTCAATTTCCTTCCCACCTTCTGTAGGTCTGACCACAGAACTCTGCCTGCCCTATGTTATTGGTCCTGGTTGATGTCACAATTTCTTACTCCCCCGCAGAATATGTTGTACTTTCACTATGACCTCCAGGCATCATGGAGACAACACATTGTACAGGTCTCACAATAATGGTTACAGGAATATTGGTCTGCCTACCTGACTCCCATAACAAGTGCATTTAAAGATTTTACTGGGTCCTCCTGTGTAGTCCCTTTCCCATTAGTACCAGAATCTGGGTTCCACTCCTTTAAAGCGTTGACAATCCAACAGTGTGCGGTGCTCAGTACCAGTTTGAGAGTGACACACACTACAAAGATCACGCATTCCCTCCCTCTACCCACTCTTCCCAACTGCTACTTATTTCTTATCTTAGGGGTCAATACAGACCCAGAATCAACAGCGACTGGGATCAATCCAAACCCTGGGAACAGTACAGTCTGATATTGATAAACTGTGTGCCACCTCTCACCATTCAGACTTTGACTCACTTAGGTAACACAAGCTTCAAGATAATAATTGAATTCCATGATGAAAGCTAATGCAGAGATAAGTACACATCCTCATTTATACTCACCATTCATTATAGTGTCTACATATTTCTGGAGTTAAAGGATGTGTACAGTATGTTGCAGTTGCTATTCCATTGTGATATGATGGATTATCCAGCTGATGCTGATGGAGGTGCAAGTTTAAAATGTTGTACCTGGACCTACTGTCAACTCCTTTATGCTGCGCCTTTTCTGGATAATCTCACCTTTAGCTCCTTTTTCCCTTTATCCACTTTATATTTAGAAAAAAACCTGAATGGTATCCTTGTCTATTTATGTTCTAAGATTCAGTAATTAGTTAATTTTTTGTTTGAATCATTCAATAGAATGAGCTTCTCTGAAGGATCTTCTCCAAATCAGACTCCGGTCTGCATACCCTGGGGGAGGAAAGATAAAGATAAGATTTAGTCACTAAACTTTATCATGTTGAAGTGCACAGAAGCAACATTCATTAAATGCTTAGGTCAAGTGAAGCAGATTTTATCTTGCAGGAGGTGGGGGCCTAGGAGATTTATACCGTCACTCAATTCCAATGCACTAACAATCTCGTCACCTCCACTGTTAAGGAACAAAGGTGCTTAATTCCAATTCAGATAATCAGACAGTGAAAATAGAACTAAAGCCTTATCTTTTTACACTTACCTTACATAGGCACACATGCAACTCTAACCCCATTAACCACAGTTTGACAGTACTAATTTCACTGGATTAGTTATCATTAGGCCCACACGAATGATCCAGCAATATGAATTCAATTACCACCATAGCAGCTGGTGAAATTTAAATTCAATTCTTAACTATCTGGCATTAAAAACACAGATTTTTCATAAAACTCACCTGGTACACAAATTGTGACTCCAGCACCACAGAATTTGGTTGATTCTTAATTACCTTGTTAAATCACTTATATACTGAATAAATTTGAAAGGACCACCCTGCATCAATCTAGACACTAGAAGCAATAGCACACAATGACCAGTCAACCCTGCAAAGTCTGCTTTACAAACATCTGGAGGCACTACCAAAACTTGACAGCTGTTTCACAAACTGGTCAAGCAATAGCCTGACATAGTTGCACTTAGCCCAATAACCCTGGGCGTTTTCAAAATTAACTCCTGACCCAATGATGTTGCATGTCATCAGGTCAAATATGGCCAAGAAAACCTCTTGCAGAGATGCCACAGCTGATGAATTAGGATACTTCCTTGTTGAACTCTGCTTGGAAGAAGTACTGAGGGGAGCAAGGGCACAAAATGCACTCTAGATGGGGAATGTCATTCCTCAAAAGTGGCCTGTAGTGCTACCACTAAGTATGGTGAGATGTTGTGAAGAATGGTATGCAGGGATCATGAGATGAGGCCATGAGAGTGGGACTAGACTCATATTGCAAGGATGAAAAGGGGCATTTACTTATGGGATATGATTAAATGGCTGAGGCATTGAATAGTTAATTTGTGTCGGTCTTCACAGTGGAGGACACGAATAATGTGCCGGTAATCGGCAAAGAGACAAAGGTATGTGAGGACCTGGAAACAATTTTTACCACAGAAGAGATAATGTTGGGCAAGATAATGGAGCTAAGAATAGACAAGTCTTCTGGCCCTGATGGAATGTGTCCCAGGGTACTAAAAGAAATGGCAGGAGAAATAGCAAGTGCACTTCTGGTAATTTTCCAAAATTCGCTGGACTCTGGGGCAGATCGAGCAAATTGGAAAACAGCAAATGTGACACCACTGTTTAAAAAAGGCGGTAGACAAAAGATGGGGAACTACAGAGCGGTTATCTTAACTTCTGTAGTGGGGAAGATGCTTGAATCTATTATCAAGAAAAGCAGCACAGTGGCTCAGTGGTTAGTGCTGCTGCCTCACAGCACCAGGGACCCAGGTTCGATTCCAGCCTTGGGCCACTGTCTGTGTGGAGTTTGCGCATTCTCCCTGTGTCAGTGTGGGTCCCCTCCGGGTGCTCCAGTTTCCTCCCAATATCCAAAGATGTGCAGATCAGGTGGATTGGCCATGCTAAATTCCCCACAATGTTCGGTGCATTAGTCAGAAGGAAATGTATCTGGGTGGGTTGCTCTTTGGAGGGTCGGTGTGGACTTATTGGGCTGAAGGGCCTGTTTCCACACTGTAAGGAATCAAATCTAAATAGCAAGGCATCTAGATAGAAATTGTCCTGTTGGGCAGATGCAACATGAGTTGATAAAGGGCAAGTCATGCTTAAATAATCTTTTGGAATTCTATGAAGGCACTACGAGCATGATGGACAACATGGTCCCAGTAGGTGTGGTGTACCTAGATTTCCAAAAGGCCTTCAACAAGGTACTGCACAAGAGGCTGCTGCATAAGATAAAGATGCATGGTGTTATGGATAAGTATTTGCATGGATAGAGGAATGGTTGACTAGCAGAAAGCAAAGAGTGGGAATAAATGAGTGCTATTTTGGTTGGCAATCAGTAACTAATGACTTGTCTCAGGGATCAGTGTTGGGACTGCAATTATTCACAATTTACATAGATGATTTGGAGTCGGGACCATATGTAATGTGTCAAAGTTTGCAGATGACACGAAGATGAGCAGCAGAGCAAAGTGTGCAGAGGACTGTGAAACTATGCAGAGGAACATAGATACTTTTAAGTTAGTGGGCAAAGATTTGGCAGATGGAATACCATGTTACTAAATGTGAAGTCATCCATTTTGGTAGGAATAACAGTAAAAAGGACTATTACTTGAATGGTAAAAAGTTGCAGCATGTTACTACGCAAAGGGTCCTGGTGACCTTGTGCATGAATCACAGAAGATTGACCTGCAGGTACAACAGTTAATTCGTAAAGCAAATAGAATTTTGTCCATCTTTGCGAAAGGGATTGAGTTTAAAAGCAAGGAGGTTATGCAGCTGTATAGTGTGCTGGTGAGGCCACACCTGAAGGATTGCGTGCAGTTTTTGGTCTCCTTACTTGAGAAAGGATGTCCTGATACTGGAAAAGGTGCAGAGGAGGTTCACCAGGTTGATTCCAGAGTTGAGGGGATTGGCTTATGAGGAGACTGGGATTATATTTATTGGAATTTAGAAGAATGAGGGGTGTTCTTAAAGAAACATACAGAATTATGAAGGGAATAGATAAGATCGACGTCAACGGGATGTTTCCACTGGCAGGTGAAACTAGGACAAGACAGCGTAGCCTCAAAATTAGGTTTAGGACTGAATTCAGAAGGAACTTCTTCACCCAGAGGGTTGTGAATCTATGGAATTCCCTGCCCAGTGAAGTAATTGATGCTACTTCAGTAAATGTTTTTAAAGCTAAGATTTTTTTTTGAACCATGAGGGAATTACGGGTTACGGTGCGAGGGCGGGTAAATGGAGCTGAGTCCATGAAAAGATCTTATTGAATGGCAGAGCAGGCTCAAAGGGCCAGATGGCCTACTCCTGCTCCTAGTTCTTATGTTCTTACGTCCTTCAGAAGTGCTGTGAACATCGCTGAAAGCTGTGCATTATGAATTGACATAGCAATAGTGACACACAGAGACAGGAAAAGGTAGATTGCTCATTTAATTTCAATTGTACTTGTGAGTAATCAGACCATACGATATAGGAGCAGAATTAGGCCATTTGGCCCATCAGATTTGCTCTGCCAATCAATCATGGCTGATATGTTTCTCAACCCCATTCTCCTGCCTTCTCCCCATGACTCTTTATCTTCTTACGAAACAAGAACCCATCTATTCCTGTCTTAAAGACTCCATGATTTGGCCTCCATAACCTTCTACAGCAGGGACTTCCACAGATTCACCACTGATGGGCTTTGAGTTGAAAAGGGTGCAACTGAACAAAATGCAAAGGGAGTGTTAATGTGGTAAAGGAGAGATTGAGCTGTAAAATATGTATAAATGTGAAAGGAGGAAAATGAGTCAACTCTGCTGAGAGCAAAGCCAACAAGACATGGCCAATGGGCAGGGGGATGCACAGTGGTAATAGTCAATTTGGAGGATAGTGGTCATTCTCAGAGGCTTTTGAAATCAGTGTTGAGGCCTGAAGGCTGCAAAGTCTCTCAGTAGGAAATGATATTATTTAAGAAAGATGATAAGGACAAGCCAGGAAACTATAGACCAGTGAGCCTGACGTCAGAGGGGGGCAAGTTGTTGGAGGGAATCCTGAGGAACAGGATTTACACATATTTGTAAAGGCAAGGACTGATTAGGGATAGTCAACATGGCTTTCTGTATGGGAATTCAGGTTTCACGAACTTGATTGAGTTTTTTGAGGAAGTAACAAAGAGGATTGATGAGGGCAGAGTGGTAGATGTGATCTATGTGGATTTCAGTAAGGCGTTCAACAAGGTTCCCCATGGGAGACAGGCTAGCAAGGTTAGATCTCATACAATACAGGGAGAATTAGCCATTTGGATACAGAACTGGGTCAAAGGTAGAAGACAGAGGGTGGAGGTGGGGGATTGTTTTTCAGACTGGAGGCCTGTGACCAGTGGAGTGCCACAAGGATCCCCTACTTTTTGTCATTTATATGGATTTGGATATGAACATAGGAGGTATAGTTAGTAAGTTTGCAGATGACACCAAAATTGGAGATGTAGTGGACAGCAAAGAAGATTACCTCAGATTACAATGGGGATCTTGATCAGATGCTTGGTCCAATGGGCGGAGGAATGGCAGATGGAGTTTAGTTTAGATAAATGCGAGGTACTGCATTTTGGGAAAGCAAATCTTAGCAGGACTCATAAACTTAATGGTAAGGTCCTAGGGAGTGTTGCTAAACAAAGAGACATTCATAGCTCCTTGACAGTAGAGTCACAGGTAAATAGGATAGTGAAGACGGTGTTGGGTTTGCTTTCCCTTATTGATCAGAGCATTGAATATAGGAATTTGGAGGTCATGTCGCGGCTGTCCAGGACATTGGTTCGGCCACTTTTGGAATGTTGCTTGCAATTCTGGTCTCCTTCCTATCCTATCCTCTGAAATTTGAAAGGGTTCAGAAATGATTTACAAGAATGTTGCCAGGGTTGGAGGATTTGAGCTATAGGGAGAGGCTAAATAGACTGGGGTTGTTTTCCCTGGAGTGTCGGAGGCTGAGGGGGTTACCTTTTAGAGGTTAATAAAGTCATGAGGGACATGGATAAGATGAATGAACAAAGTTTTTCCCTGGTGGGGGGAGAGGGGGGTCCAGAACTAGAGGGCAAAGGTTTAGGGTGAAAGGGGAAAGAAATAAAATGGACCTAAGGGGCAATGTTTTGTTGCAGAGGGTGGTGTGTGCATGGAATAAGCTGCCAGAGGAAGTGGTGTAGGCTGGTACAATTACAACATTTAAAAGACATCTGGATGGGTATATGAATAGGAAGGGTTTGGAGGGATGTGGGCCAACTGCTGGCAAATGGGACTAGATTAGGTTGGGATAGCTGGTCAGCATGGACAAGTTGGAATGAAGCATCGGTTTCCGTGTTGTACATCTCTATTACTCTGTGAGATACTGTGACTCCAGCTTGCATTGAACACTGCAGCAGGTCCAGGATGGAAATGCTAACGTCGGAGAGAGATGATTTATTGAAATGGGATGCAAATGGAAGGTTGGAGTTAATCTTATGGACAGAAGTGTTCTGCAAAGTGTTCATCCAGTCTGCATTTGATCCCGGCAATGTAAAGCTGACTGCATTGTCAGTAATGAATACAGTAGACTAGATTGAAAGAAGTACAACTAAACTGCTGCCTCCATCTAGGGCCTTGAACAGTGAGGAGGAAGGAGGTGAAAGAACCACTATGGCTGCATGGGGAAGATGCCAAGGGGAGTGGGTGAGATAGTGATGATGAAGGAAGTGGACCTAGATGTTATGACAGGCACAGACCCTTTGTAATATTAGTAGTGGAGGTGAGGGGAAGGTATGTTTGATGGGGGCATCCTGCTGGAAATCATAGATATTGTGGAAGATGATCCTTTGGATGCAAAGGCTGCTTCAACGGAAAGTGAGGACAATGGGAACCCTAATGTTGTTTTAGGAGAGAGGGGAAACAGTGAGGATAGAAGCAAGGGAAATGTGTTGGACATTGCTTAAGGTCCTGTCAAGCACACTTGTATGTCCTGGGACTGAGACAATTGGCTTCTAATAAATAGAAGCATCTTTCATGGATTAGATATTTTTTTCCAACAAGTGGAGGAAATACCTATGATTCCCATTGATTTGAATTTAGTTGGCCCTGCCACTGTCACCAACTCTGCTCTCAGTTGCTCCAACTGATGGGCCAATAATCAGTCAAATTAGAGTTTTCCTGCTTTTCATTTGTGGAACATACATGGATGATTTTCTACATTGTTGGATAGATCCCACACATAGTGAGAATACCGTTAGCTATCTACAAGACAATTGCATACCAGCAATTCAGCACAGCTTGCACAGAAGCACCTCACAAACTCTCTGTCTCCACCACCTAGAAATCCAAGGGCTGTAGAAGCATGGGAACAATATCAGCTGCAAGATCCCCTCCAAGCCACGCACCATTCTAACTTGGAACCATACCAGCATTCCTTTATTGTTGCTGGTCAAAATACTGAAATTCTCTTCCTAACAACCCTGTGGGTGTACCTACACCACATTGACTGCAGCATTTCAAGAGATCCAGGGCAATTAGGGATAGTGACAGCCACATCCCATGAGTATTGTAAACATCCCAGATGTCTTGTCACCGCTGTTTGTTCCCTGCTCTAATAATGGGGATTCATCTTCACAGCTCCATAGATGCTCAGTCTGCAGTAGTTAGAGGAGAATGTGGGGAATGCAGATGTTAGAGATCACAGTCAAAAACTGTGGCGTCCGAAAAGCACAGCCGCTACTTCAGAAACGATCATTCACGTGTGAGATTTGGCACTGGGAATAGGTTATTCATCAAATCGGGGCGTCACAGCGCATTTTCTTATCCAAGATATACACATACGAATGCATAGACGTCCAAAAGCACAAAGGTACACATGCTGACACATAGAAACACATAAGGCCACAGAAACAGACTCAGATAGATACTGCCGATGTCAGTGAATGCAACAAGTCTGCGATCCCTGACTAGTCCCTCTTTCTTAGCCCTCACTGAAGCCAATGGGTCACAACCTGACTCAGATTGCATCCCCACCACAACCCACAATATTCTCGCTGTGACGCTGCAAATCCGAGAGCTGCTGTCAGCATTTATAGGAGATTGCAGGCAGGATTTCTCCTCGTGTAATCCCTTCCGAGCAAATCATTGCGAGGGAAGTTGCAGTTACCCACTTGTACTTTCCCAACTGTCCCCAGTGCAGAAGAGTTACAGTAGCCGGCATCCTACCTTCATCTGTCCGTTCCCCAGTCTCGCTGCCCGGGCACTGTCACCAACTCTGCTCTCGGTTGCTACAACGGTAGCGGGGCACCTCCCTCTCCGCCTCTCATTGGTCTCCTGCTGGATCACTCTGGATCTCTGTGAATGTCTCTCTGCCTTGCCCTTCCTGGAGGTATCAGGTTGCTTGACTCTCACTCCGTCAAAGGGATAAAAGAAGTCCTCAATAAAGGACTTTACCCACCGAGAAACTGCCTGCTCTGTTGTGGCTCCAGCCAGCGTCAGGGTCCATTGTAACTTTTATCCAGACACACATAGGGGCAGCCAATTGTTAAAACACCTCAACACCATTACACATTCAACAAAGCAAAGCACCAAAGAAATCCATCAATGGAGGTCAATGTGAAAATCTTCAGTTGGCTACAGGATGCTGTGAGACTTGAAGGGGATTAATCGCTTAGGGCATCACTAAAACCTAACTCTCTCCAACTGCTTTATCAAACATTCGCTGTCCATTATGGGGTGAGGAGGAGGCTGTTCATCCAAGGGTGTGCAAACAAGTAACTGCAAAGATGGCTGTCATCTTACAAAATTCTGAAAAACTCCCAGCTGATTGAAAATTCACAACTGTAACATTTCCATTCAAGAAAGGGGGTAGACAGATACTATGAAGGTAAAGGCTGGGTGGCCTAACAGTTGCCATTTAATAAATGCTGGAATCCATTATTAACAAGGTAGCAGCAAAACGTTTAGAAAACCATAATACAATTAAACAGAGTGAATATGTTTTTGCAAAAGAGAAATAGTGTTTGACAAATTTATTACAGTTCTTTAAGGATATAGTAGCAGGATAGATAAAGGAGAAAATTTGAATCTCCAAAAAAAACAAGGGATAAGTCATAGAAACAGCTACTGTAAATGATAAGATTATAACACACTGAGAGTTATAAGTTGGCATAGATCGAGGATTGCTAACTAACAAGAAACAGAGTTGGGCTAAATGGATCAATATTCCATTTAGGTGATTGGCAAATTGTTACATGCATTGAGTCTAGTTCTTCTTGGCAAGAACATAGACTCCCATCTGGCAGGTAGGCTCAATGGGGTATTGTTTCCAATTCTGTAAAGATAGTGCCTCTTTCTGTACTGTAACAATTCTGTGATTCTGTGCACTCAAGGTGTTTCTAGCTGTGTTCATATCGCAGATGACACAGTGGTCATGGGGTATAGAAAAAAATGACAAGAATCTTCACATTCGACTGGAGATGATTAAAAGAGTGTTTCATGTCTAATAGGAAAAAGTATGTCATTAATGTGAACTGTATTAATTTCTTTCATTCAGTTGACATTGGCTCAGAATATAGAAGGCATGATAAGTTTGCAGATGACACCAAGATTGGTAGTGTAGTGGACAGTGAAGTAGGTCAATAGGCTGAGAAATTTAAGATGGAGTTTAATTAGGATAAATGTGGGGTATTACATTTGGGTAATACAAAGAAGGACAGGGCTTATACAATTAATGGTAGGGACCTGGGTAGTGTTGTAATACAGAGAGACCTAGGAGTCAGATACATAATTCTTTGAAGTTTGCACCATAGATAGACAGGGTGGTTCAGAAGGTATTTAACATACTTGCCTTCATTGCTCAGACATTTGCGTATTGAAATTGGGATGTAATATTAAGGTTGTACAGGACATTGGTGAGGTGCCTTCTATAACACTGTGTGCAGTTCTGGTCATCCTGCTATATGAAGGATATTATTAAAGTGGAGAAGGTACAGAAAAGATTTACCAGACTGTTGCTGGGAATGGAGGCTTTGAGTTATGAAAATAGACTAGATAGGCTGGGTCCTTTCCCATCGGAGCATAGGATGTTGGGGGGTGACATAGAGGTTTACAAAATGATGCGGAGCATAGATAAGGTGAATAGCAAGGAACTTTTCCTTCAGGTGGGGAATTCAAAGCTAGGGTGCATATATGTAAGGTGAGAGGAGAAAGATTTAGAAAGGACATGAGGGACAATGTTTTTACACAGAGAGTGGTTTGTGTGTGGAATGAACTGTCAGAGAAAGTGGTGGATGCAGGTACAGCTACAATGTTTAAAAGACATTTAGATAAGTTCATGAATAGGAAAGGTTGGAGGGGTATGGGCCAAGGGCAGGCAGGTGGGATTATTTCATATTGGGAACATGGCCAATATGGACTGGTCAGACCAAAAGGTCTGTTTCCGTGCTGTATGATGCAATGAACCTTGCTACTAAATTATGACCAGATTCAATCAATACCTACTCCTCCAGAGACTTACAAAGGTATTTTTAACTTCTTTATTAGTAATACAAAACCTTTATTGGGGAAAGTATCATCTTTGCACAAACTTCTCAAGAAGATAGGCCATTCCTGTGCCTTCAAGATCATCGCCATGTTTCTGATTCATTGGAACAGCCACTTTCTGAAGAACGTTTAAAGTATCATAATTCAAGTAAAAGGGTTACTAAAAAGGTTATTGAAAACAGAAAAATGGAATAGAAGAATAAACTAGCCAGAAATATAAAAACAGGTTGTACATAGAAAGAGTAACTAAAGTTTCTTGGAAATGGATAGGAAATATTGCCATGGAATGATGAAATGCCGGAAGTACTAAATTAATATCTATGACTGTTTTTACAGTAGAAGACATAAGTTTCTCATCAGAAATAGAAACTACTCCAGTTGCTAAAAAGAATGAATTAATTAATGAAATGAATAATGGCACTTAAAAAAAAATAACAGAGAAGCTTAATGGACTAAAATCCAATGAAATCTCAGGACATGACAGGCAACATCCTGTAGCTTCAAGAGATAGCTAAAGACATAATGGATGTGTTATCTAAGGTTTTCCAAAGTTCACTAAATTCTAACAGACTCATTAGGTTGGAAGTTGGCAAATGTTACAATACAAGAAAGGACGGAGAAAGAAATCTGTGGGCTATAATCAATTTGATCGAAGTTCAGCAGTTGAGAAAATGCTGGAATTTATTATTAAGGAAGTCTTAACTTTGAAAGGGATGGTATGACTAACATAAATCAACACTTTTTTAATGAAAGCAAAATTCTGTTTGATAACTTTATCAGCTTTTTTAAAAGATGTAATTAGTAGTGCAGGTAATGGGGAATGGGTAATACTTTGATTTTCAATAAAAGTTTAGTAACAAGATGAGATGTTGGATGGTAATATATTAGTATAGGTATGAATTGAGTAAGGATCAGCCTGGAAGTAGAGAGGGCATTTTCAAGTTGGCAGGCAGTGAATAGTGGATCATTGCTGGAATCATATTTATTTATGATTCAAGTATTAATGACTTGGACAAAGAAACAGAGTTATGTAAATAAATTTCATGATACAAACTAGATGTAAACTATGGAGAAAACACACATAGGCTGAAAAGATATGTGTACTCATTAAGTTAATGGAGAACAAGCTGGTAGATGGAGTATAATGTAAGGAACTGTGACGTTATTCACATTGATCATAAGAGGAGACAAGTTAAATATTTTTTAATATGTGTGTAACATGCAAGTGGTCATGGCTCTTCACTTCCTCACTTTCTATCTTTTCTTCTCTTTGACTTTTCTCTCTTCTTCCCTCCTTTTTTTTTCTCTCTCCTTGTCTCTTTTCCTGTCTCTTATTCCATCTTTCCCTTTTTCACTATCCCTCTATCTCTCTGCCTTTCTCCTTTTCTGTTTTTCTCTCTCTTCTCTCATTCCCTTCCCATTTCTATCTTTTTTTTTCTCAGTTTCTTTAATTGTGTGTCTCTACTTCTCTCTCTCTCATTCCCCTCATGCCTGAATTTCATTAAACCTTTGTGGGCGGCACGGTGGCACAGTGGTTAGCACTGCTGCCTCACAGCGCCAGAAACCCGGGTTCAATTCCCGCCTCAGGCGACTGTGTGGAGTTTGCACGTTCTCCCCGTGTCTGCGTGGGTTTCCTCCGGGTGCTCTGGTTTCCTCCCACAGTCCAAAGATGTGCAGGTCAGGTGAATTGGCCATGCTAAATTGCCTGTAGTGTTAGGTAAGGGGTAGATGTAGGGGTATGGGTGGGTTGCGCTTCGGCGGGGCGGTGTGGACTTGTTGGGTCGAAGGGCCTGTTTCCACACTGTAAGTAATCTAATCTTTCCATCTCTTCTTGTCCCTCCAGATCCCTGTCCCTCTCTCCTTCTCTACCTCCACCTTGCTTTCTCCACTTCATTTACACTCTCACATTCCTTCTCCATTTTTCTGTCTCTGTGTAACGCATTTACTTTCTCATTGTCTGTCTCTTAGTCCCTCTCCCTCTCTCTGTTTCTTTCATTCCCTCTCTCTCTCTGTACAACAAACTGACTTCATAAATTCTGGACATCTTGCAGCAATGATAGCCAACAGAGGGCACTCTTTACTAAGTATTTGTTCTGGAATGGGCTTATTGCCAGTTGGATTTACTCACAGTAACATTTAGTTTGCTGGACATTAGTGCTTGATCTTAAATTTCCTTTGTGGTATACTGTTGGGAATGATGTAAATCATAGAAATCATAGGATGATTACAGTACACTAGGAGACCATTTGTCCCTTAATATCCATGCTGACTAACAGCAAGAGGTTTTCAATTAGTCCCACTCCCCCTTCTTTTCCTTGTAGACTGCAATTGCTTTCTCTTCAGATAATTAACCAATTACCTCCAAAGGCCATGACTAAAGGTGAAGAGCCAGAGGTGGTGGTACATGTCGGCACAAATGATGTCGGAAAGAAGAAGAGGAACATACTACAGCGGGACTTCGGAGAACTAGGAAGAAGGCTGAAAAGCAGGACGTCCTGGGTGGTTATCTCCGGTTTGCTTCCAGTTCCTTGGGCTGGTGAGGCCAGAAACAGGGAGATAATGGACTTGAACGTGTGGCTGGGGAACTGGTGCAAGAAGCAAGGATTTAAATTCTTGGATCACTGGGGTATGTTTTGTGGTAAGCATAAATTATACAAGAGAGACGGTTTGCACCTTAATAGGTTAGGGACCAGCATTCTGGCAGGCAGGTTTGCTACTGCAACACAGCTGCATTTAAACTAAGTGGGGGGGGAGGGGACAAACTAGATGTTTAACAAGGAAATTGAAGGGAAAGTTAGAACAAGGGAAGTCAAGAAAGACAACTGTATCAATGAAGCAGAAAACTCAAAAAGGGATCATGCTGTAAGGTTGAGTGAAATAGGAGTTGATGGGAAAGGTGAGGGCAGTCACAAATTAAAAATACTATATATGAATGCACAAAGCATTAGAAATAAGATGGATGAGCTTGAGGCTCTTTTGGAAATTGGCAGATATGATATTGTGGGGATAACTGAGACGTGGCTTCAAGTGGACAGGGCCTGGGAAATGAATATTCAAGGCTACACATGCTATCGTAAGGAGAGACTGATGGGCAGAGGGGGTGTGGTGGCCACGTTGGTAAAGGATGATATTCAGTCCCTTGCGTGGGGGGACTAGAATCAGGGGATGTGGGGTCAGTATGGATACAGCTGAGAAATTCTAAGGGTAAAAAGACCCTCTTGGGAGTTATCTACAGGCCCCCAAACAGTAGTCTGGATGTCGGATGTAAGTTGAATCAGGAGCTGAAATTAGCCTGTTGCAAAGATGTTACTACAGTTGTTATGGGGGACTTCAACATGCAGGTAGCCTGGGAGAATCAGGATGGTATTGGACCTCAAGAAAGAGACTTTGTGGAGTGCCTCCGAGATGAATTCTTAGAACAGTTGGTGCTGGAGCCTACCAGGGAGAAGGCAATTCCGGATCTGGTATTGTGCAATGAACCAGAATTGATCAGGGACCTTGAAGTGAAGGAGCCATTGGGAAGTAGTGACCATAATACAATAAGCTTCAATCTGCAATTTGAGAGGGAGAGGGTACAATTGGAAGTGACAATATTTCAGTGAATAAAGGGAACTATGGAGCTATGAGGGAGGAGCTGGCCAAAGTTCAATGATGCAATACCTTTGCAGGGATGACAGTGGAGGAACAATGGCAGATATTTCTGTGTAGAATGCAGAAGATGCAGGATCAGTTCATTCCAAAAAGGAAGAAAGATCCTAGGAGGAGGCATGGGTGGCCGTGGCTGACGAGGGAAGTTAAGAAACATATAAAGTTAAAAGAGAAAAAGTATAACATAGCAAAGATAAGTGGGAAAACGGAGGACTGGGAAGCTTTTAAAGAACAACAGAGGATTACTAAGAAGGAAATACGCAGAGAAAAAATGAGGTACGAAGGTAAACTGGCCAAAAATATAAAGGAAGATAGTAAAAGCATTTTTAGGTATGTGAAAGGCAAAAAAATGGTTAAGACAAAAATTGGGCACTTGAAGACAGAAACAGGGGAATATATTACGGTGAACAAAGAAATGGCAGAAGAATCGAATTGGTACTTCAGATCTGTGTTCACTGGGGAAGACACAAGCAATCTCCCTGAGGTAACAGTGGCTGAAGGACCTGAACTAAAGGGAAATTATTTGCCAGGAATTGGTGTTGGAGAGACTTTTAGGTCTGAAGATTGGTAAGTCCCCAGGGCCTGATGGTCTACATCCCAGGGTACTGAAAGAGGTGGCTCGAGAAATCTTGGATGCATTGGTGATTATTTTCCAAAGTTCGATAGATTCAGGATCAGTACCTGCAGATTGGAGGGTGGCTAATATTGTACCACTTTTTAAGAAAGGTGGGAGAGAGAAAGCAGGAAATTATACACCAGCTAGTCTGACCTCAGTGGTGGGAAACATGCTGGAGTCTATTATAAAGGATAAAATTATGACACATCTGGATAGTAGTAACAGGATAGGTCAGAGTCAGCATGGAGTTATGAAGGGGAAATCATGCTTGACTAATCTTCTGGAATTTTTTGAGGATATAACTCTGAAGATGGATGAGGGAGATCCAGTAGATGTAGTGTACCTGGACTTTCAGAAAGCTTTTGATAAAGTCCCACAATGGTGCAATACCTTAACAGGGAAGACCGTGGAGGAACAATGGCGGATATTTCTGTGTATAATGCAGAAGTTGCAGGATCAGTTCATTCCTAAAAGGAAGAAAGATCCCAGGAGGAGACATGGGTGGCCGTGGCTGACAAGGGAAGTAAAGAAACATATAAAGTTAAAAGAGAAAAAGTATAACTCAGCGAAGATAAGTGGGAAAACTGAGGACTGGGAAGCTTTTAAAGAACAACAGAGGATTAGTAAGAAGGAAATACGCAGAGAAAAAATGAGGTGCGAAGGTAAACTGGCCAAGAATATAAAGGATAGTAAAAGCTTTTTTAGGTATGTCCAAGGCAAAAAAATGGTTAGGACAAAAATTGGGCCCTTGAAGACAGAAACAGGGGAATATATTACTGGGAACAAAGAAATGGCAGAGGAATTAAATGGGTACTTCAGATCTGTGTTCACTGGGGAAGACACAAGCAATCTCCCTGAGGTAACAGTGGCTGAAGGACCTGAACTTAAGGGAATTTATATTTGCCAGGATTTGGTGTTGGAGAGACTGTTAGGTCTGAAGGTTGATAAGTCTCCGGGACCTGATGGCCTACATCCCAGGGTACTGAAGGAGGTGGCTCGGGAAATCGTGGATGCGCTGGTGATTATTTTCCAGAGTTCAATAGAATCTGGGTCGGTTCCTGAGGATTGGAGGGCGGCTAATGTTGTGCCACTTTTTAAGAAGGGTGGGCGGGAGAAAGCAGGAAATTATAGACCAGTTAGTCTGACCTCAGTGGTGGGAAAGATGCTGGAGTCTATTATAAAGGATGAAATTATGGCACATCTGGATAATAGTAACAGGATAGGACAGAGTCAGCATGGATTTATGAAGGGGAAATCATGCTTGACTAATCTTCTTGAATTTTTTGAGGATGTAACTCGGAAGATGGACGAGGGAGATCCAGTGGATATAGTGTACCTGGACTTTCAGAAAGCTTTTGATAAAGTCCCACACAAGAGGTTAGTGAGTAAAATTAGGGCGCACGGTATTGGGGGCAAAGTACTAGATTGGATAGAGAATTGGTTGGCTAATAGGAAACAAAGGGTAGTGATTAACGGCTCCATTTCGGAATGGCAGGCAGTGACCAGTGGGGTACCGCAGGGATCCGTGCTGGGACCGCAGCTTTTTACAATATATGTTAATGATATAGAAGATGGTATCAGCAATAATATTAGCAAATTTGCTGATGATACAAAGCTGGGTGGTAGGGTGAAATCTGATGAGGATGTTAGGAGATTACAGGTTGACCTGGACAAGTTAGGTGAGTGGGCAGATGCATGGCAGATGCAGTTTAATGTGGATAAATGTCTGGTTATCCACTTTGGTGGCAAGAACAGGAAGGCAGATTACTACCTCAATGGTATCAAATTAGGTAAAGGGGCTGTTCAGAGAGATCTGGGTGTTCTTGTCAATGAAGGCAAGCATGCAAGTACAGCAGGTCGTGAAGAAGGCTAATAGCATGCTGGCCTTCATAACAAGAGGAATTGAGTATGGAAGCAAAGAGGTTCTTCTGCAGCTGTACAGGGTCCTAGTGAGACCACACCTTGAGTACTGTGTGCAGTTCTGGTCTCCAAATTTGAGGAAAGACATTCTGGCTATTGAGGGAGTGCAGCGTAGGTTCATGAGGTCAATTCTTGGAATGGCAGGATTACCTTACACTGAAAGACTGGAGCAACAAGGCTTGTATACCCTTGAGTTTAGAAGACTGAGAGGGGATCTGATTGAGACATATAAGATTATTAAAGGATTGGACACTCTGGAGGCAGGAAACATATTTCCGCTGATGGGTGAGTGCCGAACCAGAGGACACAGCTTAAAAATATGGGGTAGACCATTTAGGACAGAGATGAGGAGAAACGTCTTCACCCAGAGAGTGGTGGCTGTGTGGAATGCTCTGCCCCAGAGGGCAGTGGAGGCCAAGTCTCTGGATTCATTTAAGAAAGAATTGGATAGAGCTCTCAAGGACAGTGGAATTAAGGGTTATGGAGATAAGGCAGGAACAGGATACTGATTAAGGATGATCAGCCATGATCATATTGAATGGTGGTGCAGGCTCGAAGGGCAGAATGGCCTACTCCTGCACCTATTATCTATTGTCTATTCTCCACACACTCAAGAAGCATATTCAGATTCTAATCATTCACTGCATAAAATTGTTTTTCCCATGGTTCTCGTTGGTTCGCTTACTTTTCACTTTAATGTTGTAAATTCCAGTTCTCAACCCTACCAATATTGGGAAGACTTCCTCTCCACCAACATACGATTTGGGAACAGGAGAAAGCCATATGGCCTCTCGAGCCTGATCCATCATTCAATAGGATCATTTGATCTGCTTACTCCACATTCCAACCTACCCCTGATAACTGTTCATCCCCTAACTTGTCATAAATCTGTCTACCTCTGTCTTAAAAATATTCAAAGACTCAGCTTCCACAGCCTTTTGAGTACATGAGTTTCAAGGACTCTTGACCCTCAATGAAAATGTTCTCCATATATCTTTTTAAGCCTTTCATTTTTAAGCAGTGACACCTAGTTGAAGGGTTCTTCCATCCACATGCACCTTTCAAGATCCCTCAGGATCATTTGTGATTCAATCAAGTCATCTCTTTCTCTTCTAAACTCTGGAGGCTATAAGGCTAGCTTGTTTCTCTCTTCTTCATAAAACTATCCGATCATTTCCAGTATCAGTCTAGTAAACTTTTGTTGAATACTTACATACATTTACATCCTCTCTTTGATAAGGAGACTAATTCTGTACTCCAGATGTGGACTCGCCAGTGCCCTGGCGAGTCCACATCTGGATTTAACAAAAACCTCCCTAATTTCATATTTAACTCCTCTGACAGTCTGTCCAGACTCCTCATGATTTTGGACACTATTATAAAATCTCCACACAACTTCATTTCTCTTGAGAGAATACTTACAAGTTCTCCAATCTATTCATGTAACTGAAGTCCCTCTTGAACAATTTTCATAATGCATTAACACCTTTAGTAAAGTGTAATGTCCAATATGGACACATTATTCTCGAGAAAGCCAAATCCATTTTTGATAAGGTTCACCATTACTTCTTCATATTTGCACATTATGTAGGGGAGGTGATGGCCCTAGTGGTATAATCGCTGAACTGTTAATTCAGAGACCAAGATTCTGGGGACCTAGGTTCGAATCCCACCATGGCAGATGATGGAATTTGAATTCAATAAATATCTGAAATTACAATTCTAATGATGACCATAAATCAATTGTCAGAAAAACCTATCTGGTTCACTAATGCCCATTATTGAAGGAAACTGCCATCCTTACCTGGTCTGGCCTACATGTGACTCCAGATCCACAGCAACATGGTTGACTCTTAACTGCCCTCTGGGCAATTAGGGATGGGTAATAAATGCTGCCTAGCAAGTGACACCCTCATTCCATGAATTAATAAAGAAAAAAACGCTTCTATTTACAAAGCCCAAGTTCCTGTGCCTTATTATCTACTTTCTCAACCTGCTCTGACACCTTTAATGATTTGTGTATCAATATTCGCAAATCTCTCTGTTCCTATACCGCTGAAATTGTATCCTTTAATATTGCCACATCAAAATCGACTTCACTAGTTTCCTTATCTCCTCTCCCCCACCTCATCCCAGATTCAACCCTCCGACATGGCACCACCCTCTTGAACTGTCCTATCTGTCCATCTTCCTTCCCACCTATCTGCTCTACCCTCCCCTCCGACCTATCACCATCACACCCCACCCATGTCTACTTATCACCTTTCCAGCTGCCTTTCCCCCCACCCCCCCACCCCCCACCACCACCCTGCCCCCCCCCCCAACCACCCTGCTATTTATCTCTCAGCCCCCTTCCCACCGCCACGTTTCTGATGAAGGGCTTATGCCTGAAACATCAACTCTCCTGCTCCCTGGATGCTGCCTGATCTGCTGTGCTTTTCCAGCCCCACACTGTTTGACATTGCCCTATGGTACAACAATGATGATACTTTAAAAATGTTTCAATGGTTGTGAAATGCTTTGGGACATCCCAAGGACTGTGTGTTCTCATTGTATTTTGTGATATGCATTTGTCTTGTTTGATCATTGTCGACAACTTATATCTCTGTTCTTAAGACATAAAGCCAAGGCGGTGTTTACCCTCGCAGCTGATCATAAAAATCCCATTCACTATTTCAATGAAAAGCAGGGGAAGTTATCTTGAATATCTTCAATGTAATAGAATAAACAGATATAATCATTATCACATTACTGTTTGTGAGAGCTTTCTGTGTGCACATTGACTGCCATTATTCCTGCATTACAACAGGAATGCACTTTAAAAAGTGCTTCTTCAGCTGTAATGTATTTTGGGTTGAACTGTAATCACAAAAGGTGCTATATAAATGCAAGCCTTTATAATCAGTTGTACTGTCAATCAGTTGTGCTGCCCATCCACACTCTGCAATTTGAGTTCTCGATCTGGTCGTATTGTGTAATTCACAGCTTCTACTGACAGCCTGTTTCCTTGACCTTGTCAAGTGCAATCTGTATCCAGTCATTCAGAGACGCACAAGGGTATCCTGTGGCAATCAACCATTGATTAGATTTTTGTGCACGTATGTGAAAGCATGGAGTGTGGTGAATAAGATTGGTGAGCTGTGTACAGAGATAACAAAGTAGGAATATGATGCTGCGTTGATGGCAGAGGACTAATTCAAAAAAGGGCTTCTTGTGCCCCTCCTCCTTCCAGTCCCCTTTGCTCATCCTCCAAGTCGCTCCGCTACATCAACTTCTTTCCCTTCTTCCTTTTCTCCCTTCTCTTTTCCACTCTCCTATTACACCAACCCCATATCTCCTCATTAGGCCCCTCACCTCCTCTCCTATCTTTCTATCATCCCTTTCACTCCATGAGTTCCTCTTGCACACACCCCTCCAATGCCTTCCTTACTCTTTCTACCACAATTGTCCCCTATCCAACTTCCCTTTCCTCACTCTCCATCCTCCTGCCCTCCCACCCCTTCATGCCTCTCCTTCTTCCACTCCTTCACTTCCTGTACCACTTTGTTCCCCACTTTCCTCTCATTACACTCTCAAATGTTAAACTTTATGCTGATTTGTGCACCTTCTCTGCAATGGTAATATTATATTCTTCGCTCTGTTCTATTACCCTGATGCACTTTGTATGGTATGATTTACTTGTACTGCATGCAAAACAAACCTTTTCAGTGTACCTACATACATGTGACAATAATAAATCAAAAATCAAAATCCTTTCCCCTTTTCTTCTACTCTCAATTCTTCTCCACACTCCCCCTACATCTTCTGCCCAACACCATGCCTGCAACCCTCTTGTCCCCAATCTCTCTTTGGCTCTTACCTTACCTTTCGCAAACTACTTCATGCATTGCCTCCATGTTCTCTCCCCAATCTCTTTCACTCTTCATTTATATGTTCTGAACCCACTTCTGAACCCCTTAACCTTCCCTGACGTCCTCTCTACATCAATCCCATGCCCCACTATCTTGCTTCTCTGCCATCACATAACTTTTCCACTCCTTTTCTTGACATCCCATTCTATTCCTCACCCATGCACCATCCTCCCTCTGCAAATCCTTTCTATTCTCTGTCACACACTTATACCACCAGTCTCCATTCCTCAATTGCCCACACCAATGCTCCATCTTCCTCACAGTGTCCCTAATAAACTTCATTTAGCCAGACTGGATTTTAAGAACATGTGCTGACATTTACTTCTAATGATATAAATCCTTCTAATGGGACCAACCTATTCCATAAACAGAAGCGGCAAAGAATACCATATGACTGTGGGAAAAGTTGATAATTCTACTCAGTCATGATGTGACATATCCAACAGCTTGGCAAGGGGAGTGGCTAGTTCTGATGCAAAAGTCTTCAGTGCTACTTCCAAAATGTTGTCACGGCTCATAGCCTTTGCAGCATCCAGTGCTGATATCATTTCTTGATATCATGTGGAAGGAACCAGATTGGCTGAGGACTGGAATATGTGTTTTTGAGACATCAGGAAGAGGCTGAGATGGATCATTCAATTGGCACTCTGGCCAAAAGTTGTCACATATACTTCAGCCTTACATTTTACATGGATGTGCTTGGATCCTCCATCATTGAAGAAGGGATATTTGTGGAGCCTCTAACCCTCTTCTGGTTTGCTGTTTAATTGTCCATCACCAGTGAACGTGGCATGACTGCAGAGCTTTGCTCTGATCTGTTGTAGAATTGCTTAGCTCATCACATGTTTCTTCCATTCTTTGGCATACCAGTAGTCCTGTGTCTAAACCTCACCTGGTTAAAATCTCAGTGTTACTTTTGCCTAACTTTCCTCTTGGCATACTTTTCATTTGAAACAGGTTTGATCTTCCAGCTTGATAATGATGGTAGTTTGGGGAATATGTCAGGTCAAAAGGTTACACATTGTCTTTGAAAGTAATCCTTCTGATTGCTCACAGTGCTGCATGGATGCCGAGTTTTGAGTTGTCAGATTTATTTTAAATCCATCTCATTTAGCACGCTGGTAATGCCACAAAACACAGTAAAGGGTACTCTCAATGTGACAATGGGAATTTGTTTTCAGAAGGACTGTGCAGTCATCACTCCTCCAATACTGTCATGGACAGAGCAATCTGTGACAGGTGGATTGGTAAAGATGTGATCAATAGGTTTTTCCCTGTTGTTGGTTCTCTTGTCACCTGTGTAGATCCTGTCGAGTAGCCATGTCCTTCAGAACGTGGCCAGCTTTGTTTGTGGTAGTTCTACAGAGCCAGTCTTGGTGATAGACATTGAAATGCCCCAGCCTGAATAATTTCTGTGATCTTGCCAGCCTCAGTGCTTCTTCCAAATGGTGGTACAGAGATGTACTAATTCATCAGCTCAATTGGAGAGAAGAGTTGGTTAGTGATAATCAGTAGGAGATGTTGTTGCCCATGTTTGACTTGATGCCAAAAAACTTCATGAGATCAGGGATCAACTTTAAGGAATTCTTGGGCAACTGTCTCCCAGCTGCATACCCACATGCCTCTAACTCTGGTCAATCTGTCCTGTCTAATATGATTCAGAGAGGATGACTATGTCAGGCTGTTGCTTGACCAGTCTGCCCAAATGTTATCTAAATAATAATGAAAAAGCCTTTCTAAATACAGAAATAGAATACAAAGGGGTAAAGTCATTCTTTGCATATACAAAGCTCTGGTTCGATTTATGGAATACTGGGAGCAGTTCTGGGCCACTGGCACTTAGGAAGAATGTAATGGTCGAAGTGTAGAAGCACCAAAATGATCCATGATCTCAAAAGATAAAATTACAATGAGACATTGCACAAATAAGGGCTGTATTTCTGTGAACCTAAAGCTTTCAGGTGTGATTTTATTGAAGTTTTTTAGGAGAGTTGGGGAAGTGAAGATACAAATTGAAAGAGACTATCTCCATTGGCTCAGAAGTCCAGAAGCTAAGGCCATAGTTTAACAACTTTGACCAGATCTTTCAGAAGTAAAATTTGCACATAAAGAGTTTAAAATTCATTTCTACAAATGGCAACGGAAGTTTGATCAATTGCGAATTTTAAATACGAGATTTTTTTTGTTACCTAAAGATATTAAGAGATGACATTGACATGGAATTAGGTCACAAGTTTGTCATAATCTCACTGACTGGTGAAACAGGCTTGAGGGGCTAATTTGCCCACATTCCTATATTCCTATGAGTGAACAAATTATTAAATAACTGCCTGCGTAAGTAACTTAATGAAGGACAGATCGAATGACTGACTGAACAAATGAATTATTGATTTAAGTAATGATTGATTTAATAAATGATTGAATGACTGAAGGATTGACTGAGAGAATGAGTAAATAAATTAATGAATGATTGAATTAATAATTGAATAAGGAAATGAAGGAGGACCCCTATTGTGGTTTTGAAAGGAGGGAAGGTTAACAGTAGAATGGTATAAAATAGAATAAAAATATTTGAGGCCTCTACCATTATGCTGGAAGGGGGATCCTTGGTTGAGGAAAAAAGGAAGATATATTGTAAGTGACAGTATTGTCTGAACAGATGTGCTAGAGATAAAGAATAATGGAATAATGTCCTTACAGAAGGTGATTAATGAGAAAATATCATTGTTTGGCAATTGCAAAGTACAATTTGATAGCCTATTCCCATAAATTGAGACTGAGAAGGAAAGAGGTGAAAGTAGCCAAGATTGGAAATTAGAAGTAAAGACAATGACAGGTGGGAAAGTAAGGGAAACAATGGTGTAATAGTACTTACATTGGACGAGTAATCCAGAGGCACAAAAGCTGATGATGGAGATCTGAATTAAAAATAGAAAGTTCTGGAGAGTCTCAACAGGTTTGACATATCTGTGAAAGAGAATCAGGATTAATATTTCAAATCTGACCTGACTCTTCTTTGGAATAGAGTTAGTAATTTAGAAGCCTACACTAATACTGAGGACGGTTTCACACAAAACTGTCCTCTTAAATCTAAATCCATAAGATATAAGATTAGTGTAGGCCATTCAGCCCCTCAAGTGCTCTGCCATTCCATATAATCATGGCTGAGGTAATAAAGCTCAGCTCCACTTTCCTACCTTTCCCCCATATTCCTTGGTTCCCTTACTGATTAAAAAAAAGTTTGTCTATGTCAGTCTTGAATATAATTAATGACCCAGTCTCAACAGTGCTCTGTTGTAAAGAACTCCATAGGTCTACCATCCTCGGTAGAAATTTCTCCTCATCTCTGTTTTAAGTGTGCAATCCCTTATTCTGAGATTATGCCTTATTGTTCTGGACTCTCTTTGGGGGTGAAAAACAACCTTTCTGCATTTAGCTTGTCAAGTCCCCTAAAAATCTTGTATCTTTCAATAAGGTCACTTTTGTTTTGTAAATTTCAATGAGTACAGACCCAATCTACTCAATCTTTCCTCATAAAACAGCTTTTCCATGCTTGGTATTAACCTAGTGAACCAATTCTACATTTACACCTAATGAAAATTCCTCATAGTCTTTCAAACCACTACAGAAAAGGCATAAGTTTAGGGTGAGTGGGGAAATACTTAAAAGGGACCTAAGGGGCAGCTTTTTCACACAGAGGGTGGTGCGTGTTTGGAATGAGCTGCCAGAAGAAGTGGTGGAGCCTGGTACAATTACAACATTTAAAAAGCATCTGGATGGGCAAATGAATAGGAAGGGTTTAGATGGATATAGGCTAAGTGCTGGCAAATAGGACTAGATTAATTTAGGATACCTGGTTGACATGGACGAGTTAGACTGAAGGGTCTATTTCCATGCTGTACATCTCTATGATTCTGTGGCCATAATGGTTCAAGAAGGCAGCTCCCTTGCCACCTCTTAGAGGGCAATTAAGAACAGGCAACAAATGCTGGACTTTCCAGTGACACCCAATTTCCATGCAAGAATATTCTTAAAAATAGGAAGTGACATTAATACTGTCCAAAAAAGAGATCTGAATAATACTGACAAAAAGAATAGTCCAAATGTCCCACAAAATGATAGACATAATTTGGATTCAGTATGTGGATCCAGCTCCTAGCAGCACCTTTCATTTGGAGGGAATGAATGTAATCGAGAGAGATATTGTTCAGAAAGAAAACAAATTCACCCAGACAGGTGATAGCGGTGGATAGGAACAGTCTGGACCTCTGATCAAGGGGAAGTTTGAGAGCCCTCAGACCTTCTGGTGAGAGATGAAGCTGTTGAGGGATTTTCACCAAGAGGAGATGGTTAGGATCAGGAGAGTGGAAACCACTGAAGTAACAGAGATTTCAGAGTAGTCATAGATGTCGGTAAGAGATAAAATTAATAGAGTTCAGATCAGAAGAAAATAGCTGAATACGGGTAGGAACAGGCTAAAACAGTGGGACAATCAGGGCTGTCCTGTTTGTGAATTTTGGGAAGGAGGCAGAAGTGTGATGTATAACATTTGAGCACTCTGAGATTGGAGACCTTGGAATAAAGAACTTCAGAGGAGATGAGGTTAGTATTGGTTCTGAATAGAATAGCTTGATGTTTTTGGGTGGAGTCATCATCCAGGGAAGTTGGGTGGAAGTGTCAGAGAATTAGGGTTCAGCCTTTGCTTGGTGAGATCAGTACTTCCAACAAAAAATGTCACCTCTATTGTTGGCAGGTTTGATGTTGTTCGTGTTAGACCACAGAGGATAGAATCTTACAAATTGCGGAAGCTGAGTAGAATAAATGAGGGGAATAGAAAAATTGAAAAAGTCATTTTCACGCCACCATTCTCAATTAAAATGGTAGGAGATCAAAGGGAATGATCAACATATGGGAAAATACTAGGGAAGAGTAAAAAAAAGGTCTTTTGAGAAGGAAGAATACTCATGACCAAAGAAGTTGAAGCAGAGATAAAGGTAAAGGGAAAGCTCAGCTCAAAGGTCATTGAGAAGGTTATAAGATAATGAAACTGAGTACCATGTGGGACAACTCTTCATCTACCCCAACAGCTCATCCCTTTCCTGTTGCACGTTTCTGTGCAAGAAGCAATGTTGCAATACCTCCCTTTATCTCCTTCCTTCTCACTATCCTAGGCCCCAAACTGTCCTTTCAAATGAAGATGATTTATCTGCATTTCTTTCAATTTCATATATTTTTACAATGAGATCTCTTCTACACTGGGAACACCCATCCTAAACTGCGTGACCAGCTGTGGAATGTCTCCATTCACTGCACATGCCTTACCCATCGCATCCAGTCACCTCTCATCTGAATGCTCAACCTTATTCTGACTCTGACCTATTTGTCCTCAGCCTGTTGGAATGTTCCAATGAACCTCAATGTGTTCTTAAGGAAACACACCTCACCTTTTGACAGGGCGTTATCCAGTCTTCTGGAGTTAATATTGACTTATTGTGGATCATAACCTCAGCCCTATTTTGTTTTTTTTTTGCCGTTTAGGTTTTTTTTGTAGTTTCTGCTTAATCCATTTAATGTTCTCCTACATGGCTGATATTAAACTTACTATTCAAACTTCATCCCCACAAAACGATCCTTTCCTTGCTCCACCTTCATGTATTAAAATCTATGGCATGTCTAAATTTTCTTATTTCTGATGGAAAGTCACAACGCTGAAATGTTGGGTGGAATCTGTATAAAACTTATGATAATGGTAAATGAGGTGGCGATGGTAGGGTTAGATGAGAGGGCATTTAATTGGACAGGAAGCAAAAATCAGCTTCCTGAAAGTGGAATGAAATTACTGTATTAAGTTGGAGGTGATTAGCATGTCATGTGTGCTAATTAAAATGCAACATCACCAGAATTAAGTGTCTTTTCAAATTAAGTATTCAACAAATGAGCCTTCAGGTTCATGACAGCTTAAACATGACGTGCAGCAAGTGCTGCAGACTTCCTGGTGGATTTGCATGGTGTAAGAGCTGCTTTTTGTATGATGAGCTGTGATAAATACTGGAGAGGAGACGTTGACGCATTGCAATTGGATAGTGGCAGTGAAATGGGAACAGGATATGGCTGTGAGAGGCAGGGAAGGAGGGAGGGGGCAGCCCCACAAAGTCGCATTGGGTCGAGAGTGGAAGCTGGACTGTGCAGGGTAGTGCAGTATCAAGAATAGTAGACAATGCATGATTTTGGGTCAAGGTTTATACAGGAAAGGTCAATGGTAAAATAGGCAACAGAGGGAAGAATGAGGATCATTGAAGGTCAAGGATGATATATGGCAAATTGAGGGTACTGAGGCAGTTCCAGTGTTTGGCAGAAACCAGAGCATCAGAAACCATATTGAGTCAAGGTAATGGAGAATAGGTTAACTGACATCAAAATCTATGCAATATTGAGAGGGTGAGGATGATGGAGGGAGGTTCAAAGGTGTCTGAGAGAGAGTGCAGAGTGATGGCTTCTACTTCTCGGTTCACTGCAGAAGAGCCCATGGACATGGCTGCACCTTAGCAAATAGCTGAAGGAAGAGTTGTTCATGGTGTAAGTAGGTATGAGGTAGAGACTATGATGGGTCTGATCCCATGTAAAGAAGACCATGATGGTCAATATTTCTCAAGGCAAGAAAGAAGGCCAATTACTACCATCCCTGCCAAAACATCCCCTGTTCCCAGGGAGCCTGGAGAAGAACTTGCAGTGAGGCATCACTGAACTACAGGATCATTTGTTGTCTTTGCTCAGGCATTTGTCCACTTGTGCCTAGGGTGACATTAGGTTCAGTTCACAAACTTCCTCTCAGACCCAATGCCAATGCAGGGAATGAATGCCTGCCAGGTGCTTTTTAAGTATGATGCCTGACCTTTGACCCTGTGTGGTAATAGTGGAGTGGAATAGTGAGTGGTAATGTGGATTTTTTGCTAATCCCTGCTGCATGATTGGCTGGGCTTCACTCACATGAGTCACTGGTTCTGGAAATCAAGATGGCGGCAGTAACAGAGCTGCATGTGAGCTCATTCGCTCCTGCATGTTTTCTTTTCTTTCTTTTTACTTCTACTCTTTTGCTTTTTGTTTTTTTTTTCTTTTCTTTGGAGCCTTTTGCGGCAGGTTAGTCGGTGAAATTGGTGTGGCAGCCAGAGTGGACCTTACGCAGATTGGCAGCTTCCCCCGACAATTGGAAGTGTAAGTGGATGCAGTTCCTCAAGGTGACTCAAGGCGGTGGTAGTGGCAGCAGGGCCATTGTCCTGGTGCTTGGGGCCAGCAGTGGCAACAAAGCTCCTCCGGTGATCTGAGGCAGCAGTGGACTTTTCAAGATGGTGGCTCCGGTAAGGCGGCATCTCGGAGGAGGACAGCCGTAGCGGGACTCTTGGCAGTGGCAGCCTGGTCTGGCAGCGGAGCCAGGGACTTCCTAGTTGCAGTATACCCAGAGCGTGGACTCCTGGTTGTGGGAAGAGTGTGTGTTCAGCATGGCACCTAGCATCGGTGGCGGCATTGGCGAGGTGATCTCAGTGGCGAAGAGATGGCATCTAAAGAGTGGCACCTCCTAGGTTGATGGGTGCAGTGCAGGTGGCAGCGAGGTGGGGAGGAGGGGAGGTGACAAGGTGTAATTGGTGACCCAACTCCAGATTCTCTTTCAGATATATCTTTTATCCTTTGTTTTCTTAAACTATTCAAAATGGCGCCAGCTTGTGGCAACTATTAAATCTTTTCACTGTTTTTAGTGTATTATTCACTGTAAAATGCAAGCGAAAATAAATAAATCATAAACCATCATGAGATTCCTGACTGACACATTCTCGCACATAGCTAGCCAACACAAATACAAGTGAAAATGCCACACACTTCCAATCTTATTATTGACACCCTCATTACGATGGAAATATTCCAACTGTTAACTCTTTTTCTCTCTCCAAAGATGTTGCTAGACTTGTTGAAATTGTCAGCATTTTCTATTTTTACTTCAGATACCCAACAATTACAGTACTTTTATTTTTGTCTTGAGACACTGCCGCCAATATTGGGAAAGAAAGAAACAGTATTAGTGGTGTGAATACCACCTGAACCAGGCTAGGATCAAAGTCCTATTGGAATGGATACATTGTGATCACAAACTTACTTTAACATAATATATGGTGCGGTGAGCTGTGGTGGAAAAGGTAGCATAAGCACTTGTTGAATACAAAGCAAAGGGGAATACAGCAAGAGTATCAGTCAAAATCTGTACTTTAGGGATCACAGCTAAATGAAAAATTAAAAGTAGTAAAGTAATTAACCATTACAGAGAAATTAGAAACTTGTGAGCAAAATATTAAAATAGAAAGACAGATTAAGGTGTGTGACCCAAATACACATCATTTACATAAGTGCTGGAGTTAAAGGGGCAAATTTAATGAACTATCGGCATAAGTTCAACTTGGAAGCGATATCATGAGAGCCAAGAAAGAGACATGAATGCGAGAGCGACCAAAATTACAACTGAATCAGAACTAAATGTACCTCATTATAATGTTGTCAAGGCAGACCACAAAATGTTAGTGTGGAAATGGATAAACTTTGTGTTTAAGGGTGAAATCACTTCAATGATAAGAGAAGAAAGAGCAGAAGGTAAGCAGGCATAGAGACTTTATGTTAAGTATTAAAGAATAGAAAAAGATATAAGATTGTAGTAGGAGCTCTGACTAGGTCTTCAGATCATACCTGTGAGAAGGCAAATGATGTAGAAGCAGATATTAGGTAAGCATGTAACAAAGGTAGAGTTGCTTAAATGGGGTAGTATATCTTTCTAACAGAGTTGGCTGAGATAGACTAATGCATGTCAGACCATTAGTGAATTCCTGAACAACTTTCTGAAATAATGACCCAGATATTCCAAAAGGCAGCAATTATCATTAGATTACCACTCCACTCCAAATTCTCTCAACTCAATGTTCCATATTTCTTTCAGGACTTTCTTATCACTGTATTTCCAGAAATGCAGAATGCAATGTCCTTCAGGGAAGTTCATTGATGTGGAGTAGAGCCAGAGGAAGAAATATGCACCATAATCCTGTCAAATGGTAAAGGTCTGGTTTGAATGTAATTGAATAACTAAGTGAATGAGTAGTTAGATGGGATAGTGGGTAGTAAAGTTTATAGTAGATAGGGTAGTTAGGTGGATTCTAGGGTAGTCATGTCAGGAAATAGTTATAGGGTAAAGGGAATAGTCTGGTTGCGAGGAGATAATCAGGTCAAGTTGCGTGTTGTAGGTGGGATGTGTCAGAGGATAGTTAGGAAATGGGGGCAATGTAGAGTCAGGGGGTAATCATTTGGAGGTTTGGGGATGATTGGAAATTAATTGTGTAGATATGCAGAGGTTAGATTAGATTTTAATCAAACATTTTCTATATAACCATCAAGGTACATTAATAAGAGTAGTCTGGAAGTCTCTAATGCTAACTTTAAATTACAGTCAGGAACATTTGCAGATGCAGAGGAGCAGGGAAATTGCCCATCTGAAGTTGAAACTTTGCAGTAATTCCCTAGTAGGTCTGCACCTAAGAACTTCTATTGGACATCTCCAGTCCCTAGCAATTCAGGGACTGGAAGATTTGGCATATAGGTCCTAGAACTAACAAGAGAGCAGGTCACATTAGTTTTAGTAATGAGTGTAAGCCAGACCTAATCAATGAACATTAATAACATACATGATGTTGAGAGTGGTACATTGTTATGGATAGAGGATTGGCTAATTAACAGAAAATAGTCAGGTTAGCAAACTGTTGAGTGTTACAAGGTTTCATCTATTCATGATCTATGTTAATGACTTAGATGAAGGGATCAATTATATTCTAGCCAGATCTGCTTATGATACAAAAGTCTGACAGGCAATCAGGTTGTGATGAGGATATAAAGAGTCTGCAAAATGATAAAGTAAATATGCAAAACATTGACAGATGGAGACATAGTTACTGATTTTTAAAGAATGTTGAAAAATTGCTTAGTCAAAGCCTAATAGTTACTCATGTAATTTCTACCTTGTGGATTAACTGCAATATAAAAGAAAATTAAAATAAATTCCAGAGTGCTGTGGCATACCTTTTTTGGATTGGTCCCAGAAAAAGTGAATATTTGTAATATTTTGAAAGGACAAGCAGCTTTTTGGGGAAGTAAAAGATAGAACAAAGTTTATTGTATAAGTCTTTGAGATGTAGAATTATGTTACTAGTGCTTGCTTTGTTTCATGATACATTATACATACAAAAAATATTTTATTTTAAAAATAGTGAAATAGTCAGGCTGGTTAATTGGTGAGTGTTTGGATTTTTAAAGAACATTAATGATCCCTAACAAGATTGTAACACAATGAGGAGAAGAATAATTGTGAAGCAAGGTGAGAAGGGTATGAGAAGGGAATTATAGTCTAACATCTATCATTGTTAAGTTACTAGAGTCCATATTAAGTATAGAGTGACTGAACTAATTGAATTTTTTTCAGCTGATGAGACAGCCAGCATAGGTTTGTAAAGAGTAGGTCAAGCCTGACAAATCTGATTGAATGTTATTGAAAAGATGCCTGAAGTAGCAGACAAAGGAATGTTCAGAGAAATTATATAAATGTACTTCTAGAACACAACGTTGGCAGAGGTCATTCGCTTTGAAGCTAACAAGGATAAAATGTATGCTTTGTGAACAGCATTTAGAAAAATTAAGACAGGGAAGTTCCAAAGAGACCTGGAGTTCTAGGTAAATGGATAATAAATATGTCGTAAATGGATACAGAAAATAATTGAAAAGACTGATGGAAGTCTCAATTTTTTTCAAAGTTCCTGGCTTCACGCCTGAAAGAGCACATACTGGCTTTGGAGAACATGCCGTATAGACTTACCAGCATGATACTGCACTCCAAAGGAGATAAATCACAGGGATATTTTCCACAAACTACAAAATATATTCCCTGGAATTTAAAAGGGTGGCTTTATTGAAATGTTCAAGGCTTTCAATACAAAGTATGTAGGTGATAGACAGGAAGAGGAGGAGATAGACAAAAGTTATCTTCACTGGTTTGGGAGTCCAGTACTAAGGGGCAGAGTCTAAAATCAGGAAACACCTATTATACCCAAAAGGTGATTAATTTCTGGTACTCTGTTCTGCAAATGGCAGTTGATGTTAGATCAATTGTGACTTTTTAACCTGAGGTGAATTTTGGTGATCAAAATATTATGCGATGTTGGGCAAAGCTGAAGTTAGATTGCAGATCGACCACAATCTTGTTGAAGGGTGGAATAGTACCGAGGGGCTGAATGGCCCAATCACTTTTCTCATGTTCTCACAGAGAGGGTGTGTACAGTGGATTTGATTAGAGACACAGTTTACAGGAGACACAGGCGACTGTTATGGTAGCAGAGATATATCATAGGGGTCTAAAGAGAGAGGCGCCTGGGAGTGGAGAGAGTACGGGTACAGAGATGGTGGGCAGATGAATTATTAAAGATGATGCAGGGGGTTTGGGTGAGGGAAGAGGGATATCATCGGATAATGCAAAGAGTAAGAAGACTGAGTGAGGAAAACAATCACTGGGGGAAGAGAAAAAGGTGAAAAATAATCGACCCAATTCTTAATTTTTTGATTCTTTGTCGAAGGGTTAACTGTTTTGAACTTGAAAGGTTCTTTGCTGCGTCCTGTTTAGGGCAGTCATTTCTTTGTGCGGAATGGGAGATGAGCCGTGAATGTAGCTGTCCAGTGTTCTGAATCTTTTCACTATCTTGCCTTGATTCGGAATGCCTGTCAGCTGAAGTGTATTTTGTGTTGGCTCTCCTCCGCCGGAACATTTCTTTTCTTTGCTCTTTCTCACCCCCCCGCTCCCCCAAAGAGGACAGTGTTCCAGAGCCCGTCCCCGCGTCCCGACTGTTAATTCCAGAGTCTGTTTGAGACTCGGCGTTTGTGACTGGAGGGGAGCGCTTTGTTAAACTGAGAATGGGATTAGTGAGAAGTGACTGGAGGGCTCAGGACTGGACGCTGGGGAACAGGGACTGAAGGGAGACGCAGGACTCTGATGGGGTGGCGGGGGAGGTTCGAGGCTGGAGTCTGGGGATTAGAGACTTGAGATTTGGGGATTCGGAGCTGGAGAGGTGAGGCTGGGTGCGCTGATGCTGGAGACTGAGAGTTGGGTGCTGGACTCGCTAAGGTCAATAGTCTCGGCTCCTCGGTAATCGCATCGAAACAGAACAACCGGTTGAACTTGAACGTTTCCACGGACTCCGGAGACCAAAGGAGCCGATCCGCGCTGGATTGCAAGGTGGGTTCACCATATTCTCTGTGACATTCTTACACTGGGACCTTTGTGTTAGAGAGCTGCTTGATTGGGACTAGAGTTTGTTATTCAGCACCGATTGAAATCCCAGCCACGTCTGACCCTCGCCCATCACTTAGTCATCCAGGAAGCTATGTTCAGGAGCAATATTGAGGGATTGGAGTTGGGGGATGGTGGATTGTTGACTACAAGAAATGATGTGATTAAATAAAGTGTTTATAGAGGGCGGGTATACGGGTCTATTGAGGGTTGGTACAGGTGTTTTGGAGATGGCAAATTGAGTACAATGTGGAGGAATGTGAAGTTATTTATTTTGTTGGTAAGAACAGAGAAGCAGATTTTAAAAATATATTACATTACATGTAAACATTAATAATCAAAGAAGGAACGTAGAAAGTTAGCATTCAAGGACAGCAAACAATTAGAAAAGGTAAATGGCATGCTGGCGTTGATTGCGTGGGATTGGAGTATCAAATAAATATGTTTTATTTTAACTGTATGGGGCTTCAGTGAGACCATATCTGGAACACTGTGTGATATTTTGATCTCCATATTTAAGAATACATAGAGCTGCTTTGAAGGCAGTGCAGGGAAGCTTGCTAAATTGGACCCTGGGATGAACAGCTTGTTCAATTATGAGAGGCTGAATAAATTGGGCCTATACAGTTGGGAGTTTAAAAGAATGAGAGGTGGTCTCATTGAGACATACAAGATTTTTGAAGGGGCTTGATGAGTAAATACTGAGAGATTATTCAGGAAATCTAAATCATAAGGGTACAGCCTAGGAATAAGGGGGCGATTTATTTAAAACTGAGGTGAGAAGATATTACTCAAAGGGTTGTGAATTCTATATTCCAGAGGATTGTAGATGCTCTTTTATTGAGCATATTTAAAGCTGGAATTAACGCATTGAAAGGAAATCAGGAGTTGACAGAAAAGTGAAAATGAAGCCCAAGATCAGCCACAATCATGTTGCATGGATGGGCCATATGGTTGACACCTGCTTCTATTTCTTGTGTTTTTGTGTGAAGTATTGGTTCAGAAAGTAGATACAGAGTATTGGTTCAGATTATACAGAGAAAGATTGAAAATATGCACAATGGTCTTAAATGTGTTCTCATCAGGTTCATCCAAAAGGTTTACATGACCTCTTTGCTTTTCGATTCTATTCTAGGAGTGAACTGAAGTGCTTTATTAGTTTTGTTAATTCCCTTACTAGGCTGCCTAGCTATGTTTCTAGTGATTGGTGAATCTGCACACCCAATTTTTTTGTTTCATAATCCCAGAAGGACATAATATTTCAAAGAGCCTTGCAGATGCAAAACCTAACAATTATTGAAATTATTTTATCAATTTCTGCAAGATTATTTGTATGTGTATTGAATTTACTGTCATCCACAAATTCTGAAATTGTATTTGAACATTTTGCATTTTGCATTTGAAGATTTGTGCATTTGAATCCCTAGGGCATTTTGGTCCTGTTGCTTTTTACTATTCAGTATGTCTAGTCTCTACTTATTCTTCCTCTCCACTGTATTACTTCATATTTCTCACCAATAAATTGCCATTGGCGTTTCTCTGTTCACTGCTCCTGAAGTCACTTTAATCAACTTCATAAAAAACATGCTGTCTATTGTTGTCCTGCCTAAAATGTTGATACTTTGTCCATTTTAACCAGGCTATTTTTATATTTCACAAACAATAATCACAGCCTAGATTCATGGGGAAATTTCCATTTATGTCCCTTCAATCTGAAAACTACGTATCTGACTATAGCCACCTTCTGTTCTTTTAATTCACCTCCTATTCATGTGGTGACATTCCTTTTAATACATTAATAAATTGATCAACACAATTCTCAGGTGGCATCTAATAAAATGCCTGTAGAAATTCATTCCATCCACTGCATTGCCTGCATTTTCTCATTAATGTACTGTTATTTCCTCAAGGTACACTTAAAATTGTCAGACTTGACTTCCTATTCATAAATCAATGCAAATTATTCTTAATTATCTTGGGTCAAAACAAAAGTAAATTATCCTATATTATGACCCCTAGAAGCTTTTGAATGTCAGGATGATTGATCTATAGTTACCCGGGTTATCAATTTTTCCTTTTGTTACTGCAACACGTAACTGAAACACTCTCTACTTGTGGCACATTTTTTATATTCCAGGAAGAGTAATGCTGCTACTGCTTCTCAAATATTTTTTTATCATATGCCCCTCTGTCTTGCTGTTGTCTGAAGGTTAATGTCATCCTCAATAACATTAGCTTGCACTTCTATTTAGGATTAGAAGAGCGTACAAGTGGTGCAGGTGGCTAAAACAGGCAAACAGCAGGAAAACAGGAATGATTGGACTTGGATGATAAGGAGGTAGGGTTCAGGAATGCAAGGCAGATGAATATAGTTTAAGAGTGTATTGACAGAAATATGAGGAGCATGGTAGATAGAATTGGTGAACAGAAGGCTTAAATAGCATGAGTGATTGTGAAATAATTGCAATATTAGAGACACAGCTTAAACAAGGAAGGGTTTAGAATTTACTAAAGTATGCAATAAATACAAATGACAAAAAATAATAAACATGTAATGTATTTAGGACAGATAAGAAAGGAAAAGAAGGAAAGGAAAGGAGAGGCAGATATGACCGAATTGTTTATATTCACTCACGGGATGTGAGTGTCAATGGCTGGGCTAGTATTTATTGCCTGTCCCTTGTGACATTTAAGGAAGTTATAGTGACCTGCTTTCTTGAACTGCTGAAGTCCATTTGATGTAGGTACACCTGCAATGTTGTTAAGGGAGACAGTTCCAGGATTTTGAGCCAGCAACACTGAAGGAATGACATGTATTTCCAAGCCAGGATGGTAAGTGGCTTGGGGATGGATAGCTTGCATTTGATTATCCCATGTGTCTGCTGCCCTTATCCTTCTCGAAGGTAGAGGTCATGTGTTTAGAAGGTGCTGTCTATGGAGCCTTAATGAATTTCCACACTGCATCTTGTAGATATCACACAGTTCTGTGTGTGTCAGTAGTGGAGGGATTGGATGTTTGTTGATGTGGTGCCAATCAGTCTACTTTATCCTGAATTGTGTCAGATTTCTCGAGTGTTATTGGAGCTGCACTTATCCAGGCAAGTGGGTGTATTTCATCACATTCCTGACTTATGCCTTATAGATGATAGACAAGTTTTGGGGAGTCAGGAGATGAGATAATCATTGCATGCTTCCTAGCCTCTGACCTTCTCTTGCAGTCACAGTACTTATATAGCTAGTCTAGTTCAGTTTCACATCAATGGTAACCCCTGGGATATTGATGGTGGGCTTTCAGTGATGGTGATACCGTTGCATGTCAAGGGGTGAATGTTATATTCTCTCTTGTTGGAAATGGTCATTGTCTGGCCCTTGTGTGGCACGAATGTTACTCTATACTTGTCAGTCCAAACTTGAATATTGTCCAGGTTTGATGTTTTTGGTGTGGATTGCTTTGTATTTGAGGAGTTGTGAATGGTGCTAAATATTATGCAATCATTGATGAACACCCCCACTTCTGACCTTTATGATGGAGGGATCTGATCTCCACCTGCTCAGATACATTCTTGCAGTCAGACTCACTTTAAACCCAAAAAAAACAATTAAATTTTCCTCCAGCTATAAGCTGTGACTTTTAATTGATAAATCAGAGAGATTTTATAAGTCACCCAGCCACTCTGAGCCTCTTGCAAAACCTCAGGAAGGATTCAGAAAAGGGAAGTTAGGAATAAAATTTTGGATCAGTAAGAATCAACACAACAGAATTTGTGGACAAAGACTACTTGATTGTCTTTCCAGTTTTTCCTTGGCTGTTTGATCGGTTGTATGTATGCATGTATGTATTTAAAGGTGAGTCAATAAGGGCATTATAGATTTAATGAGTAATGTCATTTGCTGACCATTTATAATTGTTTACCTGTAATTGGTTTCCAATTACGATCAATTGTTAAGCACAGAAACTTGCTCTAAGTTTTCTATATGAGTCTGACATTTGGGTAAATTGGGGAATTCTATGTACTTAATTTAAAATCTTTTGTGACAACAAGATTAGATGGGGTTAATCTCAAGTACATGACCTCAGTGAGTCATGACTATATCAAATGTAGATGATTCACTGGGCAAAAATGTGGCTTTAGTAAGGACCCAAAGGAAAATCTTCACAAAGGATGTGAGTTGTGTGAAGGTTATACTAAAAGGGAAGATAAACAAGATAATAATAAATTGGTAAGAAATACAAAAAGGGATAGCATTATTAAAAGTTGTTAAACCACTTGGTACTGTGAAATGCATTCCAAGTTGCTTAAAAAAGCACAAGTTGAAATAGCATAAGTATTAATCACAATCCTTCAGTCCTCTGAAATAGTAGTAGTCATGCCTGAGAACCAGAGTGTTGTTTATTCATGACATTGGTCAACAACCAGGAGAGAGAGAAACCAGTAAAATACAGGGTGGTTAGCCTAACATCAATACTGGTGAAGTTGTTGGAAAAGATTGTCACAGATAATATAAAGTATCATTCACAAAGGCATAGTTTAGTCAAGGTGAGTTAGATGGATTTGTTAAAGGTAAGTTGTATTCAACTAACTTGATTGAATTATTTGAGGTAACAGAAGAGACAGATCAAGGTGCTGCAATAGATGTATATATGGACTGTAAGAAGACATGTGACAAAATGTTTCACAGAAAGCTTTTTAGAAAGTGAGAAATCCATAGTATAAAGGGATTAGTGTTAGTTAAGACTCCAGATTAAATCAGTGACAGAAGCTATTGGCTGGGAGCTGAACAAATTTAAGTTTAGTGAAAAAACAGTGATACTTCACAAGGGTTTATTTAATACATGTTCATTCATAGGAATGTGTGCATTGCTGGCTACACCAGCATTTATTACCAATTCCTAAGTGCCCTTGAAGGTATATTTTAGGTCCAAAACTCTTTACAATTTTTATGAACAACATACATTCAGGTGTAGGGAATAAAAACAGAAAATTCTGAAAATACTCAGTAGGTCTGGCAGCATCTCATAAAAGAAAAACGAAGTTTAACGTTTCAGGTGACTTACTTTTGTGCCTGTTGAGTGTTTCCAACTGTTTCCATTTATAATCAGATTTCTCGCACCGCAGAATTTTACTTTATATCAGACAAAGGGAGCAGCACAATAAAGCTTGCAGGTGATACAAAACTTGGCAAAATACTTCATAGTTATAAGGAAAGTTGCAGGCTCCCGGATGACATACACAGTTGTGATGTGAGGTACATACATTCATGTCTTTAGTTGCTTTCAAACGCTATTACTCAACAGGAATTGATGTACTGTGCACACAACTTGTATTCAGTGCACAAGAGCAGCATCAATATTAGATGCATATACTTAGGTTCCTATTTAACTCTACACGGCTACAGCCTTATCTTCAAATAAAGAACTCACATTATTGTTTCACCAACTCTTGTTGGTAAATTTAACCTAAGGGAAGATTGTAACATGGGAGCAGTATGGTTTTGAAGCTTCAACTGAAGTACCTGGATTCAACCCTCAACCCTTCATGCACAGTCAGAGATAAGACCTGGAGTGAAAATTAAACAACATGGAAGCTTTACTATATGGAAGGGATTCTGGATTTATGTAGTAATCCTATGTTCTGTACCTTCATTCTGAGACATATTGCACTTCACAGCCATCTAACACCAGTTTCTGGAAAGATTGTTTAAATTTAGGAGCACTTAATAAGTCTACCTGTTACAAAGCTTAAGCAAGGACAGAAACCATTACTGCTATCACTATCGCTATATGAAGTCTGGGGATGTTAAAATACTGCAAGCTGGGGTGGAAAGAATAATTCATTTGGTAAAAGCTCAGAGCAGCATGAAGTAGTATGTAAAAGAAAATCTCACTGTTTTGGTATACTTTAGAAATCTGCAGTTCCTATTCATGCTTAAATCAGTGCTTTGAGACCAGGGGGAAAAAAAATCAAAAAGAGCTCAACAGTGCCACAATTGCAATCAAACAATAATCCATGAATTAAAGCAAACCTGCTAGTGCTAGAAGTCCGAAACAAACACAAAATGCTGGTGAAACTCAACAGGTCTTGCAGCATCTACAGAGAGAGAACACAGTCAATGGCACTGCAACTCAGAGCAACAGTAAGCTTACGAGAAAGAAAGAGTCCCTGAACAATCTTTCAAATACCAGATGGCATTAAAACTCCTGCAAGTAAGCCACAAAATATTAACATTTCCAACATTCAATAGAAGGGCAGAGTACTTCCTATCTGAACTTAATCGTTCCAACAATGTATAGACCTGTGTATTCTGGACCTTAATATTTCCAGGCCAGATATACAAGCATTAAAATTAAAATTGCAATAGGAAATGAAGGACTCCACAGACTAAAGATTTTAAGGCTGTCCAGATGACCATCTCAAAACACACAAAATAAGGACAACCCTTGAGGATCAGTTATGAGTGAAACTTGACTTCAGAACACACCTCCTGGAATTCTTTTTTTTAAGCAAAACCTGACAACAACTATTAATTAAGTCATAATTAGATGGAGAGAGGGCCAAGATTGTGGTTTAATAGTGGTGGAGTTAGCTGATTGAATAACTGAGCTTGTGATAACATTTACATTAACAGACCATTCCAAAAATATATTTTGGACCAACGCAAAGGTTACACCATGTAAAAATTACAACAAAGTGGATAGAAGTACAAAGTTATACTAATGGTTATACATAGCATAGAGGCTGCATGTAATTTACCCACCATCACGACAATAGTCAATAGAAGTGAGAGGGGTAAGCAGTACGGATTATGCAGTCTCTTCCATGTACCTGGAAATTGCCGAGTTTTTAACTGCTGTATGCAAGGCAGATGGTAATTGGAAGTGTCAAGGCTCAAACAAGTACTTCAACCTTGTGAGAAACCACAATCAAAAGCAAGACAGGTAAAACATCCTAAACAAACAACACCATATGCCAAGCAGCATCAAGACAAGATCCACAAAATGTCCAGCCAAGCTGTAGAGTCAGATGATGAGAATGACCAGTATATTGATATACAAAATAAACAGACCTTTAACATGGTCAGCATCAAAGGGTATTTTGGCAGTGTGGCATCAACCGAAGCCTTTGTCACTGTCAGAGAATATCAGTGCAAGTGCAATCATCCTTGCAAATGGTCCACTGAGATAAATGTATCCATTAATATGGCAAGCTATGCTTCAAAAACCAGTGTCAAGTTCGCCAGCAATTCCATCTCTGGGATCCATTGCAAAACCTCATCCTGGTCACCTCAGATATTTTATACAGTGAATACGACAGGTCCAGTGCTTGCAGGCCTGCCAGTTTTCATGGATGTGTGCTTGGTCACCATTCACGGTATCATTCCTACAAGGATCGGTACTGGATTCACTACTTTTCATCATTTACATAAATGATTTGTATATGAACATAGGAGGTATTGTTAGTAAGTTTGCAGATGCCACCAAAATTGGAGGTGTAGTGGACAGCGAAGAAGGTTACCTCAGATTACAATGGGATCTTGATCAGATGGGCCAATGGGCTGAGGAGTGGCAGATGCAGTTTAATTTAGATACATGTGAGGTGCTGCATTTTGGGAAAGCAAATCTTAGCAGGACTTATACACTTAATGGTAAGGTCCTAGGGAGTGTTGCTGAACAAAGAGACCTTGGTGTGCAGGTTCTTAGCTCCTTTAAAGTAGAGTCGCAGGTAGATAGGATAGTGAAGAAGGCGTTTGGTATGTTTTCCTTTATTGGTCAGTGCATTAAGTACAGGAGTTGGGAGGTCATGTTGCAGCTGTACAGGACATTGGTTAGGTCAGTTTTGGAATATTGCATGCAGTTCTGGTCTCCTTCCTATCGGAAGGATGTCGTGAAACTTGAAAGGATTCAGAAAAGATTTACAAGGATGCTGCCAGGGTTGGAAGATTTGAGCTATAGGGCGAGGCTGAACAGGCTGGGGCTGTTTTCCCTGAAGCGTCAGAGGCTGAGAGGTGACCTCACAGAGATTTATAAAAGCATGAGGGGCATGGATAGGGTAAATAGACAAAGTCTTTTGCTAGCATGGGAGAGTCCAGAATTAGAGGGCATAGGTTCAGGGTGAGAGGGGAAAGATATAAAATAGACCTAACAGAAAACGTTTTCACACAGAGGGTGGTACGTGTATGGAATGAGCTGCCAGAGGAAGTGGTGGAGGCTAGTACATTTCCAACTTTTAAAAGGCATCTGGATGGGTATATGAATAGGAATGGAGGGATATGGGCTGGGTGCTGACAGGTGGGACTAGATTAGTTTGGGATATCTGGTCGGCATAGACGAGTTGGAGTGCTCTACATCTCTATAACTCGATGATCATTAAGACAACAGCAAAACCCAGAAACCACAAGCAGCACCAGATGAACAGCTCATGTGTATACTGAGAGAAAATTACTGAACTTTGCCATGCAGATCATCAGCCAACGGACTACACAACACAGTCACAGCTGAATATGTGCATATCTTCTGAATTTCACTGCAGAATTACTATTTGGCAGACAAGTATCAGCAAATCTCCCAAGGTATTACCAGTTAAAACTCTCAGGAATACAAAATGCATCACTCAAAAACATGGGAAGATGAAAGAGCCCATGGCTGGGCTTGCAGGTAGTAAATTACCAACCTTGTACATGTAATAGAGAGATCGAGTGCAACATCCAACTGATGGTAAATGGAATCCAACAGAAATTATCAGCTCATGCCCAAAACAAGACCACATCAAGTATAAATACCAAATGACAATGCAGCAAAACAAATGCCAAATCAGAACAATAGTTCAACCAGAAACACTGAGCAGTCTGATTGTGACTGGAACATAGTTGAAAACGCAACGCAAAAGGGACACAACACAACCAGAGTTCTGAAAACATATAGCAGAATGCAGCAGAAATCACCGTAACAAGGTTTGGTCAGATCGGTAAAGCACTAAACCACCATTTCCAGAGACGTATTCATTGACTTTCATGCAGACACAAAGTTATGTTGTTTCTCTAAGAATAAACCTTTGGTTAGAAAAAAAGATGTTGTGATTTAAGGTACATGCACTTTTCAGGGATCTATATCTTAAAATACAGTCAATCACAAATACCTCAACAAGGCTGTGATGTATTCGTTTCATAATAGATTTAACCTACAAGCAGCACAATTACAAATCAGATGCAAATATTTAGCTTCCTAGTTAATGCCATCTGAATGTGATGTTATCTTCAAATAAAGAACCCAGCGCTGTTGAAAAGTCATCTAAACTCGAAATGTTAGTTTTCTCTCTCTCCATGGATGCTGCTTGACCCACCGTGATTACCAGCACTTTTCGTTTTCCGTTCAGATTCTAGCAGCTGCAGTAATTTGCTCCTAAAGAACCCATATTATTGCTTTACCAATGCTTATTATATCAGAGTTGAAAATGTGGTGCTGGAAAAGTACAGCAGGTCAGGCAGTATCCAAGGAGCAGGAGAATCAACATCTCAGGCGTAAGCCCTTCATCAGGAATGAAGCTTGTGGGGGGGAGTTGGGGGTGGAGCTTAGAGATAAATAGGATGGGGTGGGGTTGAGGGGAAAGGTCGTTGAGACGTTGAGAAAGCGATATGTAGATGAAGGTGAGGGAGAAGGTGATAGTTCGGAGAGGAGGGTGGAGAGGATAGATGGGAAAGGTGATGGACAGGTCAGGATGGTGGTGCCAAGTTGGACACTTGGGACTGGGATAAAGTGGGGGCAGGGGACATGAAGGAACTGTTGAAATCCACATTGATCCTGTGGTGGTTGCAGAGTCCCAAGGCAGAATATGAGGCGTTCTTCTTCCAGGCATCAGGTGGTAAGGATTTGGTGATGGAGGAGGCCCAGGACCTGCATCCCAAACCTTCAACTCGGCACCACCCTCCTGACCTGTCCACCACCTTTCCCACATATCCACTCCACCCTCCTCTCCAACCTATCACCTTCTCCCTCACCTTCATCTACCTATCGCTTTCTCAGCAATCTTCTCCATCAGCCCACCCTTTTCTGATTTATCTCTCAGCCTCCCGGCTCACAAGCCTCATTGCTGATAAAGGGCTTATGCCCAAAACATCAATTCTCCTGCTCTTCAGATGTTGGCTGACCTGCTGTGTTTTTCCAGCACCACACTCTCATTTCTGATGTCCAGCATCTGCAGCCCTCACTTTCTCCTTATCGTATCAGTGTAATGATAGTGGTAAAAATAGACTATCAATCTTTTCTCTTTTGAATTCCATCTCTGATTTATAATACTAGGGATGTCATAGATTATAATTGTTATAATGGTAATAAATTATTTCCTTAAAATGGCCCAGGTTGAACTAGCTTCATAAATAAACATAGATCAATCTGAACCAAAATTCACATCTTTATGAAACAGGAATAAAAAAAAAGGCCATCTCCCTCAAAAAGAGAAAAGGACAGCTCAAAGAGGCTGAAAAGGCCTCGGGTGATAGGGCCAGGAAGTGAAAAAGGCTCTGAAGCTCTTCAAGGTGGTAAAACCTGAGATTTAGGATGACTCAGTAGTGTCATCCAAATCAAACAGAGCTGAAGTCCAGTCAGCAGGTACAGAAAAGAATCTGAAGTTAGCCATAAAACGAAGCAAGAAAAATCCCAGGAAAAGTTACAAACAAAAATGGCACAGCAAAGCTGGTTGACAGATACTAACATGGTAAATTTATAAGGGGACCAGAGTTCTCAAGACAGGCCAGGAGAAAGTGAATATGAAACCTCATTTAGTGGAAGAGCTGCAGGGTAGAATGTAGAATCCACTTGAGGGCAGTATGTTTCAGGGGAAAGTTGAACAGGCAAGGGAAAAACCACTACCTACTAAAGAGAGAAAAGACAAAAAGGCCATATTTAACTCAATGTGACATCAATAAACCTGAGTAAAATTGGACTCAGTGGGAACCAGGTGACAAACACTGTTAGTTAAAGTCACACCTAGCACAAAAGAAGACAGTCGACATTGTTAGAGGTCAGTCATCTCAGCTCCAGGATAAATCTACAGGTGTTTCTCAGGGTAATGTCCTTGGCCCAATCATCTTCAGCTGTTTCATCAATAGCCTTCCATTCATCATGAGTTCAGAAGAAGGGATGTTTACTGATAATAGCACCGTGTCCAGCACTATTCATGATCCTTCAGATACTGAAGCAGTTCATACCTAAATGCAGCGAGACTTGGACAATATCCAGACATGGACTGACAATGACAAGTAATATTCATGTCACACAAGTGCCAGACAATGACCATCACCAATAGAGAGAATAATCATAGAATCCCTACAGTGTAGAAACAGGCCATTGGGCCTATCGAGTCCACACTGACTCTCCAAAGGGCATCTCACCCAGACCCATTCCCCTACCCTCTTCTTGTAACTCTGCATTTCCCTGCTTAAACCACATAGCCTGCAAATCCCTGGATACCATGGGCAATTTATTATGGACAACCCACCATACCTGCACACCTTTGGACTGTGGGAGGAAATCAGAGCATCCAGAGTAAACCCACGCAGTCACTGGGAGAGCGTGCAAAGTCCACACAGACAGTCGCCTGACGCTAGTATTGAGGCCAGGTTCCTTGTGCTGTGAGGCAGCAGTGCCAACCACCCTGGTACCCCGAATCCAACTATCCTTGAATATTCAGCGTCATTATCATTACTGAATCCTCCACTATCAGCAGCCTGGGAGTTACCGTTGACCAGAAACTGAGCTGGATTAGCCACACAAATACTGTGGTTACAAGAGCAGTACAGGAGCTAGGGATCTTGCAGCAGATAACTCACCTCTTGAATCCTAATCGGTGTCGCCATCCACAAAGTAGTGGTCAGGAGTGCAATGGAATACTGCCTACTTACCAGATGAGTGCAGCTTCGACAATTTTAATACCATCGAAAACAAAACAATCTACTTTCTTGGCACCACATCAACAAGAATTCAACCCCTCCACCACTGACACAGTAGCAGCAGTGTATACCATGTATATGATTCACTGCAGAAATTCACCATGGATCCAAACCTACAACTGCTACCAACTAGAAGAACAAGGGCAGCAGATACATGGGAACACCATCACTTGCAAGTTTCCTTCCAAGCCACACACCATCCTGATTTGGCGATATATCACTGTTCTTCTAATGTTATGGATCAAAACCTTGAAACTCCCTCCCTATAGATGTACATTTACCAAATGGACTGCAGTTGTTCAAGAAGGAAACTCACTATCATCTTTCCTATAAATGCTGGTTCAGCATGTGAAGCACGCATTCACTGGTGGATTCCCCAGGGGTACACCAGTGAAGTGAAATAACGTAGCCACTGGGAGACCAAAGAACAGAACCTAGTTTCAAACTGCAACCAGTCCAGTTGGGTTGTTGGAAAGTTCAAAGCAATTGAAGTGCAGGATTCAAGTCCTGAAATACCACGTACTGATCTCCTTGAAGGTAAATTTCTAAAAATGCCTGACACAAGTGTATGGATCATGGAACCAGGCAGTAACAGAATAAGGTTCAGAAAAGTCACATAAGTCAGGGAACAAATCCAACTACCATTCCTCAAGCAGGGTATTGAACTCAGTTTAGTACAATGAGAGTGAATAGAGAACATGTGTAGATTATCATCCCAATGTTTGTCTTGCTATTTCACATTTTGGCCTTCATAATGGAATCTCACATAAACAAAAAGGAGAAATCTTGTTAGAGTTTTTTTTTGTAGCAGGGAAGTGTTATGATTGTGGAAGAATAGACTATCAATTTTGACTTCCATCATCTTTTTTTTATACTTGGGGCATTGATGGACTCTGATGGTTTCTATAAATGGGAGGAAAAACAACCAACTTCAAATGGCCAGAGATTGAGCCAATTTCCTGAAACCATTATTAAACAAAAAGCACTCTGAACCGAAATCAATAACTTTATCGAATTGCATTAAAATTCATATCTGTATTTTATCTTTAATTGATACCATTATGGAATAGTTTCACATATTGACGGATTAAAAAATCTCATCTGCAAATTATTCAACTCGGAAAAACCATGAAGCCAGACATGGGAATACACAAACAACTGTATTTCAAGCAGCTGCTTTGACAGAGAACTGGAATCTCATTGTTTTTCCTTACATCTTCCAAGTCTCTCAGAACAAAATTCTCAGTGATAAAGCAAAGTGGTCATGTAGATATTTACAATATTCACTACTACAAAGAATACAAACATTGATTAAACAACCATGGATCTAGGTTAGAAACTAACATCCGCAGGACGCTAAGGACTTTTAGACTGCATATTCTTTTATCTTCTTTTATGAACTAGGCACCATTAGCTTTAAAAAAAGAACATTATATGGATATTTGTGTGTGTGAGTTTGGTGCTTCATCATTATTGTTTTCTTGGGGTTAGTAAGTAATAACATTCATCTTGGTTTTCCTCAAGGAAACCTTCTACTTGGTTCCTTATTTTTGATATAGATGAATCAGGGAACTATATTTTTCATTGCAGTGAGGTACAGTTGTGGGTTAAGAAAAAATAAATCTGTGTTTGGGACAAGTGAGGAGGTTATCGGGGAGGCAATTCATATTTTCTCACATGCTTGAAAAATACAGTACATTTACATTGAAAAGAGGAATGTAGCAGAGTATGGAATAGATAAAAATATTACAAATGGCATTCAATGCATTGGTGTGTGTTGTGAGGCCCTTTGGGCTGACTACCATGTAAAGACAGCATACATGTAGATTGTTAGAGTTCTCATGTATATATACCTTAAAGGTGGCGCAACACACTAATAAGATAGTTCATAAACACATGAATGAGCTGGTTTTAAACTAGCAGAATAGAATATCAAAGGCAAAGAGACCATGTCAGCACTTTGTAAGTCCTTGACTGAGTCTCAGCTAATGGTTTGCAGACAATTCTGGGCTCCACATTTTAGTAAATATTTTAAAGGGTAGAGAGCTAGAGTTCCCTCATTTCCTTTCAGGAAGAAAGTCTGTAGTCCCTACCAGTCTGCTCCAAACGCACTCACAGGAGTGCAATCGATTCTCTCCTGCTCTCTGAAATAATTCAGTAATCCACTCAATTGTATCAACCTACTAAAAGACAAAAGCATAATGTAATAAACTTAGAAAGCCCAACTGAAAAGAAAATAGTTAATTGTTGAACATCAAAATAGAGCTATTGTTCGTGGTGTACATATGCTAGTTCCAGGTCAAGAAAGACAGTCCTGTAGACACATCCCTCGGTCTGCTGTATTTCCCTTTTTTTTGTTTTTAACTATTATCTGCCACCAGCAAATCTCCCATGTTGTCTGTTAGATATTTACATGCAGAGGCTGTTATGAGTATGAATCTGCTTCATGTTTTCCTTTATGTATATGTCCGAAAGAGCTCTTAATGGTCTGCTGTTTTCTCTTTTATATTTGGAAGTACCCTTACAAAACAACCAAAGAGCTTTCCTACTATCAAATCACTATGAATTTCTTTTTCTAAAAATTATTACCCACCACCAGTGAATCACACATGCAGCCAATTAAATATTTCCATATCATGAGCATGGGTCTACTTTTTTTAGTTAACCCATTTCAAGATGTTATTACGTATCACATTGAACAGGTGGGATCTGAACCCAGCACTTCTAACTCAGAGGTAGGCACACAGCCACTGTGCCATAAGATACATAGGGTCTGCTTACTTTTTAAAACTTAATCATTTAAAGCCACCTTCCATTTGCTAGTACAGTTATTTTCTAATCATCCTGCTTAAAGATGTTACAATACATCTCCTGAGCAAGTGGGACTTTCACCTTGGTTTCCTGGCTGAGAGGTAGGGACACCACCACTGCTCCACAAGATGCTTTGGGTCTGCTTTACTGAAAATATATTTGCTAAGCAACCTGTTGAGAACTGTTATTACACATCTCTGGAGCAGATGGGACTTGAACCTGGGTCTGTTGGTTCAGAGGTAGGGAATACTACCACTACACCACAGAGCCCTTTTGGATCTGCTTTATCAAGGAAAATGTTGTTTTTATATCCAGAAGTGCTCTTACACCAAACTGAATATCTTTCCCACCACCAAATCACCATGACATTTTTCTTGTTTTTAAACTATTAACCACCACCAGTAAAGCACCCACTCTGCCAAATAGAAATTTACATGCAAGCCCATTATGGGTAACACAAACTATCTGGGTCTGCTTTATTAAATATTGCTTAAATCTTGACAAATTTTCACAGAAAGCCTACAGATTGTCACTATTTCAATCAACCTGTCCTGGCATGTTATTATATACTTTTGGAGTAAGTAGGACTTAAACCCAGGCCTCCAGGTCAAATCACTACCATTGTGCTACAAGGGCCCATCATTCTTCAAACATAGTCTCTGCTGTAGATATTTTTCAACCAACCTGTATGTATTGATAGTGTTAGATGTGTTATAGCTCACATCTAGAGCAGGTGGGATTTGTACCTGGGCCTTAGAACATAGAACAGTACAGCACAGGAAACTCCAACACCATGCCACAAGAGCCCTGGGTCTGCTTTATTTTTATTCCCGTTATCACACACAACTGAACGACTTTCCAACCATCAAATCACCATGGCACCTTTTGAATTACTAACCACCATCTGCAATCCTCTGTGTAACCAATTAAATATTTAAAAGCAAAGTCCATTAGGTGCAATGTGCACCATCAAAAGTGAAGTTGGGGAGGGGAGGGAGAGCAGGAAGGGGCTGAATCAAAATGGAGCTGGAGGAGGAAATAAAGCACTGGCTGTGCCCATCTCTCTCTAAAGGCATCAAGAACATTGATGAGCACTGCATACTTCCTCTCCAGTGACACCCAGGCATGAACATAATCTCAGAAGAGGGACAGACAGTCAGCAGATATTATCCCCCACAGCCTCCGCTGCGTGGACTGGGTCTGCTTTTTTTTCTTATATCCAGAGTGCTATCACAGACAACCAGACAGCTTTCCCACCATCAAAATCACTGTGACTCTTTTATTTTTTTCTCCATTTTAGACACTAACCATGATCAATAAACACCCGTGGAGCCAAGCATGTGTTCTGGGTCTGCTTTATTTTTATTTTTTCTTCCTTTGTATACCTAGAAGTACCAACACAGACAACTGAGCAACTTTCTCCCTAAATCCCTGTGACCCTTTTTTCTTTTTTTTTCCATAAATGACGACCCGCCACCAGTAAAACACCTGGATAGATAATTAGACATTTACAAGCAAAGCCTATTAAGGACAATGCAAACCATTAAAAGTGAGGTGGGGTGGGGAGAGTGGGAAGGGGCTAAACAAAATGGAGTTAGAAGGGAGAAATAATGCACCAAATCCCCCCCATGGTGCCCATCTCTCCTTAAAATCATCGAAAACAATAATGGACAAGTGTACTCTCTCTCCAAGGATACCCAGGCACGAACGTAGCCACAGAAGATGGCAGCTGGATCTGCTTCATTTCTTTTTATTTGACCCTATTTTCCCCAATCAAACTATTTAGAGATGTTACTACACACCTCTGGAGCAGGAGGGAGTTGAACGCAGGTTTCTCGGTTCAGAAGTATGGACTCTACCACTGCACCACAAGAAGGGGTCCTCTGGCTCAAAGGTAATTATTTTCTAGTCAACCCTTTGAGAGATGTTATTACACACCTTTTTTGGAGGTGGAACTTGAAACTAGGTCGCCTTGCTGAAAGGTAGAGACACTACCACTGTGCCACAAGACCCCTGGTTGAAAGATACTCCTTTTATTTTAACCTATTTTCTTCTCATCAATCTGTTCAGTGAAGTCATTACACACTTCTAGAGCAGGCGGGATTTGAACCTTGGCTTCCCAGTCCAGGGGTGGGGACAATATCACTGTGTCACAAGAGGGCCCAGAGAGTAACTGCTGAAGTGTTTAGATTCTTTGAATGAAAACTCTCGATAAACCAGACCCACCATGTAGCTACATCTGAGACTTTAGTGTTTTCTTAATTTAACCCATTGTTCTAAACAACCCATTCAGACATGTTATTACACACCTCTGCAGCAGGTGGGACCTGAATCAGGGCCTCCCAGTCCAGGAGTACGCACACTACCACTGTCACAAGAGGGCAAACCCCCACAAAGGTAGGCATCCCTAATCCACCTGCCCAAACACATCGATGGAGTAGGTGAAGTTTGAACTTAGGTTTCCTAGATCAAAGGTAAGGAAACTAACACTGCACCATAATGGACCCTCTGGCTCAAAAGTAAAAGGACTCAGGTGATGAGTTCCAGCTGGGAAAACCACTATAACCAAATTACCAAGGAAACTCAAAAAGAAGATTAATTAGTGATTCCCCATGGGTCTTAATGGGGTTATCATTCCTTGCAAATTATCTATGTTAAATTTAGACTACTGGATTCAGGAATGTACTGCCAACATACCTGGCATTACACTGGCATTTAAACTCATATGTCACACTATTAATGTCTTCTTTGAAACTCATTCTAATGCCTTCATATCCTTCCTAAAGTGTGATGCCCAGAATTAGGCAAAATATTTCAATTAAGGTTGAAACAGTGTTTTGAACACTGTATTCTACTCATATTTTAGACATCAAACACACACAAAAACATAGATATAAAGTTTAAAAAGGAGGATGTACTAGATGTATAAGTAAGGAAGAAGAAGAATAGGCAGTTTAAAAAAAAAGTTCCATCCCAATATGTGAAACTTTCAGAAACATGTATATCAAATAAAAGGTGGGGGTATAATTAAATGGTTTAAATCCTTTCCAAGCCATATTGTTCAGGCTAGGTCTTATTTATACAATGGTTTCCTGGACTTGGCTTAATCTGGTTGGGTTTAGATCAGAATGTTGCTGGAAAAGCACAGCAGGTCAGGCAGCATCCAAGGAGTAGGAAAATCAATGTTTCGGGCAAAAGCCCTTCATCAGGAAGATTCCTGATGAAGGGCTTTTGCCCGAAACGTTGATTTTCCTGCTCCTCAGATGCTACCTGACCTGCTGCACTTCCAGCACCACTTTGATCTAAACTCTGGTTTCCAGCATCTGCAGTTCTCACTTTAATTTGGTTGGGTGATAATTTTACTCTTCTTATGTCAGTGTTTTACTTTTTAAAAATCCATTTTTAATTCATGAAAAGTGCAAGGTAAAAAAATTATATCATGAAAGTTGAAAGTGGATCATCAATTTTTAACACTATCATAACACAAGTGCCTCTGCTCCTGTATCCCCTTTAGAATTTATTTTATTTTATGCTGCCTTCTTTTTGCTTTTCCTACTAAAATGATTCACTGTGTACATCTAGCACCTTTATCTGGTTTCCCTCCAGTCTCACCTCATCTCCTCTTGCAGCTTTTCTTTTCCATGAAACTCTCCTTCAGCTCCCTCTACTCTAATTCCACGAAACAAGTAAGCACTCAACTTCCTTTCCTGCTTCCACATTGACTGATATTGTTAATGGTTGTCTCTCTTCATGTGTTCTTCTCATGTATTTCAAATATGTGGTTATGATGTTTTGCAAAAAACCCCTTAACCTCTCCATCCTTGCAAATTTCAGAATCATCTCTAACCTTCCTTCCTTCCCTAAAGTCCTTGAACTCGCTGTTACTTCCCAAATCCAGATCTGTGCATTTGAATTTCTCCAGTATGGTTTCTGATCCCTGCTCTAGTGCAAATGACAAACGTGACCATGACAAATGGAAATTATCCTTCCTCATCCTTCTCAACCTACCTCATGCTTTTAGCATAGTTCACTACTCCATCCTCTTCCAGCTATGGGGATTGTAATTGCTTGATTCCAGTTGTAGCCACAGAATCACCTACAATTATTTTTTCTTCCCACTCCTGCATTATTACTTCTCTCCTTAATCCCATCCTATTGCTTTCCTAAATGTTGCGCCACGCTGATGACTTTTGAAAATATGGCATTGATTTCAACATATATTCAGATAACACCCAGCTCTCCTTCACCACCTCTCTCTTTATCCCTTCACAACCTATAATCTGTCAGAAATTGCCTGCAACTCCATTCCACAATCTCTGTTCCCTCTTTATCAAGTCCAAAAAGAATCAGAAATCTTGTAATCAATTCTGTCTGTGAGTTAGACTGGCTGAAATTACAGCTCAGGAAGGCTTCTCAACTTCTTACTGTCATTATATTATATAAAATTGACTGGTTGATCATGCATTGTGATCCTTGTCCTTGTTTTCAGGCATTGTTCAATTTAGCACCCTTTTTTAAAATCTGAATACATCAGCTATAGCTTAATTGATAGCACTCTTGTCTCTTGCTTATAAAGTTCTGGGTTTAAGTCTCATTTCAGAATTTAAGCATAGTAATCTAATCTGAAACTCCAGTGCAGAACTGAGGGAGTGTTCCATTGTTCAAAGCATCATCTTCTGGACTTGATGGTAAATCTACATCCTGTTTGTCCTCTCGGATTGACGTGGAAGCTCCCATGGCACTGTTTTGAAGAAAAACAGGGAACTATCCCTAATCTTTGAGACAATGTTCATTCCTGAATCCACATAACAAAAACAGGTCACCGAGCCATTGTTGTATCATTGTTTGTTGGAGCTTGCAGTGAACAGATTAGTTACTGTGTTTCCTTAATTGCAACAGTGACAACCCTTCAAAAGTATTTCATTAACAGTAACATGATTTAAGGCATTCATTTGTCACGAAGGGTGCTATATAGAGTTTTTTTATTTCTTAAAACACAATGCTGCTTATGCATAGTTTGCTGTGTAGGTGATTAACATCTTAGGCATCTTCCATTCAAATTATTCAAAAAACTCCCATCAATTAAATTCAAAAGTGATAAAGTGAACAATGTAAGAGAATAAATTTACAAAGTAGCAGTGACTCTACAAGGCAGTAACTCTCACTTTTGAATTTCTTTCTTGGTTTTATGTGTTTTGCTTGCACTTGGACACTCCACCCTCTCAGAATGTTTCCCCTTAGGATGACTCTCTCCATTCTCTCTGACTTTGCTGCCAGGTTTCCCTGTTTTGCTTGTTGTCCTCTTACACTGTTTCTCCTCAGATTTTTTTCTCTTGACTCTCACTGTTGCCAATCCTGTTTTTATCTGACAATTGAAAGTCTCATTTTAGGGAGGACAACAAGGCAAGGGATTACATAATAAATGTAGGATCCAAGAAAGTGTAGAGGGACCTTGAAATTTGTGTTCACAGATCACTGATGGTAGCAAAACAGGTCGATAAGGTGGATGAAAAGATTTATAGGATACTTTACTATATTAGCTGGAGCATGGAGTATAAACAATCTAACATAACATAATTAATTGGGGCAGGGCCAAATTCAGTGGGCTGAGAATGGATTTAGCCTGGGTAAATTGGAATCAAAGGCTGGCAGGCAGAGCTGTAATGGAACAGTGTGCTGTCTTTAAAACAGAAATATAGTCAGGTACAGTCAAGGTCAATTACACTGTTAAAACTTCAGCTACACTTCATTCAGCAATGTATAACTTTTTCAAGAGTTCTTACAGTGAGACTAATAGCATGAAAGGGCAAGTTTTTGTCAAATTGATTATTGCTAATCTCTGCAGTCTGTGAGGACTTCAACAGCTCTATGGAGTGGTGTAGACATACTGAGTTCAACTTCTGAATTTCTGCATTTAGCTGCATACATGTGGACTCCAGAATTTGTATTTAATTACAGAAGAGTAGTGGCAATGAATGCTGACAGTTCTGCTGTCAATACTACCAAAACTCCTGGGCAAATCTTTCAGAACATTTTAAAAAAAATTAGAGAGCAAGGTCAAATACCTCATCTACTGTAGACACAGAATGCTAAATAATTTGAATGGAAGATACCTAAGATGTTAGTCACCTACACAGTTGACTATGTATAAGCAGCATCAAAGCCTAAAGGCTGCAATGTGAAGGGCCTTTCCATAATATGGCAGAACTGACTGAATAACAATGTGTTAACTGGGGACCCAGTCTTCTGGTTCATTCTCATCAGACCAATCTTTACTGAGGCAGTGAATGGCAAGATTATGTGATGCAGATGAGCTCATTGCTGATGAGAAGTGTGTTAGAAGATACATGCATTCCAGGCCAGTTATGAACATATTGTGAGTCCTTTGCACAGTTAGGCTAGATCTCACCAGCTGAATCACATTTCACAAGTCAGCACAAAAAAAAGTATAGTGGCAGAGTCAGCTATGGAGACTCTTTATTGGAGGGCATTGTTCTTTCCAAGCTCTGCTCGGTTTGATGAAGATGCTGAATACAGATAGGTATCGACTAGAAGGACTACGCAGGAGATGCAAAGAGATCTTCCAAGCACACATTCCTCAATGGCACAAGGGATTCAGGGGCCTAACTTGAACATGTGTGAAAAAATATCATTGGGGTTTAAAATGTGCATACTTCCACTCTTAGTCTAGCTGCCTCAGTACAAGTTATACCATGGAGTAATTGCAGATCCAGTCTTCTTATCACTGTCTGCCAAAGATATGGCCAGTTTCCACACATAGTAATAATGGTTAAAATTTTGCAAAATGTTATAGTGCATCATCAGTGATGTCAGGTAATGTCACATCATATGTGACTGGATGCTAAGATTCTGATATGATCCTGCAAAGTCTGCCTTCTAAAAAATGTAAATAGCCAACAAACGTTTACTAATTTATCATAACATGGTTTCCAGCTCTCTTCTGTCAAAAACATCACAGCCCATTCTGGTATTAATGCGTAGTGGCAATGATTTACAAACTGCTTTGCAAAAATCCTCATCAATGCTGAAAATGCTGAAGAGCAGTCAACTCATCACAACCAACTCAAAATGCACTATTTCTTCAAATGGAGCAATGACTTGTTACCAGAATCCCACATCAGCTGAAAATAGGTATGCATAGATTTTGAGAAAGCCTTACTCCGTCCTGAGCCCCTAGACCACACAGAGGGCTATACACTGGACCAATTGGTTTTTCTACTTCAACACTACCACACCAGCCTCCAGAGTCAACAGGGATCAGATTAGGGTGCTACTACATGAATCCAGCAACACTAAGACATTTTAATTTGATGATGGATTAATAGGAAACAGCTAGATTTGCAGATGTACTTACTGCCTTCAACTCTTGCTTTCCTCTGAAACACAAGATGGTACCGACTGAGAAAAGACTGGCAGGGCCACTCAAAACGTCAGCAAGTATTGATCCCTTCCAAAGTGATTGTTATCAGCTAACAGTTCATAGGACATCCACTGACAAGCTGAGGGGGAAGAGTAAAGGCACAGTTGCAGCCATTGTTTGTGGTTTTCATCATTGCAAGAAACAATCACGCCACCCTGTGTCTGTGCATGTGCCTGTGCATCCATTAAGATAGATTGTCAGACTTGCCACAGGAAGGGGTATTTTCAAACAGAGTGTTGTAACAGAAAGTTTTCAGATCTAAGTTGAAAATTTAAAGATACACTACTCCCAATTACAGTGATATATCAGGCTTGAGGGCTGAATGGCCTACTCATATTGCCATGTTCCTATAATTTCTAAAGCACTAGAAAACCATTGAGAGTATCAACCTTTGTTCAGGTGAGCTCAGAGAATCTGAACTACTAAAACAATGGTTAAAAACCACAAGCCTATTGTTAAATTATCTACAAGAGTTGTAGTGTCCATTCTCTTTGAAGGTTCCTTGCCCCCTCTTACAAAAGGTCAGGAGGGGGATAAGCTTCATACTACACTGAAGGGAAGATGATATCATATGTCTGATGATATTGTATTAACCATAAAAAATTGAATAAGAAGGCTGGAAGAGAAATTTACCCCATGACGTAATTAATATGAGCTTGGCAAAACTCACAAGGTGCCCAGATTTCAATAAGTTAGATGCCAGCGGTAGCTTTTGACAGTTTCCACTGGATGATCAGTCCAGCCTCCTTGCTCCATTTTTCACTCCCTTAGGAACGTACTGTTTACATTGTCTTTCATTTAGAACTCAGCATCTGAAATGTTTCGATGCTTTATACATCTTAGAGGGCCCAGAGGATCATCATCCATGACTCCACTCAACAGAGCATGATGCCAAAGTACAGGAAATACAACAATATCTGCAGATGGTGGAGTTCACACTAAGTACAAAGTCTGTGCTTACCAAACTCACCATCATCACCCTCAGTCATATTGTCCATGCCTCAGGTATCAAGACAGATCCTCAAAAGACAACAGCTATTCAAGAATTTTCCACTATCCATTACCCAAACTCCAATACTTTATGGACCTGCTTATGAAAATAAACTAGCTGTGCACATTTCTGCCCAACCTAATGCACATCATCAAACCAGGCTCAGTATGGGATACACTCGAACAGAAGGCATTTGCTACAATCAACCACATGCTCACATCTATCCAAATCATGACTCACTATGAATTAGCTTGGTTAGAGATGAGGAATACAGGGAAAAATGTTACCAGTGGGAGTGATCTACAAGACCTCTATCAGTAACCACAATTTGGGAGAAGTATACAAGAAGAAATATTCGGTGCTTTTAATAAAAGGCGTGGTAATAATCATGGATAACTTTAACGTACACATATACTGAAAAAAATCAAATCGATAGTTGCACTCTAGATGAGGAGTGCATAGAATGCTTTTCAGATGATTCCTTAAGGCAGCACATTACATTAGTTTTGTGTAATGCATCAGGATTATTTCTCAAAATACCTCAGAATTCCTAGGTGACAGTGACCAGGACATGACTGAATCTTGCATCTGGTGATTAGGTCCAAGGCTAGTATTTTAATCAGACACAAACTAACTTGCTGAACTCTTAGAATACAGCTCAGATTGTTAAAACAGCTTAAGATTTTTTTCTAGCTCTGATGGCCTAGACAGTGGGAAAATTAAACTTTTTTCTGCTGGTAAGGATCTTTTCTCTCTGAACTGAACCCACTTGTGGAAATGTCTGTCTTTGGGTCATAAATCTTCAGAGTCATAGAGTCATACAGACGTACAGCATGGAAACAGACCCTTCGGTCCAACCTGTCCATGCTGACCAGATATCTCAACCCAATCTAGTCCCACCTGCCAGCACCCAGCCAATGTCCCTCCAAAGCCTTACTATTCATATACCCATCTAAATGCCTCTTAAATGCTGCAATTGTACCAGCCTTCACCACTTCCTCTGGCAGTTCATTCCATGCCTGTACCACCCTCTGTGTGAAAAAGTTGCCCCTTAGGTCTCTTTTATATCTTTCCCCTCTCACCCTAAACCTATGCCCTCTAGTTCTGGACTCCCCAACCCCAGGGAAAAGACTTTGCCTATTTACCATATCCATGCCCCTCATAATTTTGTAAACCTCTATAAGGTCACCTCTCAGCCTCCGACGCTCCAGGGAAAACAGCCCCAGCCTGTTCAGCCTCTCCCTATAGCTCAAATCCTCCAGCCCTGGCAACATCCTTGTAAATCTTTTCTGAACCCTTTCAAGTTTCACAACATCTTTCCGATAGGAAGGAGACCAGAATTGCATGCAATATTCCAACAGTGGCCTAACCAATGTCCTGTACAGCCGCAACATGACCTCCCAACTCCTGTACTCAATACTCTGACTAATAAAGGAAAGCATACCAAACGCCTTCTTCACTATCCTATCAACCTGCGACTCCACTTTCAAAGAACTATGAACCTGCATTCCAAAGTCTCTTTGTTCAGCAATACTCCCTAGGACCTTACCATTAAGTGTATAAGTCCTGCTAAGATTTGCTTTTCCAAAATGCAGCACCTTGCATTTATCTGAATTAAACTCCATCTGCCACTTCTCAGCCCATTGACCCATGTGGTCCAGATCCTGTTGTAATCTGAGGTAACCCTCTTCACTGTCCAGTACACCTCCAATGTTGGTGTCATCTGCAAACTTACTAACTGTACCTTTTCTGCTCACACCCAAATCATTTATGTAAATGACAAAAAGTAGAGGACCCAGCACCGATCCTTGTGGCACTCCACTCATCATAGGCCTCCAGTCTGAAAAGTAACCCTCCACCACCACCCTCTGTCTTCTACCTTTGAGCCAGTTTTGTATCCAAATGGCTAATTCTCCCTGTATTCCATGAGATCTAACTTTGCTAATCAGTCACCCATGGGAAACATTGTCAAATGTCTTACTGAAGTCCATATAGATCACATCTACCACTCTGCCTTCATCAATCCTCTTTGTTACTTCTTCAAAAATCTGAATCAAGCTTGTGAGACATGATTTCCCATGCACAAAGCCATATTGACTATCTGTAATCAGTCCTTGCCTTTCCAAATACATATACATCCTGTCCCTCATGATTCCCTCCAACAACTTGCCCACCACTGAGGTCAGGCTCACCGGTCTATAGTTCTCTGGCTTGTCCTTACCACCCTTCTTAAACAGTGGCACCACGTTTGCCAACCTCCAGTCTTCTGGCATCTCACCTGTGACTATCGATGATACAAATATCTCAGCAAGAGGCCCAGCAATCACTTCTCTAGCTTCCCACAGAGTTCTCGGGTACACCTGATCAGGTCCTGGGGATTTATCCACCTTTACCCATTTCAAGACATCCAGCACTTCCTCCTCTGTAATCTGGACATTTTGAAAATGTCACCATCTATTTCCCTACAGTCCATATCTTCCAAATCCTTTTCCACAGTAAATACTGATGTAAAATACTCATTTAGTATCTCGCCCATTTTCTGTGGCTCCACACAAAGGCCGCCTTGCTGATCTTTGAGGGGCCCTATTCTCTCCCTAGTTACCCTTTTGTCCTTAATGTATTTGTAAAAACCCTTTGGATTCTCCTTAATTCTATTTGCCAAAGTTATCTCATGTCCCCTTTTTGCCCTCCTGATTTCCTCTTAAGTGTACTCCTACTTGCTTTATACTCTTCTAAGGATTCACTCGAATCTATCCTGTCTATATCTTACATATGCTTCCTTCTTTTTCTTAACCAAACCCTCAATTTCTTTAGTCATCCAGCATTCCCTATATCTACCAGCCTTTATCTTGCCAGGTAGCTTGTTATTCATTCAACCTAAATCATGTGATATTTTGGAAATGCTGTTTTGACCCACTGATAAAGGAAAATGAGTTTCTGACCCTTAAAATATACAATTCACTTTCTCAGAACTGAAAACCATAACCCATTTACCTATACTATCCATCTAATTATAACAGGCTCTTGGAGTTTGACCTGGAAGTGGTTTTCCCTTACTACACCACAAACCAAGTTGGTCCTGTAGCTCATGAGACTTAAAGAGGATGGCAGCAGCAACTTTAATCATGAACAGAAGCTCATATAGCATAGTTTTAATAATTATGGAGAGGTGACAGTATAGTGACATTGTTACTGGACTAGTAATCCAGAGACTCCGGCAATGCTCTGGGGGACACTGGTTTGAACCCTGCAAAGCCAGAAGGTGGAATTTGAATTCAATAAAAATTTGAAATTAAAATTCTAATGATGATTATGAAACCATTATTGATTGTTGTAAAATCCCATCTGGTTTGCTAATGCCCTTTAAGAAAAGAATATGTCTGGCCTACTTTGTCACAGCAATGTGGATGACTATTAACTGCCCTCTGAAATGACCAGCAAGCCTTTCAGTTCCATCTATTGCTAGAAAGGAAAAAAGAAACAAAACCAGATGGACCACCTGGCGTCGACTAAGGCATTAGAAACAACAGCAAGAAACACAGCTCTATCAAACCTGCAAAGTCCTTCTTACCAGCATTTGGGCCGAGTGCCAAAATTAAGAAAGCTTAGGGTGTAGGTTTGCTCGCTGAGCTGTAGGTTTGATATCCATGTTGTCCTTCAATGTGGTTTCTAGTGCCGCTAGGAAATCCTTCTTGTCAGCATCTCGGTAATTGAAATTTAGTCCTTTTATTAGTACCGCTTTTTCTGTATCTGATAGGGTTCAGTCTGATAACTTCTTTATCCATGCCCCTGTGTTATCAGTTTTGTCTTTGTTTGTGAGTTTGTTCAGTTTTTTCTTCAGGTCCCGATTTTTCTTTATCTGTGTTTGTCGTTGTTTGGTGTTTATGGCTCATTCTACCGCATCTGTCCATTCTTGATTTGTTGCTTGTTTGAATAACGGTTTTTGGCGTGTAATTTCCCGGTTGTATTTTCGGAGTCTGTGGTGGGCGTCATTGATTAGTCCTCAGAGCATTCTGCGGCTGTTTCATTCTGTTAAACTTCTGGCTTGAGGTGTTTTTATCAGCGGTATTGCAGACATTTTGGCAGTACCTGTTTTTTCAAACATTCATGCAGGAAGTACAATTGTTCGCGGTGGAACTCTCTCGGATGGCATTCCTTTCCCATCTTCGGGCAAGTTGTAGCGTGTTGCGCCCATAGGTTTTTGCAAGGTTTGTGAAGGTTTGTAGCTCAGGTTGAGGTTTAGGGTTCAAACCTACAGCTCAGCGAGCAAACCTACACCCTAAACCTCAACCTGAGCTATAAACTTTCACAAACCTTGCAAAAAAATTAAGAAAGCTGTTTCTCAAACTAGTTAAACACAATTTCATGTATCCATACTCACAGAATCATACCTCACAATGTCCCAGACATCGACATCACCACTTCTGGATATGGGAGAGGACAGACCCAGCAGATATGGCACCGCACTAGGATACAGTCAGGTGGAAGTTGTTCTACGAGTCCTCAACAACAACTCCAGATCCCATGAAGTCTCATAGCAGTAGGTCAAATATGGGCAAAGGAATGTCCTACTGATTACCACAGAATGGGGAACCTGATGAACCATCCATTGCTTCCAACCTCATAGTCTGGGAACCCTGCACCACCCGATAAAATTACCAGGTTCCCCATTTCCCCTCCCCCCACCTATCCTAGTCCCAACCTTCCAACTCAGCACCGCCCTCTTGAATGGTCCTACCTGTCCATCTTCCTTCCCACTTATCTGCTCCACCCTCCTCTCTGACATATCACACCCACCTTCACCTACCTATTGCATTCTCAGATCCCCTCCCCCAGCCCGCCCTCCCTCCCATTTATCTCTCTGTCCCCTTGGCCTGATGAAGGGCTTTTGCCCGAAACATCGACACTGCTGCACCTTGAATGCTGACTAACCTGCCTGTGCTTTTCCAGCACCACACTCTTCGGCTTTGATCTCCAGTATCTCCAGTCCACACTTTCTCCTCAAGAAATTTCTTCACTCAGATAGTGGTGAGCCTGTGGAAGTCTGTACCACAGAAAGCAGTTGAAGCACACAGGAGATAGATATAGTACTCAGAGCTAAAGGGACTGTATGGGGCGAAAGCAGGAACAGTGTACTGAGTAGGATGATCAGCCATGATTATGTTGAATGGCAGAGCAGACTTGAAAAGCCACAGAGCCAGCAGCTGTTCTTATTTTTCATGTTTCTAACAGTCTTTAGTCATAAGTGCCAAGTGGATGATCTATCTTGGTCTCCTCCAGAGGTCCCTGGCATCACTGATGCCGGTCTTCAGCCAATTTGAAGCATTCCATGTGATATCAAAAAATGCTCGGAGTCACTGAATACAGTAAAGGCAACGGGCCTTGACAACATTCTGACAATAGTGCTAAGGCGTATGTTCCAGATTGCCTGAATTTGTAATGTCAGACATGGGGAGGAGTTGAGTTAGTGGTCAATGTAATCTATGCACAAATGAATTAAAATTATGCCAGAAAAAAAGCTTGGGGGAATCTGAATGGAGGACTATAATAAGCATCTTTATTATGATTATTTCATATGGTCTTCTGGGTAGAACAGCTTGGGACCTAACATTTGTTCCTGTTCAAAGTCTCTGTGACAATGTTCATCATAGCAATGTAACCTGTAACTAGTTGCTAAAATGCGATAAACTATATCTTGTTAACTATGAGAGATAATTACGGTTAGACCATGAAGTGGTTTTCCTCTACCACCAGAGACCAAGCAGGCCCTGTAGTTTCCTACACTGAAAGAGGATGGTGGTGGCGACTACCATGAGCAGCAGCTCCTACAGTCTCATGATCTGGCATGCCCATACAAGACCTATCATGTCCTACAAACAACATCTGACTTGAAGTCTCATCTCCCAATGGCCCACTATGGTTCTAGAGCAGTCAGTGACTGTGCATTCCTGAGCTACAACAAGAAGAACATCATTATCTGCAAACACATTAGCAGTCAGAACAGGGATAAGAGCAATCTGGCACTTCTCTACTGAAGCCAACAGCTGGTAGCAGTGCCAGAGAGAGAAAATAAAGCTTTTTTGCTTCAACATGACCGTACACGGGTGCATCATTATAGTTGTTACAATTATGATACTGAAAATACTGATAAATACTGAAAGGTAAGTCCAGACCGGTCCTGACAAGTAAAACACATTTTACAGGATCTTAGTTTTGAAATTTTCAATTAGCCTTGCCTGTTTTTGGGTGGAGAGATTTCAACTCCTTTAAGTGAGGAGGTGTTACCTGATATTTTTGTTGATACCATGTTTATAGATGTAATCAGCCCATAGCTGAAGGCTGTGCAGGTAGAGAGAGATTGGGAAATTGCTAGACAGTCAAGACAGAACAGGCAGGTAGTGCAGGAGTCCTTACCTGGCCTGTATTCCATGAGCATGGTGCTTTTTTTCTGGGTGAATAGCTGCAGCGTGGCCCAGAGCACCAGGCCTGGCTCAGATGTGAAGGATGACAGGACGAAAATTGGAAAAGCAATAAAGAGGGATTCATGGATTAAGGAACAAACATGCATTTCTGCAGCTGTGAATATGAATCCAGAATGGTATCTCCTTGATGCAAGGGTCAAGGATATCACAGCTGAGGGGGACAAAATGACCAGCCAACAGCTGAGATCCACATTGTGCAAACCATTCAGGCAAAGAGAGATGAAATCCTGCAATCAGAATTTATGGGGATAAGAAAAACTATCAAGCACACCTGATATTTTTTCCCACGCTGTAGTCGATCTGCACAATTTTGACCATACATTTATCCATATCACTTTGAAGGATACTTTTTATCCACCTACTAACTTGTTCTGCTCCTTTTTTTTTGGATCATCAGCAAATTTAACAGCAATATAGCCTGCTCCTTCATCCAAATCACTAATATACATCATAAATATTTGTGCCCTCAACATTGTTCGAATGACAGTTAGTACATCAACCTGCAAATGACTCACTGTATCTATTTATTTTTATTTTTTATGATGTGTGTAAAGGCAGCATTTCTTAATCATCCCTAATTACCCTTGAGATGAATAGCTTGGTCAGCAATTCAGAGGGCGGTTAAGAGTCAACCAAATTGCTGTGAATCTGGAGGCACATGTAGGTCAGATCAGATAAGGACAGCAGAGATATGAATGAACGTATATTTTCAATGACAAATGATTATAGTCTCATGGCACCTTTTGTTGAGACTAGTTTTTAATGACAGATATATTAATTAACTTCACCAACTGCCATGGTAGGATTTGAATCCATCACCAGGGCATTAGCTTAGACTTTTAAAAAAATGTATTCACAGGATATGGGCATTGTTGGCCAGGCCAGTATTTTTTGCCCATCTCTAAATCTCCAGAATTCAGTTAAGTGTCAACCACATTGCTGTAGGTCTGGAGTCACATGTAGGCCAGAACAGGTAAGGATGGTGGTTTCCTTCCCTAAAGGATGATAACCTTGAAATATCTTTTTTTGACAATTGACAATGGTTTCATGGTCATCATTAGACTCAACCTGACTCCATCTCTTTTCTGCCACTCTGGTCCTCGCAGCTAACATTACCATCTAGCTTTGTATCTTCAGCAGATGTAGATCCATTATTCTTAACAACAGTGCCAACATTGCAATGCTTAATCTATTAACTTGAAAATGCCCCATATATCCTTATGTTTTACTGCATCTTCATTAACTAATATTTTATCTGTGCTGATGTATGACATCAAGTCCATATTGCCTTATCATTGCCTTTAATGCAGTATTTCATTGAATAATCTTTGGAAATCTGGATAAGCTTCATTTACTGGTTCTCTTTACTCCCCCTACTACGTACAGCCTCAAAGAATTCTGACACTTAACTGCATTCTGGTGATTTAGAAATGGGCAAAAAAAACTGGCCTGGCCAACGATGCCCACATTCTGTGAATAAATTTTTAAAAAGCCTAAGCTAATGCCCTGATGATAGATTCAAATCCCACCATGGCAGTTGGTGAAGTTAATTAATATGTCTGTAATTAAAAACTAGTCTCAACAAAAGGTGCCATGCGACTATAATCATTTGACAAATGTGATTATCTTTTTGTGAAACCACACTGTGTTTGATAGTATGAGAATTTTTTAATTGCATTGTTCGCATTTACTTTATTGCAGATCCCAGCTTTTTCCAAATGTTTAATGTTAGGCTAAATCTCTCTCTCTCTATTTCTCTCTTCTTGAATTATGTTTTATGTCTTATGTTTTCTAGCTTCCAATTTGCTTAGGATGTTCTAGAATCTTGGTAGTTTTGGAAAATCATAACTAGTGCATCCATTATCTCTGCAACTGCTTCTTATAGAACCGTAGGATATAGGCCAACAGATAATAGAAAATTGATGTTTTTTAGTCCCGAAAGTGTCTCCTATGCTTTTTTGTTCTGCTGTCATTAATTATTTCAAGCTCTTTGCTCTTATAAGTTCTTTGATTATTCTCTTTTTATGGTCTATAATATGTTTCTTCTACTGTGGATACAGACAAAAATATTTGTTCAAATGTCTCTGCCATTTCATCATTCCCCAAGATAATTTCTCCTGTCTGTGCCCCTAAGGGATCAACATGTATTTTAACTGTTTGCTTCCTTTTTACATTGTTATAAAAGACTAGATAATTTGTTTTTGTCTTGCTGTCATTCTACTTGTGTGCTTTTTTTCTTCACTTTCTGTCAATGTTGTTGACAGCCCAATGCTCAGGTTAACCATTATCCTTTGCAACATTGTAAACCCCTTTGTTTAATTCATTACTGTGTTATGACCTTATGAGGGTGCACTCTAAACAAAAAATCAAGCCTCGCTATCCTGGAGCTGTGATAAAATGTGAAAAGATTTAATTAAACCATCAAATTTACCTGACCTATAAGCTCTGGTCAAAAGAATATGCCAGATTTGTATTCATTATGAACAAATGGTCTTTAACTGATAGTAAGAAATAAATATAAATTACTAAATTAAAACTCTATGCGTCTGCCTTTAATGACTAAGACACATAGGTAGACACATGGATTTTAAGGATGAGAAAAAAACCCAGGGATAACAAAGTTCAATAGTGCCAACCTGGAGTACAGGATTGAGTAAGTGGTTTTAGTTTGCTGTCTTGCAGTTTCCTGATATCTTTTCATTTTGATTTGATTTGCTTTATTGCGGTCACATGTACCTAAATACAGTGAAAAGATTTGTGAACAGTACGGGCAGATTATAGAAAACAAGGACATATAGATCACAGGGTGCTTAAACAGAGTGAAGCATACAAAGTTATGGTTGCACAGGAGGTGCACCACACAAGATCAACATTATTTGAAGTTAGAGAGGTCCATTCAGCAGTCAAATAACAGCAGGGAAGAAGCTGTTCTTGAACCTATTGGTGGATGTGTTCAAGCTTTTGTATCTTCTGCCTGACGGAATAGGTTAGAAGAGGGCATTACAAGACAGCAATATAAGATTGTCTGTAAATTTCAGTCTTTCATTTATTGTTGAGAATCGATCCTCTGAACACGTTGGAAAGTTTTATTTTCCCTTCCTTCGGCCGAGATATGAAAGAAACGGTTTACAGGAATGGGTGAGAATGGCTAGAAAAGACGGGGTTTGCTGGTACTTTTCACAGACAGAAGGAAGTGAAGCAAAAACTTCAAGCTTTTCCTCAGAAGTTGGGCTTTTTCTGCTGCTCTTGCTTGCACACAGAACTGGGCTCCTCCTCAAAGGCCAATCCTTGCATTGTTCTCTCACAACCACTCCAAGTGGTTGATGGAAAAAAAACAACTAGTGTTTCCGGGCAGGTTTACCCTGAACAGAAAAAGTGAAGACAATGTGTCTGATTTCAATGTGTCCCACACAGTAACCGTTTTTCATGGACCTGTTAGCTCCATTTGCTTTGCAATCCACAATCAGTGATGCAAACATGATTTTTAAAACTGCACCCATTTTCCCCACAGTCCCTTTGAATCAAAGCAATAGACCTGCAGTTTTAATCCACAGTCAAAAATAAAGAATATTAAGGATGTGGGTTTTAACTGTCCTTAACTTTTCTATTAAGTCAAGGATGGATCTTTCTTGCTGAGATTTCTTTTTAAAATGATAAGTATTTTTATTGAACATGTTGAATTGTTTCTTTAAATTACACCTGTTATTTATTTGTCAGCATAACTTCTAGTCTGTTTACTCAATCAACCAAAGCCAGTTTCCTCTCATATCTATATAATTGGTTTTTATGTAAGATTAAAATTCTTGTTTGGGACTGGAATATGTCTTTTCCAAACTGAATATGGAATTGAACTGAACTATGGTCACATTTTCCCTGTGTATCCTTTATCATTAGATTACTAATTAACACTGCTTGATTATTCAATATCAGATCTGAAAATAGTTTCAACTCTATTTGGTACCACAATGTATTGTTCCAGAAAAATATCACAAAACCACTTCACAAACTCATCTTCCAGATCATCTTTGCTGACTTGATTGATTCAGTCTATGTGAAGATTAAAATCCTTAATAATGATTACATTGTTTAATGCTTTTTCAAATGGTATAACTCCTGTTAGCTGCCTATAAACTATACTACTAGCATATTCGGACTCTTGCTATTCCTAATCTCCACCCATGCTGATTCACTTTGCCAAGATCCTTTCTTATGAATGTCCTTATGTTACTCTCTACTATTAAGGCTGTTCCTCTTCCTATTTAACTCTCTTTTCATAATTTTGTCTATGCTGAAATATTTATTTCCCAATCTTGGTCACCTTGTAACCATGTCTATATGATGACATCTTAATGGTTAATCAATCCAAGCACCGACAGACCACCCCAAACTTCCCTTGTCACTATTATTGTTGTCCTTTATTCCTCTTTGTCTCCTTCCACTATGTCAATTTCCTATCCAGGTCAATAATATTCTTGCATTTCATGAGTTGCACTTCCATCTAACAAGTATTATTGTAAATGGCTTAAACAAATGAATTCTAAACTTCATTTAAATAATATCCTAAGATGTTCCCTTTCTGTTAATTTTGCCATCCTTTCAAATAATTCAATTAAGTTAATCAGATATGAGTTACACTTTACAACTTCATGCTGGCTCTCTGATCAGCTGAAAATATCAAGGTATTCAGCTACCCTATTATTAGTTATCGATACTTGCAATTTCTTGACACAAAATATTAGGCTTAATGGCCTCTAATTCCCTTGTTTCCCACACATGTCACTTTACTGAAACTGCAGAGTGACATGCACAACTTTTCAAGTTAAATAAATGATTCCTAAGTTCAGAGAGCTTCAGAAGCTCATAGCATTTCTATAACGTTCTCATCTACTAATGATATAGGAAAATATTTAGTTCTGATTTGTCACCATTATGTTTTCTCATAGTTCTTATTTTGCTCAATTTGCTGTCCCTGATTCAATATTAGTTCCCTTGGGATTTCGAACGCGCTAATTTCTTCTTCAATTGTAAATTCTGATGTCAATAATTTTCACTGGCAACATCACTGATTAATCTTTAATCATTCATGTCAAACCACTCTTTAATCTCCTAAATGAAAACAGTTCTAATTATTCTTTTTCCTTGTATTTATATATCCTCACACCATGCAACATCCTAGTGAACCTCTAAAGTTTCAGCATCTTCCTGTATAGCGGACTCAATCACAGCAGCTGTGATCTAGTAAAGTTTTTGCTTAGATTCGTAAATGCTTATTGTTCCATTCTGTACACTTGTCATTTGACCCATTTCATTTCGTTTTCTTTTATGATCTTATCCATTTGAATAGCTGCATTAATGTCTTGCAAACCTGAATCCCCAAATCATAATTCCAATCACCCAGCTATTAAAATATAATCACATTTTAAACTAGAATGCAATATCTGTCATTAAGTTGCATAGAACTCCACTGCACCTTTTATTATCCTGTCCACCATCTCATCAACATCCCCTGCAGTGCCCTCCATTCTTACAAATCTTTCATCATGTCTCTAGTTTATTTCCAGATTATTGAGAGACAGTGAAGAGATATAGCCCCAGAACCGAATCCTTGAAGATTCCACAGTGTAGTTCCAACCACATTTAAAATCTGCCCTGAGTTCCTACTCTATTGCCTATCTTCTAAGCAACTTTAAATCCAATATTCCACATTACCTCTAATTCCATTCTCCTCAATCTCTGCCTTTCCTCTCCTACCCAAATGGGCCCAAACTGAGGTTTTGGTCTTGGTCTCCTTGTTTATGACACCTTAAATGTAACTGGTTTACATGGAAACAGTTTTGGATTTATTTTAACTAGACGATCCTTGTTTTTCTTCAGGAACACCATGGAACAAATGCTACAGACCGTCCTCTTCCTGTCTGCAGTAGAATCTGCTTTCACCAGACAACCCAGTCAACCTACCATCAATGTTGCTGTTGTACTCGGAGGATCTTGGTACCACATGGAAATCAGAGGCAGCTTTAATCAAGAGACCTTCCAGGACCTGCCTGTACAAATCAACACCGTCACAGTAGTAGTTAACAACACCAATCCCAGCAGCCTGATCACTCACATCTGTGATGTGCTGGCCAAATCCAGGATCCATGCTGTTATTTTTGAGGATGATATTGAATCTGAGGCTGTGGCACAGATTCTGGATTTTACCTCTGCAGAAGTGTCAGCTCCAATCATAGGGATGAGTGGAGGCTCTACTGTTGTGCTCACTCCAAAGGTTAGTTCCAGCTCCAGTCTCACAAGCAAAAATCCAGTTTTTTTTTACAGGGCTATGCTGAGGCCACACCTGGAATATCATGTGCAGTTTAGCTTTGCATATTTAACAAAGGATATAATTGCATCAGTGATGATGCAGTTAATGATGTGTACCTGGCAGAAAGGTGCTGAGTTATGATGAAAAGCTGAGTCGATTGGGTCTGTAATTTTGGCATTTAAAAGAATGAGAGATGATTTCGTTGTAATATACAATATTCTAAAGGGGTTTCACAGATCAGTCACTGGGGCACTGTTGTGCCTGGCTAACATATAGGGGCACTGTCTCAGGAAAAAGGGCTGATTGTTTAAGACAGACTTAATGAAAAACATCTTCATTCGAAAGTTTGTGAATGTTTGGAATTCTCTCTCTCAAATTGTTGTGTTTCTACACAGTTAAACTTAATCAAGGCTGAGTTGGCAGAATTTTGATCTCACAGAATCTAAGGTCAGGTGAATTGGCCCATGCTAAATTGCCCGTAGTGTTAGGTAAGGGGTAGATGTAGGGGTATGGGTGGGTTGCGCTTCGGCGGGGCGGTGTGGACTTGTTGGGCCGAAGGGCCTGTTTCCACACTGTACGTAATCTAATCTAATCTAATCTAAGGTATAAGGACACTGGGCACAAAAGTGGAAATGGGAGAGGTTTAGTCCTGATTTTATCAAATGGTGGAGCAGGCTCGAGAGGCAATATCGATTACTCCTATTTCTATTTCTTTTGTTCATTGAACAAACCTTCTGCTGATTGTTGCTGATTATATCTCCCCTTCCTGCATTGCACACATTAATTATTTTTCTCCAGCAAAGCTTGACAAAGGTAAGCTATCCCTTTTCATTCTTGCTAATCTGTTTTCAACCTTTAATATGTTGGATACCTTAAACCAATCTGTTCAGACTGCTATGACACACTTCTGGTGTAGATGGAACTTTAATCAGAGCCTCCTGGTTCAAAGTCAGGGACACCACCACTGTACCACAAGAGCACCCCCCTCCCATCAATATGTTTGATCACATCATTGTTTTGTTCTTTATTTAAAACCCACAAGTGCTATTATGCACAACTGAGTGACTATTCCACTACCAAAATCTCTGACTTTTTATTGCTTTATTTTAAACTAGTGACTACCACCAGTTAAACAATCAAGTAGATAATTGAATAGTTACAAGCAAAGCCTATTATGGGCAACACAAACCGTCAAAGGTGTGGGCGGGGTAGGGAGAGCAGCAAGGGGCTAAATCAAAATTGAGTTGGAGGGGGAGATAAAGTACTGTATCCCCAGCCTACATAATTTTGAATATGTTGGTAGTTAATAAACTCTACTCACAAAGAAAGGTCTCTTGGTTTCTGTCTCACCAACTGGCTCGGATCCAAAATGATATTGGTAGCAGAAGGTGGTTTCTGAAAGTTGCAGATTGAAGACTAAAAGTTCTTTTCAGACAGAATATTTTAATTGGAATTACTTTGGAGAAGGGTGGATGAAAACAAGTACATAGTTTTGAGGTTTGACTACCCATTGATGGCTTGTATAAAAGACCTTTTGATCAATAAACAAACTAAGTGGATATGTGGAGATAGGTTAAATCTTTACCAAGAAAAAGAGCAAGGCATGACCTTGGTTTTGTTACTTTCTAATAAAAGCATTTTCAAAGTATTCCTGGAGTTCAAAGATCAACAATTGGACATTGAGGAAGATTTGCAAATTCTACTAACATTTACGGATAAAATTTAAAAGAAAGATGGCTTATGAAATGCATGAGGCATGGTCAGGCGTTCATAAATTTAGTAAACAGATTGGATATTCTATAGAAGAAAATATAATGGAATTTAACAGACAATACACAAAATTGTTTAAATTCTACTTGAACAGCTCTAATTCAGTGCTTGTCTTTGAACTTTGGACAATGTTAAGGCATTGAACACAAATAGGTTCAGTAGAATTAAATTTTAAGAAAGCAGCTTGCTTTAGGAACACATACAGAATTCCGAACAAAATTTCCTGGGAAGACATTAATTCCCAGTGGCCTTCATAGGACATTCAGCAGAACTCAAATAAATAAGCAATTCAGTAGTGGTAGCAATAAGACATCCCCAAATACAGGCTGAAAGTGTAAATTCAGAAGAAGAATCATAACTAAAAAGAAGTGGGAATAGAGATACCCTGGGTAATTATAACAGAGACTGAGAAACTATAACAGAAGAACAAATCCCAGAAATGTCTAGGGTATGGTTACTGGCAACTCTATGCCATTATACAATGAATTATCTTAAACTGAATAACAAAGGTTTTCAAAATTACACATGATTTGGAAGGTTCAGAAGAGGAAGAGGTGATACTGATCGGGCAGAGGATATTGTACTAGTTACAAGAAACTTCATTCCAATAATCAACATTTTAGTCAGACTCATTCAGTTGCACTGTGCTGGACAGTGAATGCACATCCACACCATGTGGAATGGATTGGATAAAATGCTGTCTGGATTATTTAAATAATAAGGACTAAAGTGATTGTTCAGGAAGTTAAGATCTTCAGACTTGTGATTGACAGCGTGCTAAATCATTAAAAAGAGTGGTGATTCTATGTAAAATAGCACGGATGAACAAATTTACCAGCACAGGCATAATGGTCACTCCTACTATTAAGCAGGCCCTCTATGAAAGGAGCTCAAAAGGAAACCAGACATTGAACACAATAGGCAGTTGTTTCTGATGTCAGTGAGATTAGAATTTACACAATCTGAAAGTTATGGTATTTCTCCAAAAGACCTAGCTTCCTTAATCAAAATTTAATGCCACCATTATAGGGGAAGCAGGAGGTACAAATATTGATTAAGTGTAAAAATTGAGGGATTGAAGGTAAGATCCATGAATTCACATAATGACGCAAAGATGTGGAAGACCAGAAAATACAGCACAAGTTCTGAACATGGACCGTGGGAAAAATAACAAACTTATGAAAGGAGTTCTGATCATGGTTGAAAGAACCTTGCTATAGTAGTCCAGAAAAAGCTATGATGGCGAATAGAGGTCATTGTTTGACAAAAAGAGAAAAACAAGAACATGGATCAGGCTGGAAGTACCACATGAAGTAGAAACCCTTACGATCAAGAAGTTTCAGTGGCTACAAAGAAAATAGAATATAAGTTGATAAAGTTTGCCAACCAAAAACAGTTGGATAGCTGGAAAGAATTTGTGTATACATCAAGGTACAGCAGCCGGAGTGGTGAGAGCACGGACTAGGGAAGGTAAACTTCCTTCTTAAAGATTTACCTCGTGAATAGGTGGGGGAAAAAGCTCAACAGGAGAGGACGCGGACACAGGGATTTCTGAACATGTGGACTGATATATTCGGATTGTGGCTAAACCCGAGACACTACATGTGTAATGTCTCCCACCTGTCCTCCTCCTCTAACCAAAACAAAAGACTGTGTGTGTAAGGTCATTTGTTCAATCTCTCTTGGTAATTTTGAGCAGAGGGGATGGAGGCAAGGGCAGTTGCATGCTCCTCTTGCAGGATGTGGGCAGTAAGGGTAACCACTGGTATCCCTGCTGACTTCACCTGTGAGAAGTGCACCCAACTCCAATTCCTCACAGACCACGTTAGGAAACTGGAGCTGGAGCTGGATGAACTTCAGATCATTTGGGAGGTTGAGGGGGTGATAGAGAGGAGTTATAGGGAGGGAAAGGGAATAGGCAGACAGTGCAGGGATCCCCTGTAACAATGTACCTCAAAACTTTGGATACTATTGTGGGGGGACCTAGAAGGGGAAAGCCACAGTGGCCAGACTTCAGGCACTGAGCCTGGCTCTGTGGCGCAGAACGGAATTTGGGGGGGTGGGTTGGAAATAGGAGAACGTTCGTGAAAAGAGGCTCAATGGTGAGAGGAGCAGACAGGAGATTCTGTCGTCGCAAATGAGGTCCCAGGTGGTATGTTGCCTCCCGGGTGCCAGGGTCAAGGATTGACTCTACAGGATTCTTAAGAGGGAGGGGGAGTAGCCAGAAGTTGTGGTACAGATCGGCAACATTGACATAGGTAATGATTCGCTCCGAAAGCTAGTGTGCTTCCAATTAAACCTGTTGGACTATAACCTGGTGTTGTGTGATTTTTAACTTTGACATAGGTAACGATAGGGAATAGAGAAGTTTGGAAACTAGAAGGCATGACAAGCGGAGTAGTAATCTCAGGATTGTTACTGGTGCCACAGGCTAGTGGAACTAGAAACAGAGCGAGTGCAGATGAACACGCGGCGGCAGGACTGGTGTAGGAGGAAGGGCTTCAGATATGTGGATCATTGGGATATCTTCTGGGAAAGGTGGGACCTGTACAAGAAGGACGGGTTGCAACTGAACTGGAGGAGCACCAATATCCTGGGCAGGAGGTTTACTATAGCTCTTCAGGAGGGTTTAAGCTATATTGGCAGGGGTTGGTGGAAACCAGAGCTACAGATCAGATGGTGGAGTAGGTAGTGAACAGCCAGACACCGCATGCAGAGAGTCTGTGAGGAGGATTAGACAATTGATAGGGCAAAGGTGCAGTCAGTATGATGATGAAGTGTGTCTATTTTAATGCAAGAAGTATGAGGAATAAGGGTGACAAACTGAGAGCATGGATCAGTACTTGGAACCATGATGTTGTAGCCATTACAGAGACTTGGATATCACAGGGGTAGGAATGGTTGTTGGATGTTCCAGGATTTAGATGTTTCAAAGGAATGAGGGGCGGGTAAAAGAGGTGGGGGAATGGCATTGCTAATCAGTGATAGTATCACAGCTTCCGAAAGGGAGGGTTTGTCTACACTGTCAGTGTGGGTGGAAGTCAGAAACAGGAAAGGAGCAGTCACTTTATTGGGAGTTTTTTACAGAGCCCCAATAGCAACAAAAACACGGAGGAGCAGACTGGGAGGCAGAATTTTAACAAGTGTATGAGTAACAGGGTTGATGCCATGGGTGACTTTAACTTCACTAATATTGATTGGAACATCCTTAGTTCAAATAGTTTGGATGGAGAAGTTTTTGTCAGATGTGTCCAGGAAGGAGTTTTGACTCTATATGCAGATAGGCCGACTAGAGGGGAGGCCATATTAGATTTTGTACTTGACAACAAACTGGTGGAAGCAGTTTGGGGGAACAGAGGGATCTTGGGGTCCATGCCCATAGATCCCTCAAAGTTGCCATCAAAATTGATGGAGTTGTTAAGAAGACATATGGTGTGTTTGGCTTTCATTAGCAGAGGGGTTGAGTTTAAGAGTCCTGGTTAGACCACACTTGGAATATTGTGTTCAATTCTGGTCACCTCATTATAGGAAGGACGTGGAAGCTTGAGAGAGGGTACAGAGAAGATTTACGAGGATATTGCCTGGACTGGAGTGGATGTCTTATGAAGTAAGGTTGAGGGAGCTAGGGCTTTTCTCATTGCAGCGAAGAAAGATGAGAGGTGGCCTAATAGAGGTGTACAAGAATTTGAGAGGCATAGATACAGTGGATAGCTAGAGGGCTTTTCCCAAGGCGGAAATGGCTATCAAGAGCTGATTGGAGGAAGGTTTAGGGAAGGTGTCAGAGGTAGGTTCTTTACACAGAGAGTGGTGGGTGCATGGAATGTATTGCCAGCAGTGGTAGTAGAGTCAGATACATTAGGGACATTTAAGTGACTCTTGGATAGGCACATGGATGTAAATAAAATGAAGGGTATGTAAGTTAGTTTTATCTTTGAGTAGGATAAAACGTTGGCACAGCAGTGAGGGCTGAAGGGCTGTACTGTGCTGTACTGTTCTATGTTCTATGGGAGACAGCCAAACAGATGGGTATTCACGGAAAATATCCTTTCCAATAGGATATTGAGTTGAAAAGGAGTTGAAAAGGACTGCAGCATCTGCATCTGCAGTCCTCACTTTCCCCTCCTTTCTAATAGGATATGTCAAGATAAAGTCCGGCTAAAGGATCAAGGGTTTGAAGAAAAACATGGTAATCAAAAGGTTGTAGTGGACTCCCCTACTGGAGGAAAAGGGATCTTAAAGATCTTCCTGCCTCTTTTCACAACATACCCCTAGAAGTGAAAATTGATCAATGCAACAATTACATTGTTACAGGATGAAAACTTTCAAAGGGAAGTATTTTTGAAGTCACTTGAAGAAGCAAGTGATAAGGAAGTGATGCTATAGAAAATAAACAAACATGTTTATGGGTTGAATTGCAGCAAGGTTTTGCTATTTCTCAAGTAAAGGTAAAAATACTGCGAATGCTGGACATCTTGGGGAAAAAGACAGAATAGTCTGGAGAAACTCAGCAGAAGTGACAGCATCTATGGAGAAAGAAACAGAGTTAAAGTTTGTATCTGAATGTTTACACCAGAACTGATACCAGTTCTGAAGAAAAGTTATACTGGACTTGAAACATTGACAGTGTTTCTCCCCCCCACAGATGCTACCAGACCTATTGAGTTTCTCCAGAATATTCTGCGTTTGTTTGGTATTTCTCAATTAGGTCTGTCCTGATCTAAAATAAATTGCATTCAACTTATAGCAGACCTAGCAATTTTCTATAGGAATTATAAAGAGAAACATCAATTTTCTGTCAGGAGATTCTACAGAATTTGAGTAATAGATAAAATTTTTAAAAAGGGGAAATTTAAATTTAGAGATCAGGCTTGGGGGTTGGTGGAAGGACTTTTAAACGTACAGGGTTAGACACTGAGCAGAATAAATCAGGAGCTTCCTTGGAGCAAATTACCCTGATAAATTGGGTCAGGCCCTCAGACAAAGATGATTTTACGTCCAAGGAAGATACAGACCTGACAAGAGGTTTATTCAAATAGTTAATCAGATCATCCAGTTTGACTAGAACTGATGCCAGTATTAGAATTTGAAGACTACAATGAAACATGAGGAAGTCTTGGGAGCAAACAAGACATCAAAGAAGGTAAATTCCAAAAAATACACAGTGAAATATCCAACCTTGAGTCACCCAGAAGTTATGAAGAGAGTCCTTTTTCAGTGATGCTTCACATAGCAACCTGTTCTAAATGGCTCTTTCTAGAATGGCAAGATTTATCATGGTCTCTGTTGGAAAGATTAACAAATGTTGCCCATTGGTTTGGGAAGCCAAGAAACAAAAAGGTTAATTCAAAGTATCTTACCAGCTGAAACATTGGTGCTGTAGGCGTTATAGCTCCAGGGTGTATTTATTGCCAAATTCTGAAGAAAATTCTATGCAATCTAACATCTTGATCACAGAATTTTTCTTTGACACCACTTGGCCTTAAGTCTGGCTTTAGCCTTATGTCTCAATGGGAAGAACTTTGTCTGTGAATATCCATCTTTTTGATAAGGCTGACTTAAGAAAAGTTTGTCAATTGAATATTATGGAATATGAAGAAAAGTAATTTTATTACTAATCAGTAATGTTTTAAAGTAGGATACAGAATTATTTTTCTAAATGTTTACCAGGGTTTTTTTTTAAAAAGCTTTATTTAATAGAGACAGGGTGGT